>NC_081564.1:67105420-67405420 GCF_022355385.1 Mustela nigripes
TAAAAAAAAAAAAAAAAAAAAAAAAAAGACGATTTTTACCAGCAAAGCAACTACTAGAAACTCACTCCCCTTACACAGTTAGAGATATGCATAAAGACTTGGCTACTATTAAGTTCATCAGAGTTTTACATTTAATCACAAAAAAAGAAACGACCAAAAAGTCCAACATTAGTTAAATAAATTACTGTCCTCTGTAAGACAGAATATTGTACACCCATTTAAAATCTATATTGCAGGGAAAAAATGACATGAGGAAAATGTAAGTTAAAGAACATAGAATATGAGGCTTTTTTTTTTTTAAGATGTTATTTATTTGAGAGTTAGTAGGCAAGAAAGCGGGAGCAAGAGCACAAGCAGGGGGAGGAACAGAGGGAGGAGAAGCAGACTCCCCACTGAGCAAGGAGCCGGACCCCCGGGACTCCATCCCCAGGACTCCAGGATCACCACTGGAGTAGAAGGCAGACACTTAATCAACTGAGCCACTCAGGCGCCCCCGGATGCAAACATTTTATATGAGAGAACTGATGGCAAATACACCAAAATGTTAATAATGGTTACTTCCTATTTCTTTTCTTTTTCTTTTTTTAAGTAGGCTCCAGGCCCAGCGTGAGCTCAACACGGGGCTTGAACTCAGGACCTTGAAATCAAGACCTAAGCTGACATCAAGAGTCAGATATTTAACCAACTGAGCCACCTAAGCACCCCATTAATGGTTACTTCTTATCACTATTATTTTTACCTTTTTGCCTCTGTGCTTTGCTGTATGCAAAGGTACCAAAAGTACTCAAAAACATGAGCTTAAGTGACCATGTTGACAGTGCCAAAAATCGCCTTCTTGCCTTGTTTGAGCGCCATCTAGTGCTCAGGACGTATAATACCATTTTCACAATGCAGTCGAGGTTTCTACAGGTATTCTTTATAAACAGGGCATTATGTAAGCACAGAGACAAATATCACTACGCTCTGTGTCTGGCCTGATTTCTACAACTGAACAACTGATTCAAAAGAGTCAGAGGATTTCTGATCTTTAGGATAAAATAGTTATCAGAAAAATTGGTTAGATTTCTTTTTTTCATCACTCAAATATTTTAGGCTAACTCTGAAGACAAGACTAACTCCTTGAAGAAGTGGAAACTCAGACACTGTACATGCATTATGGTGTTTAATCTAGACGGTAGGCATTATTTCCATTTTACAGAAGCATCAAAAGGCCCAGTGAAATGAAGCAGCTTGCCTAGATTCACAAAGCTGGTGAGTAGCGGAGCTGAGATGTAAGACGAAGTTGGGCTGCTCCAAAATCCATGCTTCCCCAACACGCTTCACTGTCTCCATTCTTTACAGATCACCAAAAAAAAAATCAATACATCTTTTAGGAAAATTATTCTCATTCTCAATTAGTATACACGCATGTGGGCTTCTAAAAAACAAAACCAACACACAGACCAAAAGCAGAAACACAATCATAAATACAGAGAACTGGTGGTTGCCAGAGGGGAGGGAGGTGGAGGGATAGATGAAATACGTGAAGGAGATTAAGAGGTTTAAACTTTCGGTTATAAAATAAATAAATCATGGGATAAAAAGTATAGCAGAAAACATGATCGAGAATATTATAATGACATTTGGTGACAGATGGTGACAACACGTTGAGGCGAGCACTGCACAATGCATAGAATACTGAATCACTATGTTATATATCTAAAACTAGTATAATGTTGTATGTCAACTACATTTCAATAAAAATTAAATACACAAGCTATCACTATATTCCGGAGTGTTGCTCTCAGATCTAGTAATGTAAGCTCATTACGCATTTAGGTTCAAATCAAGTATCTATTTAAAACAAAAGAACATTTCAAACACACTGTGCTTCTACTCTTCTGTTGGCCACTCAATTCCATGAGGACAGCTGCCTGCTCTACTTTCTCCTTTCCTGCTCCTTCCAATCTAACATCCAGCCCACCCAAAAAGAAATGTCCCTAAAACAATACTTCCGCTAAATCCACTAAACAAGAACCTACAGTTCTAATCCTCAGCTTTCTAATAGGTGTGGCCAAAAAAATAAGCACCCTTCTCCCGGTCACCAGACCTGGGCAGCCCCATCACTTCACCCTGCAATACCATGAATCATGTTGGGAAGTGCCTTCAGTGATCCGTAAAATCCGTTCCCAACCTATTACACTTGTTTCTCATACCTTGCCAACACAAACTAGAAGAATTAATGGAAGTCATTTGGTCATACTTTACTCACAGCACAAGAATCACTTTTTTCTTTTTTTAAGTAGTCTCCACACCCAGCATGGAGCCCAGCTGGGGGCTTGAACTCACAAACCCCGAGATCAAAACCTGAGCTGAGATCAAGAGTTGGATGCTTGGGGCGCCTGGGTGGCTCAGTGGCTTAAACCTCTGCCTTCGACTCAGGTCATGATCTCAGGGTCTTGGGATTGAGCCCCGCATCGGGCCCTCTGCTCAGCAGGGAGCCTGCTTCCCCACCCCCCCGCCCCGCCTGCCACTCTGCCTACTTGTGATCTGTCAAATAAATAAATAAATTTAAATTTAAAAAAGCAACAAACTTATTTTTTTAAAAAAAGAGTTGGACGCTTAATCGACTAAGCCCCCCAGGTGCCCTCACAAGAATCACGTGTACGCAGTTATTCACTGTGGCATTTGTTTGCAAGGTAGTAATAAAATGCTGGAAGCAATCCAAATGGTTAAACTATATGACTGTAGTAATTTTGGTATATTCAGGAATGATACGTTACGTCTTCATCAAAAACAATGAGGAAGCTAATACACAGAAGGTTCTCCAAAATACAATCAAAGGAAAAAGCACAAAGTGCAAAAGCATACGTAATACATATTATCATCTAAAACAAGGGGGATGTATGTGCATGTGTTTGTAAATGCACATTTACATGCACATGCATGAATGTTTGTGTCCCCCACCATAATATATATGTTGAAATACTAACCCCAAAAGTGATGGTATTAGTAGGTGGGTCTTTGGGGTGATTAAGTCATTAGGATGAAACCCTCACACATGGGTCAGTACCATTACTAGAAAGGCCCCCAGAGAGCTTGCTCACCCCTCCCACCGAGTGCAGAAGAGAGAAGGTACTGGCTGTACACTTAGGATGACTGGTAACATTGGTTGCCTCTGGGGAAGAGAACGAGACATCCTGGAGGACAGAGGAAGAGAGACTTCCCACTTTTTACCCTCTAAGTCTTTTGAATTTTGGACAAGAATGTGTTATCAGGTGCTTGGATGGCTCAGTTGGTTAAGCATCCGACTCTTGATTTCGGCTCAGGTTGTTATCTTGGGGTTGTGAGATCGAGCCCCGTGTGGCGTTCCCTGCGCAGTGGAGAGTTTGCTTGAGATTCTCTCCCCCTCTCTCTGCCTCACCCCTGCACTCACAAGCACTCTCTTGCTCTCTCTCTCTCAAATAAATCTCTAAAAAATAAAGAATGTGGGGCACCTGGGTGGCTCAGTTAGGCGTCTGCCTTTGGCTCAGATCATGATCCCAGGGTCCGGGGATCGAGTCCACACTGAGCTCCCTACTCAGTGGGGAGCCTGCTTCTCCTTCTCCCCATGCTTGTTCTCTCTCTCGCTCACTCTCTCACACGCAAATAAATAAAATCTTTTTTAAAAATTAAAAATAAAGAATGTATTATCTTTTCAGATAAAAATAAATTATAATTTTTAAAATTCCATCTACAGACACCATAGTTCTTCCATTTCTTCACACCATCTGCCAATGCCAGAGGAGTCTCTAACCTCAAGACAGGTCCTTGTGATCAACATTTTCCTCAGGCAGGCTAGTGTCCCACTGGTCCACACCCACACACAGAACTGTGTCCTGCCTCACTGTCTCTGTCCATGCTCTTTTCAGAGGCATTTGAATTCTCTCTTTCCTTTTCTCTCCTTTTCTAAATCATTCACCTCAGCTGGGGCTCTGTTCACATTCCAACACCTCCAGAACACTTTCCAGGACCCGGTAATCGTGACTATCCTACACGGCTATCCATGTACCTTCGAACACTGTTTGTTTGGAACATGATAACTGAGCCTGTAACTGAATTATTTAAAAAAACAAACACTGAAGAAGTAATACCGTGGACCCTGAACAGTGCAGGGGTTGGGAGCACCAACTCTCGCAAAGTAGAAAATCCGCATTTAACTTCTGACCCAGAACTTAACCTCTAATAGCCTAATGTTTACCAGAAGCCTTACCAGTAACATTCAGTAGATTACCACATATTATGTATGTGTATATATACTGTATTCTTATAGTAAATTTAGCTAGAGAAAAGATTATGCCATTAAGAAAATCATAAGGAAAATACATTTACAGTACTCTAATTGCAGTACAGTACCGTACCGCATTTATTGGTAAAAGATCCACACTTAAGTGCACCTGCAGAGTTCAAGTCTGTGTTGTTCAAGGGTCAACTGTAATTTCTGCTGAAGGAGAGAGTAATGACCACAGATGATGCAGTCAGGGTATCTAATAAAATGAAAGCCTGATCTTAGCCTTTCTACTGAAAATCTTTCAGTAGTTCCCACTGATACTAGGACAAAATTGAAACTGCTTACTATTTTCTACAAGGCCCCTCAAATCGGCCAAACCCCCACCCCTCACTTCTTCAGTTTTGCACACCTGCCACGTTCTTCCTCACCACTGGGAGACTCTGCGGCTCCCCTACTGCGCCAGTCTTCCCCTACTCCCACCCCCTTCCCTCCGGCTCAGGACTCCGAGCATCACTCCTGCTTTGGCTGCCTCCTGAAAGGAGTGCTGGCTGAGAGACACAGGGGTGGGAAGGAGGCTTTCATTAAACATCCTCTGGTACCTTCTGGGATTTGAGCCAGAAGTGAAACAAACCTATGCCACTTCCTCCTGAAAATCTGTGACTCACCCTGTCCGATTCTAACTCAGACACTGAGCTCCTGCTACTGCTGTGCTCATGCTTCCCTGTACTACTTCTATAACAGCTTTTACCATAGTTCACTGCACTAATCTATTGGTTTACAGGTAGACTGTAAGTCCTTGGAGGGCAAGAGACTTGACCTAGTTCTTCACTATATCCTGAGAAGCAAGTGAATAAATAATAGCTTATAAAAAGTGAAAGGTCATCTAGCCCAGTTGTTCTCAGGGACAAGCATGACACATATTACAAATGCAATCAGCACACACCATACATTGACGTAGGGATATCTGTATGCCCATGAACCAAAAAAATAATAAGCATAGTTCTGTTTCTTGTTTTTTGCTGCTATTATTTAGTAATCTATAAATGTACAAAATCAACCATGCAAGTAATTTAAAAATATTTTATAAGAAAAATAAACAGCATATTAAACTTAACTCTTAAATTAACCCTGATTTCATTTCAGACTTTTGCTTCACAAGTAATTTTTTTAAAGATTTTATTTATTTATTTGACAGACAGAGATCACAAGGAGGTAGAGAAGCAGGCAGAGAGAGGAAGAAGCAGACTCCCTGCTGAGCTGAGAGCCCTATGCGGGGCTCAATTCCAGGACCCTGGGACCATGACCTGAGCCGAAGGCAGAGGCTTTAACCCACTGAGCCACCCAGAAGCCCCCACAAGTAATTTTAATAAGGTGAAAAGTTAAAAAACTACTGAAGAGCCTAAACGGGATTTTGCAACCATGCCTGGAAACGCTAACAAAATCTGATTACTCTAGTGCCAACAATAATTTATAGTAAGGAAGGATTAGATTAGTCCTAAAGGCCTTATAGTTTCCAAAATATTGGCAGACACCAGTTTTTGGCTGCAAAAATGGGCTGCACTTGAAAACCACACATAGGGGTCCAAGGAGTTTCCAGAAGTGAGCAATCTCAAAAATGTCTAGGTTCAGAGATTCACCTCCATCCTGAGTCATTCACAAACTTGGTATTTCCATCCCTGCCTCTGTCAATGAGGTGGCACCTGCCAGCTCAGAGTCAAGGTCCTACAGGTCACACGTCCAACACCAGCACTGAGGGGGCAGGAGTCTCAAACCAAGCGACAGAGGGTCACCACCACAAGTGAAGCCCCTGGGACTCTTCCCCCCACACCTGCCACATGCAATGTGTTCACTTTCTGCTTTTCACACTTTCTGAGATTCCTACAGTACATTTCTGCATAAACTAGGGTGAATTAAGAAAAAGGAACAACGTCCAAAAGAATATATATATGAGAGCAGCAGCAGATTTTCGAGAAAGAGCAGGAATTAACAAAGCAAACTAGAGAGCCATGGTAATTCAAACTGTGAGGCAGAGGTTTAAGAAATAGACAAAAATGGCTAACACCTTATTCACATCACTGTTTCTTAAGCAATCCATCCTGCCCCTAGTACTCCAAAGTGTCAGTTCGGCATAAGTACACGGACACACAACACACTCTTCTTCTCCAAAAGTACTTGGCTGGGGGGGGGGGGGGGCCTGGGTGGCTCAGTGAGTTGAGCCTCTGCCTTTCTTTGGCTTAAGTCATGATCCTGAGGTCCTGGGATGGAGGTTCACATCCGGCTCTCCACTCAGCAGGGAGCCTGCTTCCCTCTCTCTCTCTGCCTGCCTCTCTGCCTACTTGTGATCTCTGTCAAATGAATAAATAAAATCTTTAAAAACAAACAAACAAAAGTACTTGGCTATTATTTTCTTTCCTTTGCCATTTAAGTTTTAGAATCAGCTTACCAAGATCTCTCCACCTCACTCCCCCAAAGCCCCAATAAAAGCTGTTGGGATTTTAACTGGAACTGCCTTCTCTACAGGTCAACCGCGGAAGAACTGACATTTTAATGACAGTCTTCGAAATCTTTAAATGTGGTATCACTCTTCATTTAGTTAAGTCTTCTGTATTGTCTTTCAGAAGACACCGCACTGCAGTTTACATACGTGAGAAGAGAATTTTTTTTGACAACAAATGAGGCGGTCTCTCTCTGCCCTTTTTTCTCTTAGCGTTATTTCAATAGGAGCAGCAGTACTCAGTGACAACCCCTCAAAGTTTGCTGACGCTACAGCTGGCTTCAGTTTGACCTCTCCTGCCCCTCCACAGCATCTTTAATTTTCCAAGGATCTCAGAAGCAGTAGTAAGTAGTTGCTTCATATAATGTACAACTAATCCGTGCTATCCCATGAACTGCAAACTACGGGAAACTCCTGAGGCCCAATCTAGCTGTATCCAAGAGTTAGAAATTAAACTTTATTGCCAAAATATATAAATAGTTCAAAAAAGGAAATGCCAATAATCCTTAATCCTTAAACACATAAAAACAAACATAACCTTGATCACTAAAGAGAGGCAAATTGAAACCATAAGAACTACAATACACATGCATACATAGATTTTTCTTTTCTTTTAATTCACCATCAAAAAGAGAAAGAGACAGACCTTCCAAGCCTGAGATTAAGGGAGAGGGAAAGTACTTGTCACCATTATACTATTTTCATTAAACTGGTAAAGGAACAGAATTAAGTGTTTACCCTTATTTAATAATATAGTAAAAACTGTATTTTATATAACCTAAATGATGAAGGAAAGCTCTTCTTTACAGAAAAGTTCCACTTAATAAATGTACAAGAAATGACCAAATTAGAAATATCACCATTTTGTTATTTTTTTTTTAAAGATTTTATTTATTTATTTGACAGACAGAAATCACAAGTAGGCAGAGAGGCAGACAGAGAGAAAGGGGGAAGCAGGCTCCCCGATGAGCAGAGAGCCCGATGCAGGGCTCAATCCCAGGACTCTGGGATCACAACTCGAGCCGAAGGCAGAGGCTTTAACCCACTGAGCCACCCAGGCGCCCCGCATTTTGTTATTTCTTATGAAACAGGTGATTCAGACCAAAACCATCAACATTCTCAAATCTCTGAGCAAATTTAGCATAACTAAAACCACACATTTTCTGTGTCCTGATGTAATACAGTACAAAGTATATAAAATCACTCATATAATACTCTTACCAAAACTGTTTAAATTTTATCAAGCCTTTAAATCTGTCTTCCAGTTTACAGAAAACAAAAAAAAAAAATTTTTTTTTAATTATGGTATGAGAAGCAATCAAATAAATCAAAAAGGTAAAACATTCTACAGAAAAACAGACCCAATTTGTTCTTAATAGCACAGGAAAAAACCTGTGGCAGGGACTGGAGAGTGAATACCTCTATTCTACAGACGTTTGGGAAATATACCAACTGCACCGTACCCACCTTATCTGGTTCCTAATGTTAGCAACCTTTATAAAACAACGGGGGAAATGTCAATATGAACTGGGTAGTAGGACTTTTTATTAATTTTGTTAGGTCTAATAATGGTATTAGGTCACAGAAGAAAATGTCCTTATTTTACTTCAAAATACTTTAGAGGGGCACCTGGGTGGCTCAGTGGGTTAAAGCCTCTGCCTTCAACTCAGGTCATGATCTCAGGGTGCTGGGATCGAGCCCCGCGCATCAGGCTCTCTGCTCAGCATGGAGTCTGCTTCTCCCTCCCTCTCCCCTCTCTCTGCCACTCCCTCTGCTTGTGAGCTGGCCCGCTCTCTCTCCCCCTCTCTTTCAAATAAATACATAAAATCGTTAAAAAAAAAAAATACATTTTACTTAACTGTGGGGGGAAACGCAAGGGATAGCAGCAGAAAAAATAAAAAACACGGTATGTGTAGGATGCTAGCACTTGTGTTCAAACAATTTTCTAAAACTACATGCGATAAATGCTTAAGTAACCTTGTACTATTCTAGAGATTCAAAAGCAACTGCTATGAGGAATCATCTCTGGGGAAGGGAGATGGCTGGGTGGAAGAAAAGAGAAAATGTGTTTTCTACTTGCATCTCTTTATTTTCTACCGGCACATGTACGACAGGATAGACTGATGGACAGATAGAACATTAAAAACTTTCTTTTTTTAATAAGCATACCACACAAGTTCGTGTGGCCTTCTACATGGATTTTCAATCTCCAAGTAACCTTTTACCTGCTGGTTGGTGCAGGGAAAGAAAACGAGAGAAGCTGATTCCAGAACGGGTCGTTCTCAGAGACAGATTCTGTGCCCGATAACTTTTTTAAGTACTCATTTTTAGGAAGATCACCGATTCTGCTGCTGTTCGATCCCATCTTCTAATCTGGTAGATAACTTGCCCTTAAGCCTTCATTTCCACAAGACAACCTATAAAGAATGAAAAGAAATTTCAAACTTGTTCACAATTAACCATATTTTTCCTATCTTTGACACAAAGGTAAGAAAGAAAGAAAAAAAACAACAGTAAACTTACTTGAAGAAATCACACTTCTGTTTTTAAATATATTAGACACCAGATACAGAGTTACAAAGGAGGGAATAGGGATAAAACCTGTCTTAGCCAACACATAAGCAAAAATCTAAGTCTATGCTTGTAGATCTTTGAATGGGCACACCTCTGCCTAAGAATGTATCTCAAAGCAAATCCCTAACAATGACAACTTAGTACAAATTGTCTGAAAATGAGGCTCCTTTACAATGAAGGATGGTGATAGATAAAGACTGGATGTCTTGAATGTCCTCAGAAGGGGACAAGTAGTTGAAGTGATGACCACGTGCTACCTACAATCAGGGGAAAATGAGGCTTGAACTGAGTCCCATGCTGAATAAGAATGGGCTCCCTGTTCCAAAGCAGTCACTTAGTGTCCTTCTTGTTCTGTGGTCACGCACATCAGCATTTGTTGGCATGCCTCTTCTCCTAAACCATTGGTTTTGGTGGTTTTTTGTTGTTTGGGGTTTTTTTTTAATTTTTGTTTTTGTTTTGGAGAGGGTAGGAGGGACAGAGGGAAGGGGAGAGAGACAATGCGAAGCAGGCTCCACGCCCAGCAGAGAGCCCAACATCAATCTAAGGACCCTGAGACCATGACCTGAGCCCAAATCAAGAGCTGGACGCGTAACCCACTGAGCCACCCAGGCTCTTACCTTTCTACCCACAATGTCTAGATAGCATGTAACAGAAATTCCCTAAGTAGTATGTTGAAGGGAAGAGTAGATGAATAAATGATCAGCATCTTCAATATTTGTTGTAGTTGGTCACTAATGAGAAAACTAATAGTTAAAATACCAATCACTATCTTCATCAAATCACACTTAACCTAGTTCCAAATCATGTTCTATCTCAATTTGTTCAAGAAAAGTCTCTCACTGACAATAACATGGTGGTGAAATGAATAATAAATTACACTATGTTAAAATTACCATTGCAATGAAAGCAAATGATATCCAAAGGAAGCTCGGGTCAGATGAGAACTTATATTAGTAGTGACTTACTTTCTTATGTCTGTCCCTCCTTACTCCACAGAGACATTGAAACCAACATCAGAATTTGGAAGCATGCCTTCCACGTTCTCTCTGGAACTCTGGGACTGGCTTAGGCTCAATTATCTAAAGACACGAGGCTTCCCCAATGCACATGGACAGCTGATCTTCTGAATATGAGGGAGAAATACTGATCTGGCTTCTTGTCACCTGCCCCTGAAATCAAGACCACTACTACTTTCCTCTTCCCTGCTCAGGGGACAAAGACCCCAAAACCAGCTGGCTCCAACTAATCCTCCATATCAAGCCAGCCAACCATAAAGTCTTGATTTTGGTTTAACTTCTTAAGTAAGAATTATTAAGCCTAATGAGAAAATGCTATAAAAATATTGTACAATATATAAATATCTTGCTTATTATAACTTATTCCAGAGCTGTTTTATATATCTTAAGCAATTTAAAATTAAATTTTTAAATATAATCTTACAATGGGGTACATTACACTAATGAAAGTGAATTAATAAGAGCTACAATTACCAACATGGACATATCTCAAAAGTATATATTTTAAAAAGTGATACAGAATAACAGACATGGTATGATTTCATTTGTAGGATTTTAACAACATGCGAACAATATTATTATGGATATATTCATAGCTACTACAAGTATTAAAACATACATAGGAAAAATACACAAATTCAGAAGAATGCTTTTTATATAATGTTATCAGGAAAGGATCAGAGGGGCTCTAGCAGTATCAATAAATACCTTCTCAAACAGGAAAGGGGAAAGGAATAGAAGGAAAGGGATGAAGCACATGTAGCAAATATATAGGTCTGCTGAAAACTGGCAGTATGGGGACACCTGGCTGGCTCAGTCAGAAAGCACGTGACTCTTGATCTCAGGGTTTTGAGTTTGAGCCCCATTTTGGGTGTAGAGAGTATTTGGGGGGAAAAAAGTAGTAATAAAAGAAACAAAAATGGACATTATATATATGGGTTTTGGCCTATTACCCCCTCTTTTCCTATCATTCATATACATATATATTTTAAAGGATGGTTTCTTAATCTCTCAGTAACAATACTGGAAGCTAGATAATAGGGAAGCAATGCTTTTAAAATATTAATAAAAATAACTTAAGCTAGATTTCTGTAGCTAGCCAAGCTACCAGTTAAGTATGAAAGTAGAATAAAAGCATATATTAGACTTGCCACAACTAAAAAAACCTCCCATGGACCCATTTTCTGAAGTCACTGGAAGATGTATCCTTTCAATGCAAAGGAATAAAACAAGAAAAATGAAGACAACAAATTCAAGAAGCAAAGGACACAACACAAGATAGAGAACACATGTACTACAGGCTGGGACAGGAGTCCAGATAACCCCATGACCTCCATGGTAAGCAAATCAGAGGACAAGAGGTCACCTGATGTGTCTGACCTTATCCTGTGGAGGTTTACAATATCATAGGAGAATCTGACAGGATTCTCTGAACTGATACCATTCTCTGAATAATAGCTACCTAGAAAATAAATGATTTTTTGATAACTATGTACTTTGGAAAAAACAAAAATCGTTCAAAAAAGGTCATGTTATCATAGTATATGACTCAATTCAACAGCTATCAATATTTATGTAATCATCATAATAGAAACAGTAAATAAAGACTTAACCAAAAATTGTGAGGTAACTGTACTGGGAAGATGCTAAAAAAATGAAGTAGGAGTGGATTTAAGTGTGTGAAATCCTGGGGTGTCTGGGTGGCTCTGTGGGTTAAGCCTCTGCCTTCAGCTCAGGTCATGATCTCAGGGTCCTAGGATGGAGCCCCGCATCAGGCTCTCTGCTCGGCAGGGAGCCTGTTTCCCGCACAGCCCCCACCCAAGCTTGCCTCTCTGCCTGCTTGTGATCTCTCTGTCAAACAAATAAATAAAAATCTTTAAAAAAATAATAACAACTAAAAAAAAAAAGAAAAAAAATGAGTGTGAAATCCTCATCTTCCCTAATAGGCAGGAAGTCAACAGAAACATCTAAAATTCCTAAATCAGCAAATAACAGTAAAAGCGTGTTAAATGCTTATACTATAATTATATTGTAATATAATTATAATATAACTATGAATAAGGAGGCAAATAATGAGAAACAACAGCTAAGAGATCTAAGTGTGGCCCATTCTGGGGAAAAAGATTCTGGAGAGGTGGTCATGCAGTCTTTTCATTTTATGTCAATCACATTATCTGATTTTTTTAAAACTAAATCTATATATTACTTCAATTTTAAAAATTAAATGTTTTTAAGCTCCTTCACCAACTCAAATTTAAATTTTTAACATATATGGAAAACACAAAGTTACCATCATAACTAAATTCATCGTGACAAAAATGTAAATTATTCTTTACTGAGGCAAACCAGCAAACTTAAAAAATCTATTTGTCTGATATATATAGTTCAATGTTAGTATTTGAGTTACCATCCAAAATCAAAATTTAAAATTTCCACCATTTATGTGTTTACTGATAAGCAACAGTCATAGCTTGGCCAGAAAAGAGGAATTAAATTAAAACCTATGGTAGTGATAAACACAGAGATCAGTAAAACAAAAGAGAAAATCCAGAAACAGACCCACTACAGTATAATCAGCTGATTTTTGTCAACAACGCAAAAGCAATTCAATGGAGGAAGGGCTGTTGTTGGAACAAATGGTGCTGGAATAATTGGACATCCACAGGTCAAAAAAACAAAACAAACAAACAAAAAAAACCCTGTATCTTAAAAGCTAACTCAAAAAAATCATAAACCTAAGCATATAACATAAGACTCTAAAAGCCTTTCTTTTTATTTTTTTAAGATGTTATTTATTTATTTGAGAGAGAGGGAACACAAGCAAGAGGACGGAAGAGGGAGAAATAGGATTTCTGCCGAGCAGGGAGCCCAACGTGGGGCTTGATCCCAAGACCCTGAGACCATGACCTGAGCCAAAGGCATATGCTTAACTGACTGAGCCACCCAGGCACCCCTAAAACCCTTTTCAGAAGACAACATAGGAGGAAATCTTTGTGACCTGGGGTCAGGAAGTGCTTAGGCATTACACAAGAGCAGTACCCATAAAAGAAAAAGTTGGTAAGTAAGCTTTACCAAAACTGAAAACTTTTGGTTGGTGAAAGACCCTACTAAGAGGATGAAAAGAAAAGCCACAGGCTTAGAGAAAATATTCATAAGTCACACACCCAAAGGACTTGTATCCAGAACATATAAGGAACTCTAAAGTCAACAATAAGAAAACAATCCAATTAGAAAATATGCAAAAGATTTTAACACATCACCAAAGAAAGCATGCAAATGAGAAACACATGAAAAGGTATTCCATCATTATTAGCCATTCAGGGAACCACAAATTAAGACCATGATGACATACTACTACACATCTATTAAAAAAAAAAAAAAACTGACAGTAACAAATACTGCCAAGGATGTACTGAAAGTAGCTCATATGTTGCTAGTGGGAATGAAAAATGGAAGAGTCTCTCTGGAAAATGGTTCAACAGTTTCTTATAAACACAGGGGTGCCTGGGTGGCTCAGTTTGTTGTCTGCCTTCAGCTCAGGTCATGATCCCAGGGTCCTGGAATCAAGCCCGCAAGCAGCCTGCTTCTCCCTCTCTCCCCTGCTTGTGCTCTGTCTCTCACTCACCATCTCTAATAACTAAATGAAATCTTTTAAAATTTTTTTTAAAAAATTAAACCTATACATACTATTGATACCAGCAGCTGTATTCCTGGAATATGATCCCAGAGAAATGAAAACATAGGTTCACACAAAAAACTATACCCAAATGTTCTTTCAACACATGAATGAACAAGCAAACAAAAGTACATCCATATGATGAAATAAAAAGAAGGAACTATCTGATATGCCCAATAACTTGAATAGAACTCGAGGGCATTGTGAGTGAGAAAAGCCCATCCCAAAAGGCCACATACTCAAAATAACAGCAACCCTATGTTTGATGATTATAGTTTATACATAAGTGAATAAACACCAAGAATGATAAAAGGGACAAAAGGGAGGAATCAGGAATATGTACTTTATAGTTATAAGGTACTTCTACTACCCGCAAAGTGATAGAGTGTTATTTGAAAGTGGATTTGGGGGCATCTGGATGGTTCAATGGGTTAAGCGTCCACACCTCCTCTCTGCTCATACACTCTCTGTCTCTCTAGCTCTCTCTTAAATAAATAAAATCTTTAAAAAAAAAAAAAAAAAAAGCGGGGGTGCCTGGGTGGCTCAGTGGGTTAAAGCCTCTGCCTTCAGCTCAGGTCATGATCCCAGGGTCCTGGGATCAAGCCCCACATCGGGCTCTCTGCCCAGCAGGGAGCCTGCTTCCTCTTCTCTCTGCCTGCCTCTCTGCCTA
The DNA here is from genome assembly GCF_022355385.1 of Mustela nigripes. Taxonomy (NCBI): domain Eukaryota; kingdom Metazoa; phylum Chordata; class Mammalia; order Carnivora; family Mustelidae; genus Mustela; species Mustela nigripes. The sequence goes on from NC_081564.1 coordinate 67,120,100, forward strand.
GTTGTGATCTCTGTCAAATAAATAAATAAATAAATAAATTTTTAAAGGGGGGGGGGGCTTGAATTAGTTGTAAATGCATATTGCAAACACAAGGTCAACTTCCAAAAAGTTTTAAAAAGTGTAAGTGACACGCTAAGAAAGGAGAGAAAAAGAATTCATTTATGTGCTGCATTAGAACCACAAAAGGCCGAAAGAGTAGAAGACAAAAACAGGAACAAAAATAAGGGCAATGAACAGAAAACAATAACAAATGTTGGTAGACATTAATACAACTTTATTGCGTATCATTTGAACATCCAGGGTCTAAATTCACCAATTAAAAGAGATTGTCAAAGTGGATCAAAAAAAAAAAAAAAAAGAAAAAAGATTCAACTATATGCTGTCCACAAGAAACCCACTTTAAATATAAAAGACACACAGACACACACAGATTAAAAGAGATGGAGAGAGATATACCATGCTAACACTAATTAAAAGAAAGCAGAAGAAGTTATATTAATATTAGACACAACCAACCACAGAGGAAGGAAACTTACCAGGAATAAAAAATGTCATTCTATGCTGATAAGGAATCAACGGTTCCAAGAAGACATGCACCGCCTAACATCGTGGCATCAAAACGCGTGAGGCAAAAAGTAACAGAACTACAAGAGAGAGAGGAATGCCCTATACTGCAGAGGAAAACCTGAGTACCCCTCTCAGAAATGGTCAGTAAGGACCCAGCTGATCTCAACACTATTATCAATCAAAACTGGATCTGACATCTACGGACTACTTCATCCAATGACAGCGGAATACACATTCTCCTCCTGCTCACCTTGAATATTCACCAAAACAGACCACATGCTGGGCCATAAAACACATCCTACCTACTTTAATTTTTTTTAAACAAGCCATGTAGGGGCGCCTGGGTGGCTCAGTGAGCCCCTCATCAGGCTCTCTGCTCCGCGGGGAGCCTGCTTCCTCCTCTCTCTCTGCCTGCCTCTCTGCCTACTTGTGATGTCCGTCTGTCAGATAAATAAATAAAATCTTTAAAAACAAGCCATATAGGTTATTTTTTTAAAGATTTTATTTCTTTATTTGACACAGAGAAAGAAAGATCACAAGTAGGCAGAGAGGCAGGCAGAGGGAGGGAGGAAGCAGGCTCCCTGCTGAGCAGAGAGCCTGATGAGGGGCTCACTGAGCCACCCAGGCGCCCCTACATGGCTGAATCCCAGGACTCTGAGACCATGACCGAAGCTGAAGGCAGAGGCTTAACCCACTAAGCCACCCAGGCGCCCATCCTACCTACTTTAAAAGAAGAGATACCATAAAATGCTTTGAGTGTTCAAAACCAAGAAGCTAGAGAATGAACAATTTAGATGACCTCACGAGGAAATAATCTGATGAACCCAGAATACAGGACATTGTAAAGAACCATCACCCTGGGTTCGCCAAAAAGTCAGTACCACAGTAACTAAAATTGTGTGCATGGGGTGGGGGTCTTTTCTAAACCGAAGGAGACTAAAGGGATACTGTAACAACCAAACATGTATTGAATCTTCAATGAACCCAGGTTTGGAAGAAGGAAAAAAAAAATTATAAAAGACAATCTTGAGACCGAACATGATATGGACTGAACAGAAGATATTACATGGACATAAGTGAGATAACAATAGCATAATTGAATAGGAAAATGACCTAATCCTTGGGAGATGTGTGCTTAAATATTTGGGGGTGAAGTGTCATCATATCTGCAACTTCCTTTTAAATGGTTCAGAACAAAATAGAGACAGAGCAAACCTGGCAAACAGAGACAAAGCGAACCAAAGCAAACTATTAGGCAATTGCAAATAGTTTAAATATGGATGGAAGAAGTAGGTGTTTATTATACCATTCTCTCTACTTTTCTGTATGTTTGAAACTTAGTAAAATGAGTTTTGGTAGGGGCAACTGGGTGGCTCAGTCAGTTAAATGTCTGCCTTTGGCTCAGGTCATGATCCCAGGGTCCTGGGATGGTGCCCCACATCAAGCTCCCTGCTTAGCAGGGAGTCTGCTTCTCTCTCTCCCACTCCCCCTGCCTGTGTTCCCTCTCTCACTGTGTCTCTCTGTCAAATAAATAAAAATCTTTAAAAAAAAAAAAAAAGGTTTTGGCAAACAAAAAAGGCTACACACTATGACTCCATATATGTAACACTCAAGATGACAGAACTCGTGTTGAAACACAGATGGGTGCTTCTAGGCAGGGCATGGAGGGCCAGAGGGCAAAAGGTGATCATAAAGGGAAGCCTGAAGAAGTTCATTGGTGGGAATGGGAAAATTCTGTCTTGACCATGGTGGTGGTGGTTGTTTGAATCTGTACACATTGATAAAATTTTGCAGCGCTATACTCACACAAGGGGAAAAGAATACATGTAAAAACTGGGAAATTTTAAGTATGTTCTGCAGTCTATTGTGTTGTATCAATATTCACTTCCTGATGTAGATAATGTACAACCCATGTATTAACACTGGGGGAGAACTGGTGAAAGGTACATGGGATTTCTCTGTATTATTTTTGCAACTTATGTGTCTATAATCATTGCAAAATAAAAAGTTTTTAAAATCAGCTAAAAAAGTCCAACCCTAATGTCTGATCTATAGGTGCAAGAAAAGGGCCAACAAATCATACTAATGGTACTTTCTGTCACAACTACTAAGTTTATTGTTACATATGAAGTTACTTCAGCACCTATAATATCACATGATAAGATATTAGGATCTCTCTTTTACTTTATTTAGTGTCTTGGGATGCTCTTTTACTTTCCCCAAATAAGTTTCTTCAAATCTTATTCAAAACCAAACCTTTTCAATAAAAGCAAGAGAAATCCTGTGTCGGGGTCCTTTAGGGACTCCCCACTAACTTCAGAACTCGGAGAATACACAGATTTTTAGGCTCAGCCACCTACATAAAGGCGTCGCTATTTCCTTTTGCTCCAAACTTTCCAGTTCTTTTGTCAAATAATCCCTGAAACTCCTGAAAACGCCTCAATGAAATATGTTTTACAAAAACAACAAAAAAGACCTCCACAATTTATTTACAGTCTTCTATATAGTGTATGTAGTTCCTTAAAAGCAATCAGTTAAGGGGCACCTGGGTGGCTCAGTGGGTTAAGCCACTGCCTTCGGCTCAGGTCATGATCTCAGTGTCCTGGGATCGAGTCCCGCATCGGGCTCTCTGCTCAGCAGGGAGCCTGCTTCCCTCTCTCTCTCTCTCTGCCTGCCTCTCTGCCTACTTGTGATCTCTCTCTGTCAAATAAATAAATAAATAAATCTTTAAAAAATATTAAAAAAAAAAAGCAATCAGTTAAAAACAATTTACTTTGTGAATCTAATTAGATATATGAATGAACAAAATTCCATCTCACCTCTCCTAGATAAGCAAAGCAACAATGAGAAACATTATTATCATGGTCTACTAATGAAAATTTAATAAAATAAATTTAATAAAATAAAGTCAGACTTTATTTTTTATTTGCATTTAATTTTTGAATAAGTAATGCACATGATGGAAAACACAGAGTTCACAGGGTATATAATAACGAGTTTCCCATCTCATCTCCTAACCAACCTAGTTTCTCAATTTAGAAAAAATGTTACCAGTTTCTTGGGTATCATTCCTCAGATATGCTGCAGTATATACAAAAACATATTTTTCCCTGTTTACACAGACCACAATACACTGTTCATACCTCTTTCCTTTTTCTAGTTACTAAATATTAGAAATCACTACATTTCTGTATATAAAGTACTTTCTTATTTTTATGACTCTATAACATTCCCGTTTTTAATTTAATAAATCCTATAGTAATGTGCATTTAAGTAGTTTGTGGTCTTTTGCAATTATGAATTCTCTAAAAGGTATCTGGCATGTGAGATATTTCACAGGTGTATGACATTACATGCAGGATAAATTCAGAGAAAGAGAACTGCCGGTCAAAGATTACGTGGGTAGATTATGCCACCTCAAAATACGCCACTTTGGCATTTTGATTATTCTGAGCTATAGGCATTTGAAAAACACCAAATGCAGGGTGAGGTTTTCCCTGAACTCCCTTTAGCTGCCTACAGACATCTCCTCCAAAAGGAACTTCATTTTCGTAAATCCCCTTTTTGAGAGTTTTACCAACCAGGGACTGACTCATCACAGGAAGAAAGACTAGATAGACATGGACACCACACCCAGACACGTAGTTACAAACTATCGCCTTCCCATCTGGTGTTTTGTTGTTTTTTTTTTTTTTAAGATTTTATTTATTTATTTGAGAGAGAACGTGAGAGAGAGCATGAGAGGGGAGAAGGTCAGAAGGAAAAGCAGATTCCCCATGGAGCTGGGAGCCCAATACAGGACTCGATCCCAGGACTCCAGGATCATGACCTACCTGAGTCACTCAACCAACTGAGCCACCCAGGCGCCCCTCCCACAAATTTGTTCCTCTAAGGGCTTATTCCTCTTTCCTAAAAACCATTTACTCACCCCTAAGAGGCCTACATCTCCCATCCCCATCCCCATCAGGATGGTACTTAAGTCTGAATTCTATGCCACTCCCTGGGTATCGCCCATGTGTACATGAAACACACATTAGTAAACTTTTGTTTTCTCCTGTTAACCAGCCTTCTATTACAAGGGTCTCAGCTAAGAACTCAGAAGGGCAGAGGGGGTTATGTTTCCTCCCCCACACCACCTAGCTGCCCTCTTTCGAAGCGATCAGCCCGCACTTCTTGCAGCAGGCCTGTTTCTTCACACCACAGCCACCACCCTTCAATCAAACTTTCTGGTCCCCGCCAACTGAGGAGACATAATAGTTTTCAGCACAGTTTTAGCCTGAGTTTTTTTCACTGTGAAAGAGGCCACTGCCTGTTCTTACCCTTTGTCTATTTTCTATTAATTTATAGGAAATAAATTTGATTTTCAAAGCAGCTAGAATAGATCACAAAGTTTTAAAATAAGTTCAGTCCAGGACCACTATGAAACCTTTCTTAAAACAACAATAAGAATAAAGCCTATAAGCTTATCAGGAAAGACCAAACTGAGTATTAAGGAGCAAAACCATGACAGCCAACTGAGCACAAGGTACAATGTGTCCCCTGCTGCTTTTCTTCACCAAACCCTAGAAATCATGCAAAACATTTTGCTTTATTGTAAGTAATTCCACAGCCATGCTCAGAAATTCACAGGAGACCAGAGGTTGTGAGGAATCCCTATAAACTGGAAAACAGCCCGAGACGAACGGAGAAGGGAAATGGCATTCCAAGGCAAGCACAAGAGCCTTCCATCAAGGGCAGCGAGAGTATAAAGCGCAGCTCCAGCCCAGAAGCAGAAGGCTAGGAAAAAAGAGCCCAGAGCAACTGACAGCTAGGACAAGGACAGCCTGTCCCATCACCCTTGCCTCAGCCCTCCCTCCCCTAGGCAGCAAGAAGGTACTATCAACAAGAAGGTACTATCCGCAACAGTTCATGCCAAAGATTCCAAACACAAATACAGATACACACACACACACACACACACACACACACACACACACACACTAGCTCACCCACACACTCTACCTGAACGCAATTTACTTAGAACTCCCAAGACCCTTATCAATGAATAAAATGGAATAAAATGGAACTTGAAAAAACCCACAATCCAATCACCTCACCCCCTAAGAGCCTTGTTGCTTTTCCCTCGGGCCATGCATCGGACTCCCTTGGCCTTCAGCTCTTCTTTCTCTCAATTTGTAACCTGTCTCCTGAGTTCACTAGCGGCTTTCATGATAGGACTTTCAGATCTCTCCCAGTCCCAACCTCCCACCAGAATGCCAGTTCTGTCTACATCCCTAAAATACTTAAGACTGTTTTTAACTCAAGGAGAATATATAAATATGTAATTTTATATACATACATATAAATTTAAATATCTATATAAAATCAGTAATTTGGGGGATAACAAGGCTCCTTACGTAAGTCTAGACTAGAAATGAGAAGTGTGCCATCGCTGACACTTTCAGTAATAAACCTTTCAAAGGACCCATCTTTAATGCAGTTTAGTCAAGAACTTGATCTTGACACATAAAAAAAACTCATACAATCCTCCTTTCCAAAACCACTTTCTCCTCTCAACTTCCCACCATCCCCCTCAAGTTCCCACTATGTAAGAACTACTTTGAAACTTTATGTAGTATATATGCCTGCCTCGTGATGTAGATTACTCCTCTGAGACATAAATCAAGCGTCATTAATGCTCCTTCCCTGCCCCTAATTAACTTCCAGCACACTGTTAAAAAAACAAAAGAACAAAAACAAAAAGCAACTTGTTGAAATGGCCAAGGTCAAATGAAAACATCTTCAGTATTAATTAGGAATAAAATATGCTAATTAAAATAAGGTACTGGGGCACCTGGGTGGCTCAGTGGGTTGAGCCTCTGCCTTCGGCTCGGGTCATGATCTCAGGGTCCTGGGATCGAGCCCCACATTCGGCTCTCTGCTCAGCAGGGAGCCTGCTTCCCCTCTCTCTGCCTGCCTCTCTGCCTACTTGTGATCTCTGTCAAATAAATAAATAAAATATTTTTAAAAATAAGGTAGCATTTTTACTCATCATATTAGCAAAGGTTAAAAGAAAACAACCGTGATAGCGTGAGGGCAATAAAGAAACAGGCACCCATGAGTGTGTAGATATTTGACAATATCAAAATTTTAATTGCATATACTCTTTGTGCCAAGGATTTTATTTTTATAAATTTACCTCAGAGGTAAACTCATACCAGTTAACAAGTTCTAGGTATACAGATGTTAATCATCTCATTGCTTGGAACAGCAAAGACATAAAATAACCTAGATGACGGTCATGAATACACTATAAGGTTAAGCACAGAAGGGACCACTGAGTAGCCATGGAAAAGAATTGAGGCAGAATTTATGTGTTGCTGTGTAAAGATATCTTAAATACCTCAAGTAAAAACAAACAAGAAAGACCTCATACAGTAAGACCCCATTCGTTTAAATAAACATGTTCATTCCTACATGCACCCAAGCCACTTCTGAAAGGGGACATAACCAATGGTGCAAGACTAGTTACCTCTGAAGAGTGGGACTGGAAATCTGGAAGGAAGGGACTTTTCACTTTAGTTCTTTAGTATTGCCTGATTCTTTTTTTTTTTTTTATTAACTATAAACATCATAATTTAAAGTAAAAAAAAAAAGAGAGAGAGAGAAAGAGAAAAAAGTTAAATAAATGCACTGTTCTCTGTACCTGCTCTTCCTCAGGAAGGATCTGAACGTGCTTCTAGCTGGTGCCTCCACCTCTACGTGAGAGCTGTGCCAGGACTAACACTTCGTCTTGACCTCTCAGTCAAAACCCAAGCATAGATCTTTACTTACAAGATATTTTAATCCGATGTCCTACTGTTATCATAAATTTAAAAATAGAATTTAACATTTGCCCCCCCCAAAGCAGCAACCTTTCAGAAGTCACGATTTCTATCAATGTTATCAGCACTCTTGCCTCGAGAGATCTCACGCAAGCCCACACTTGTTCCCCAGACACCTACCGCACACTTGCTATAAATGCTGGGTGTTGTGGTAGGGACTGAAAATGCAAATATGAATAAAAGCAGGTCCCTGCCATTAACAAACACAAAGCCAAACAGGCCAATAAATGCTTGTAACACAGGGTAAGCATTACCCTAGAGTTCACTACACACAAGAAGCTCTGGAAGGACACAGGCACATCTGAGGCAGAGGAAACGGTAAGCGCAATGGGGCTTCTTCTTAGCCAGTTTACTTCTGTGTTCTATATGCCAGGAACCAGTCTCAGTTCTTTACAACTGTTGATTTATTTAGTTCTCGTTAACAACTCTTAAAGGTGAACACAATTTCCTCATTTTATTGATGAGGAAACAAAGGCACAGACGGGTTAAATACATTGATTGCCCGACATCCCAGAGACAACAAGTGACAAAGCCAGGATTTCTACCCAGGCAATCTAATTCCCTGATGTGCCTATATGGTTAATTTCCCCATTCCAATCCGGTCCCTCGCCTTTCCCTTTACTAGAGTGACCCTCCAGTGACATCAAGTCCTGTAGGGCAGTGAAAAGTAGAGCAATACAGTCAGTATTTTAGGAACTTTGTATGGCAACAGATGACTTCGCACAGCGAGAATTTCATTGTGTATATAATGGTCGAATTAGTCTGCTGTACTCCTGACACTCATGCATTGTATGTTAACTATACTTCAGTCAAAAATTAAAATTAAAAAAATCCTGTGGTTCTTCGACAGCAACCACAATTTTACATATCATCTTTTAAATCTACCTCTTCCTCTGTATTGCCCCGCCCCTACGCTAGGCCAGGCTCCTGCAATCCCATGTGACCTAGTGCAACAGTATCTGATTTCTCTGTCTCCCCCTCTTCTGGATTCACTCTGCACCCTCCAGGACTGCACGAATCCTTAAAAGGAAATTCCGTCCAACGCTACGATTAAGACCAAAGGTTCTTAGTGTGAGACAGACCCTAATAAGTCTGTGTAGAGTCAGGATGAATCTCTGTTTCACGACTTAAAAACACCACTGTGTAATGGGGGGGAAAAGTACTTAAAACCCATAAGATTTTCGGAGGCTGAAGCAGGATGAGGCAGCACGCAAAGCACTCAGGAAGGGACCTGGCAGAGCAGGCCTAGACAAATAAAGGTCCAATATCATAGATCTTTATTTTTAGCAAAATCACCACTTCCATCACTTCACTCTCCAGCTCAAAAACATTCAATGATTCCTCATTGCTTGAAAAACAGAGGACAGCATTGACATTCAAGACCCTCTAGTCTGAAAGCTCACTTTCCAATTTATTTCCAATGACGTTCCAAACCAGTACTTCCCAAACTTAAACATACATAAGAACATCTGAGGAGCATACGGTTAAAAAATGCAAATGCCTGGGGATGCCTGGGTGGCTCAGTCAGTTAAGCATCTGCCTTCGGCTCAGGGCATGATCCCAGGGTTCTGGGATCAAGCCCCACATTGGGCTCCCTGATCAGCAGGAAGCTTGCTTCTCTCTCTCCCACTCCCCCACTTGTGTTCCCTCTCTCACTGTGTGTGTGTGGCTCTCTGTCAAATAAATAAATAAATAAAATCTCTAAAAGAATAAAATAAAAAATAAAAAATTATTTTTAAGAATGCAAATGCCTGGGGGCACCTGGGTGGCTCAGTCAGTTGAGACTCTGACTCTTGATTTCAGTTCAGATCATGACCTCAGTGTCACTGGATCAAGCCCCATGTCAGGCTCTGAGCCCAGCAGAGAGTCAGCTTGAGATTCTCTCTCCCTCTCCCCCTCCCCACCCCACACTCTCATGCTCTAGCATGCTCAGGCATGCACGCGCACTCTCAGATAAGTAAATCTTGGGGGAAAAAAAAAGCAAATGCCTGGGTACCAAAAATTCAGAATGCTGAAGTAGGGCCCATGCATCAGCATTTTCTAAAACGCATTCATACTGATTTGGATACAAGTAGCCTATAACCTCAGTTTGCAAGTAAGTGTCATAGCAAGGTAAAAGCAGGCAGTCTTCTCAAACGTCCACCCCGCGTATCCACACCTCTGCTCCTGCCATTCGTACCACATCTGATCCACGGCACCTTCCACCCTATTCACTAAGCATAGAAGGGGCTCTGCTCTCTCCTTGCTCTGAAATCCTAAGCACTCTGTCTCCACCACTCACTTCAGAATCCTTCCAGTAACACCTGGTTTGCTGTCTGACTCCCATACTGCTACTTAACTTTTCATGTTATTTCCCCAAGTCAATTTTACCATCATGGACGAAAGCAATACCCTAACAGGAAATGATATGCTCAATATTTTATATTTAATTTAAGAAATATTTGATAGACATGTAAAATTAAATCTCCTCTTTTATGTGTACTGACTTGCTGACTCATGACTCAATGTGCCTTAAATGGAAAGTAAACATTAATGAAACTGAAAAATCCATAACCAAATTCCATAACCAAGTTCTGTCCTAACACCCTCAAAATATGCAAATGATACCCTACCGTATTTTGTCCCAACTCAGGCTGAGAATCCATTAATCATAACTTATATTCCAGAATCTCCTGCTTCCTGAGAAAGGAAAAAAAAAAAAAATACACATGCCCCTCATTTGTACTCGAGACTTTAAGGTGAAAGCTCACAGTTGAAACAGGAGACTAGAAAAATAGTGGGCAATGGTTACTAGCCAAAGGACATGTTAAATGCACAGGTGCCATTAGTCCACCAAGTAATGGAACATTCTCTAAAAGGTTACTATGTTCCACATGCTATATTAAGTACCCTGGGGTACTCCACTCCATCAAAATGGGAGTCATGAGGGACATCTGGGTGGCTCAGTTGGTTAAGCAGCTGCCTTCGGCTCAGGTCATGACCCCAGCGTCCTGGGATCGAGTCCCACATCAGGCTCCTTGCTCGGCAGGGAGCTTGCTTCTCCCTCTGCCTCTGCCTGCCTCTGTCTGCTTGTACTCACTCTCGCTCCTCTCTCTCTCTGACAAATAAATAAATAAAATCTTTAAAAAAAAAAAAAAATGGGAGTCACGAGAATAAAAAGATTAAGCTCTCAAAGATCAGAGGAGGTGTGGAAGACGGAAAAGTGACGGGTAGGAACTGACCTGGCAGAGCTGAGGAAGCCCCAGTGTGCCTGCTAAAGGGGACCTGAACAAGAGGCAAGCCAGCCCACCTCATGGAGCCGCAGGAAAGCCAACAAGCTGGAGAAAAGCATCATAAAGACAGGAGCAAGGTGCAGAGCTAAATAAAGTAAGTGGGCCCCGCCAACCCCCTCCTCCCCCCGCAACAGAAACCACGTGTGTGCTCTCTGGAGAAATGTGACTAGAGACACTCTGGCCTCCAGAGCCCAGGATGTGAGGGTGATGAGGAGGAGGATGAAAACAGGAGACTCAAGTTCAGGTGTGCTTGCTGCAGGCACATGGTGGGCTTCCCCGCCTCCAAAACAGGGGACTGGAGGCGTCTTCTTGAGAGAAGCTGAAGGGGCACCCAGGGAAAAGTTCACAATATTTGGGATCCCCCTCATTTCAAAAGCTGCCCTGCCACCCCCAGCAATGCCCACCACTCAAGAAAATCCACTCACACAAACCGCTTCAATCTTAAATACAAGTGAACAAGCAAAAATCACTGGACTTGTGAGGAAAGCCTACAGCACTAATCATAGAAACCAAAATATACCAAAGAAAGGAACTCTCAGATACTCCAAAGAGGCTTCTCAGAAAAAAAATTAAAAAATAAGACAGCCTCAGAGAGGTAAAGCAGTAACAATAATAAATGCAAACATTTATTTAGCACCTACTATTCCCCAGGCACTATTCAATCCTTTACACATGTTAACTCATCTATACCTGAGGTAGTATTGTCATCTTCTCATTGTGTAGATCATGGGTCAGCAAATCACAACCCAAGGGGCCAAATCCAGCCTGCTGTCCGAAGAATGATTTTTACATTTTTAAACAACTGTGTGTGTGTGGGGGGGGGGGGGATATGCTGTGACATGTGGAAATCACATAAAATTAAAAAGCCAGTGTCCATAATTAAAGTTTTACTGGAACACAGCTATGTTCAATTGTTCACGTACTGCCTGTAGCTGCTTTAATGATACAACAGCAGGGCTGAGTAGTTACTACAGAGACCAGATGTGATGTTCTCATGCCTTTATGCTGATCACCACACTACAAATCTCTGCAGACAGAAGTCGGCATTTCAAGTGTCTTGCATGTTGCAACGCTTATTACCAGTGATATCTGTCATGCGGAAACAAGAAAAGAAGTAGACTTTGATGTCAAGCCTTTAGCAGAGCATAGATCATTTTTTAAAAAATCTGATGAAATGTCAAAGCGTCGTGTCTGTTATGTAACAGCATCGTACTTGTACCAGAATACCATACAGGAAGACATGACCAGCTAAGCACTCATCACAACAGACTGACAGGCCTACCACGGAGCACGACCAGGAGAGCTAACAAATCTAAAACATGACATTTCATCACAGCAGAGTGTCTTCCCATCAACAAAGGATAAAACTGAGACTGCAACCAAAGTAAAGAAAGTTCCGAATGGCTCACGTGTTAACCAAACAAGAAAAGTCACAGACCAATCACGAGTAAACTAAACCGTGTTTGATTACAGCAAAGAAATGTGTCCAGAAAAAGTAAACACCTTTCAGACCAGTTATTCAGTGAAAATAGCTGTTTAGAGAGCAGTCTGTATGCAACAATTACAGCTCAGAATATTTCGCCCCAGAATGGAGAAAAATACTAATTCAGTACAACCTGAAGTAGAATCTGCTAAGACACGTAATAACTGATGGTGGTAAAAATGCATGTGAAACTGGGCGCCTGGGCGGCTCAGTGGGTTAAAGCCTCTGCCTTCGGCTCAGGTCATGATCTCAGAGTCCGGGGATCGAGTCCTGCATCAGGCTCTCTGCTTAGCAGGGAGCCTGCTTCCCTCCCGGCCTCTGCCTGCCTCTGTGCCTACTTGTGATCTCTTTCTGTCAAATAAATAAATAAAATCTTTAAAAAAAAGAGGCATGTGGATGGATAAATTAACAAACCTTGTGGAAATGCAAGGTGTCTAAAACCTACTCGTTATTCACTGTATAATCAATGAGCAGGTAGATGGCAAAAAATACCTGAATCTACCACATTACTGAACCAGTTACAACAGTTAACTTCATTAATTTCATGAACTTTACCGCCATCAGTTCTATGAAAATTCCATCAGAAATAGAAGCTGGGGGCGCCTGGGTGGCTCAGTGGGTTAAGCCGCTGCCTTCGGCTCAGGTCATGATCTCAGGGTCCTGGGATCGAGTCCCACATCGGGCTCTCTGCTCCGCAGGGAGCCTGCTTCCTCCTCTCTCTCTCTCTGCCTGCCTCTCTGCCTGCTTGTGATCTCTCTCTGTCAAATAAATAAATAAAAATCTTTAAAAGAAATAGAAGCTGAAAATCCCGATTCTGTCCTGGCTTAGCCAGGGTACAGTTTTTATGAAAATTTTTCAAGCTCAGAGATGAGAACGAAATTTTTCTGAAGAACCTCGCTCAGTCACTGTTACTGAACACTAAATGGCTTTGAAAATTCATTTTTGCTGCAGATTTGCTCATATTTATCGGTGAATTCAACCTAAAATTAAAAGGCCAGTAATACTTCCACATAAAATTTGCACTGAGGTAGTCATTTCACAGGACAACTGACACTGAGTCGCAAGTGATGTTGGGCTGCCTTACACGCTCAGCAGGCTATAAAAAATTAAAATGAGATGCGAGATCTCCAATGCCACACAAATATGTAATAAATGCATTTTCCAAAATCAAACTACATTTCCAGCATTTTTCAGACCTCAATACAAGTTCCACATTTCAAAAACCATTTAACTGTGCGACAAGAAGCTTCTACCTAACCCTCAACTGGAAGAGATGAGTGATCAATGTGATGATTTGCTAAAAGGTTATTATCAAAAAAAGAATCTAGCAGAATTCTATAGATACTTTCCAAGTAATAATATGCTCCGCTAAAACCCTATGTTCATGGACTGACATCAGTATTTGGAGGTACCATGTAAAAAGATACTGTCAAAGTAAAATACAAAAAAATCTCATTACAAACCAACATTAAATATGATCATTTGTGATCAATATTGACTACTGAGGTTTAAAGTTGTTACACCCTCAGGCGCCTGGGTGGCTCAGTGGGTTAAGCCTCCGCCTTCGGCTCAGGTCATGATCTCAGGGTCCTGGGATGGAGCCCACACTGGGTTTTCTGCTCAGCAGGGAGCCTGCTTCCCCCCCTCTCTCTGCCTGCCTCTCTGCCTACTTGTGATCTCTGTCAAATAAATAAATAAAATCTTTAAAGTTAGTATACCCTGTTAGACAAAATGTTATCCCCTTCTTCCAAAAAGAGATCATTCTTCTCAGTAGCAAAACTTATTACAAAATAAATTATCAACCATTATTCGTATTGTATTTTGAATTTCATCAGTAAAGAACTTGTGAAAAATTTTCCTCTCCCATTACATAAGTACCTGTATAACAGCCTTCATTTTGCCTTTTGGCCTACGAAGCCCAAAATATTTACAATCTGGCCCTTTACACAAATATCTGCCAACTCTTGGGCTAGACAAATAAACTGAGGCAAAGAAAGATTAAGTGACTTGCTCCAGACTACAGTTAGAAAGTGGCATACCAGGGTTCACACCTAGGCAGGCTGGGTACAGAAACCACTAGGCCACATTGCTTCCATGAATCAAGAACAAGATGTCACAGAAAAGGAAACAGCTGAAGGACAAGAAAGGATACCTGACAAGCCCTTTAAAAAACTGGACAGAGACAAGATAAGATCAAAGAAACTTCCGTAATAAAGAACAAGAGACAAACATGGAAAATGTTAGTAACAGGAACTCCAAAAACAGAAGAGTGTTAAGTCAAGACACTGCCCAGCTGGGTGTGAATGCCCACCTCACACGCACACCAGAAAGCCAGGAGGCCTCTGGGACAGGAACCAAACAACTCTACGCTCATGGCAACAGCAGCAGCCACAGCAACATCCTGCATCGGTTTCCTGGGCCCCAGTCCCCACAGGCCCTTCACAGTATTTGGTAAAAATCAGTACTATGTTCATGAAAAAATACGCAAATGGGGGTGGGGCGCAGGGAACCCAGGTAGATTACGGGGCTCAGCAGTGAGCAGTATTTATGTACTCCTAGCAAGGTAAACACTGAGCACTAAATTAGCCAAGAATTCTCATGTCTCTCTACTAGAAGGTCTGGAAGGGAGGGGAGGAAGAGGAAGAGCACCTCATCTACCATAACAAGGAGTCAACAGGTGTCAGCCACAATGGATAAATCGAAAAACAGCCACTGAGCCGTATGACGTATACACATGGTTAAGGGTGGTTGACTCTGGGAACTAGACTACAAAGGACAGGGAAGACAGGGTATGGCTCATTTTTTATAATATGCCTTCTGATATTATTTATCTTTTCTAAAACACAAGCATTACTTTAAGTAGAAAATTAACTCTTAAACAAATTAGAGAGAAAGTGCTTTACTATCCACTATCATGATCACTGATTCACATAAACAACTCAATGTGCAAATACCAAAGAGCAGTGCAGGGTTGAAAACACAAACTAGCATTACCCAAGCTCTATCCCATCATGCTTATGTAAACACAGGGGGTCTGTCATTATTGCCTGAGAGCCCACTGTGTAGCCAGCATGATGCTAAGTGCCAAGATTGCAAATATGAAGAATGGAATTTATTTACAGTTGAGTATAAGATACAGCTAAATCAACATGAAATTGTAATACAGCAACTATTCAAGACTCAGTGAAAGCTTCCCAGAGGTCAGACCACAAAAGCTAAGACCTGAAGGATAAGAAGGATTGGCCTACTTGGGTGTGGGGTTCAGAAAATTGTCCAAGCAAAGAGAACACTAGGTATAAAAGGCCTCAAGTGAAGACAAAAACAGGCAAGGGTCCATTTAAGGAAGAGAAAGAAGTTCAACAAGGCTGGAGTAGGGAGGGAATCAGAGTGGAAGCAAAAAAGGCCAGAGCGCAAGCTGATGCTTGATGCTTTACAACAGGAAGACTTCCTAATGGGCTTCTACTTTGCCCACTGGAACTGTAAGAGCACACCCAACCCTGAGGCTTGTAGATCAGAGAACTCTTCCACTATACACTGATGATTTCAAAATATTTAAGTCCAGTGCAGAATGTTCTTGAGGGTACCAGACCATTTATCTAATTGCATGCCATGCATCACCATCCGGACCCAGAAATCAAGGACCACACCCTAAGGATGACAGAGTAAGAAACCCAGTCCCCTGTGACACTGGAGCCACCACACCAGCCCTGGATTGTCAACCTGGACTTTTACATGAGAAACAAACATGTTTAAGCTATTATTCAATCAAGTGTCTGTTACCCCCGGCCAAACCTAATCTTAACTGAAGCAGGAGGCTTTAAAAGTGTTCCAAGGTGGGGTGCCTGGGTGGCTTAGTCGGTTAAGCATCTGACTCTTGGTTTCAGCTTAGGTCATGATTTCGGGGTCGTGAAATCAAGCCCTGAGTCAGGCTCGGCACTAAGTACGAAGTCGGCTTAAGATCCCCTCTCCTCCTCTGTCCCTCCCTCTGATCCCCTGCACGCTCGTTCTCTCACTCTCTAAAATAAATGAATAAATCTCTTTAAAAAAAAAAAAGGTATTCTAAGGCGAAGGGTTACAAGAGATATTCTGAAAGAATTGTTAAGATTCAGTGACTGAACCAATCTAAAAAAGAAATTATCAGCCACATGACATACAAAATGTACACTGTTTAATTCTTCCAGTGTCTTTATTGAATTAACAGCCACTTTTAGTGTCTGCATTTGTATTTTCTTATTTATTTTAGAGCAAGTGTGGTGTGTGCTCGCTGGGGGAGGGGCAGAGGCAGAGGGAAAGAATCCCAAGCAGACTCCACACTGAGCCTGGAGCCCAACGAGGGGCTCAATCTCACGACCCTGAAAGCATGACCTGAGATAAAACCAAAAGCCAGATGCCTAACCAAATGAGCTACCCAGGTGCCCAGCATTGTCTGTAAGTTGAGATAGAAGTGACATGTAGCACTATATTAGTTTCTGGTGTACAACATTACAGTTCCCTAGGTCTATATTGCAAAATCGTCACAATTAAGTCTAATTAATATCCATCACCATACATAATTACAATTTTTTCTGATGATGAAAACTTAAAAGATCTACTGTTAGCAACTTTCAAATATATAATAAGTATTAACTACAGTCTCCATGCTGCACATTACTCCCCCAACCCATGACTTAAAATTACACGTTTATACCTTTTGAGCACCTTTACCCATTTTGTCCACACACCCAGCCCCACCCCAACCCCACAACCCTGGCCTGATGTCTGCATATTTAAAGAATATGATAAAAATTAGATAAGATCAAAAAGTACCAACCAAACTTCCTGAAAGGAATGAATAAAAAAAAAAAAATTCTGTTAATAAGACCTATTTGTAAAGCTGTTCTCAACCCTACTAGCTTAGGCTATTTTGACTAGTGATAATAATAAATAAATAATAATAATAAATAAATAATAATAATAATAATAATAATTAATAAATAAATAATTAAAAAAGTAACAGATGGATAATTTACACACTGTTTACATGCAGTTTTTAAGTAGAAGTTCAGAGCATTAGCTCCACGAAGAACCTTCTAAGGGGAAACGAGTTGAGAGGCAGGAGCAGACAGCAAACAATTCGCCTTACACTTAATTAAGAAGTGGTACACTGAAACACACCACCATCACAGCCAGGACCTTCACACCCGGACATGGTCAAGGCCTTGAGAGCTAAGGTGGAATGCACAAACCCCTCAGGAAGTAGGATACCAGACTAGAGGACTTAACCTTAAGTCCTCTGTACCTCCCAGACTCAGTCTTCTCTTGGTCCTGGGAAAGAAAGAGCAGCAACAGCCATCAGGCCCCTTACCTGTTCAGGCTCACAGCCCTTTTCAACCAAGTCACAGAAAGAAAAGTTGAGAAGGAGCCTCAACTCGAAGTCTTTCTGGAGCTCATTCTTCCTGCATATTTTCTCACTTTAAGAGTCTTTCTGGGGGCGCTTGGTGATTCAGTCAGTTAAGCATCCAGCTCTTGATTTCAGCTCAGGTCATGATCTCAAGAGTTGTGAGAGTGAGCCCCCATGTCAAATTCTGCACTGAGCGTGGAGCCTGCTTGAGGTTTTCTCTCTTTCTCTCTTTCTCTCTCTCTCTCTCTCCCACTGACCCTCCCGGCAACTCCCTCTCTCCAAAAACGAAAAAGTCTTCCTGTTGGATTGGGGGTGCCTCGACCACCCCCGGGACAGAGACTTCTCAATGGGAGCACAGGAGCCATCACTACCCCAGACTGTCCTATGACTTCAAGAAGCTGCTGAGCATTACATACGCTCTGATTACAAGTATACAGTACTTAAAAAACGTAAATACAAGGAGACCAAATCTAATACAGAAAGACTTTACACATTGCTTTAATGCTTAAATCACTTTTAAAGGTTTCATTTTACCAAAACCTATACTGCAAGCACACAGGAACTTCTTATGTTGGTCAAAGTCACTGAAAAGGAAAACGAAGTGGTCCTCTCTATTGCTAACCATTCCCATTACCTAAAGTGAAAGACAACACACTGAATTTGTAGCAATAAAGGAAGCTAACTCAAGGAATCAAGGCTCAGCAAAATGTCCCGTAACACACTATGGTAGGCAGAACAATAGCCCCCAAAGATGTCCATATCCTCATCAGTGGAACCCGTGATTGTTAGCTTACCTGGCAGAGGGGATTTTGCAGCTATAATTAAGAACCTTAGGATGGGGGAAATTCTCCTAAATTATCCAGGTGGGCCTGATCTAATCACACGGGTCCTTAACCTTTCCCAGTTGTGATCAGAGACCTACTACAGAATGGGCGAAGAGATGCAATATTGCTGGCTTTGAAGAGGAAGCCCAAGGGAGGCGAGCCAAGGAATACCGGTAGCTGGAAGAAACAAGCATACAGATTCTCCCCTACAAACCTCTAGAAAAGAACACAGCGTTGCAGACACACTGATTTTAGCCAAGTAAGACCCATTTTGGACTTCAAAATACAGAACTTAAAAATAATGTGTGTTGTTTTCAGACACTAAATTTGTGGTAACATATTAAAATAAGCATAGAAAACTAATATATGCATGGGGCCTGGGTGGCTCAGTCAGTCAAGTGTCATAACTTCAGGGTCCTGGAATCAAGCCCCACTTAGGGCTCTGTGCTCAGCGCCAAGTCTATTTGTCCCTTTCGCTCTCCCTCTGTCCTTCCTCCCCCTACCTCATGCCCTCTCTAAAATAAAATCTTAAAAAAAGAAAAGAAAAGAAAAGAAAACTAATACACAGTAAACTTGTAACAATATGTGAAAGTATCTAAAAAGTGTAATCAAATTGCCCAAATATTTAGAGCAATGAGACATACGTTATTAGTGCATGTATATTTCACTTTTTAAAATTTGCACAGGTATTTCACTTCTATTTTTCTCCTGCTCTCCTGCTGCTCCTGCTCTCATGAAAACTCCATCACTTAAAATGCCAGCCAAAGTGACAATTCTTTGAACTTTCTGTAGAAGGATGAACCATATCAACCAAGAAAATAAGAGGATAACAGGAAAAAAAAATCAGGAAACAATTATACCATGTTTTTTAGAGAGTCAAACATCAAAGTGTTTGCACTATGTAATTTCCTTGTACCAAATGGATGTTACATTTTAAAAAATAAGTCCTTCTAGGGACCTGTGGGTGGCTAGTGGGTTGAGCCTCTGCCTTCAACTGGGTCATGATCTCAGGGTCCTGCGATCAAGCCCCGCATCAGGCTCTCTGCTCGGCAGGGAGCCTGCTTCCCCCCACTCCTGCTTCCCTCTCTGCCAATTTGTGATCTCTGTCAAATAAATAAATAAAATATTTTAAAAAATAAATAAAAAATAAGTCCTTCTAAATATTGATATTAAGAGCTTACTATTAATTTTTCTATATGTGATAATGGTAATGTGGACATATTAGGAAGAGAGTGAATCAACCTTCTACAGATATACACTCAAATATTTACAAATGAAATGATATGCCTATGGTCTGCTTTAAAATAGCTGGGAGTGGGGATAGGAATGGATAAGGAAGATGAAAGTAAATGAGCCTGAGTTACTAATCATCGAAGCTGGGTAATGGGTACATGGGCGATATTAAATTATTTCAATGTTTAAGCTTTTCTGTATTTAAAAGTTACATAAACAAAGTCCCTGGACTCTCTCATAATACAGACTCAATATATTTAACAGTTGAATCTCCTTCTCGTGACATTGCCCCCCTCAACTCTCTGCCACTCAAGCCACCTGCAATTTATAGTTCAATCGATTATTTTTTAAAGTCAATTATTCTTAAGTCCCCAACTCATTTTACCCTATTAACCTTAAAAGTTTCGCCAAATCACTTAACCTCTAAGAGCCTGTTCTTCATCTACAGAATGGCAATATTTATACTTGGTCACTCTGAGATGCCAAGAGATAATCTAAGATAAAAATTACAAAAAAGAATGATCATTCTAGAAATCTATATTCACAAATTTCATGCTCAGCAACAACCATTCCCCTACTCCTATAGATCTCTTCCCTCCACCTCCAGTTTCCTTCTGGCGCCCTCCACCATCAGACCAAAGGCCTGGGATCCTCTCTGAGATAACACTCCCCTCCACGGAGTCCATCCCCCATGTTTTCACAGCAGCTTCTCTCTACGCGCCTCTCCCTCCAACCTCCCGTCTCCCCTTCAGGGGTCCCACTCCATGTACACCCCTATACGGTTCATTCTGTGTACCCCATTGCCGGCCCTATCACAATCACCCCAACATTCCTCTACCCCCGTTCAGTACTTCCTGCTATCAGCTTGATCACCCACTACTACCACCAGCTCTCAAACATCTGGGCTAACTTCCCACCCTTTCGGTTAAAACACAACTGCCAGGTGTCAGGAAGTGGGAATGGGGGGAAATAAAGAGAGACTGTTAATGAATACGAGTTTCTTTTTGCGCGATAAAAATGCTGTGGAATTAAGACAGTTGCACAACCCTGAGAATATGCTAAAAACTACGGAGTTATACTTTAATTGTACTTTTAAAGGGTGAGTTTTACGGTCTGTGAACTACTTCTCCAGAACAATGTATACCTCAAGAAGGAACGAAAAGGAAAGAAAGATCAACACTGCTGCTCACCCTGCCCATTACACGCCCATTTGTCAGATCCACATCGCCCCATCTCCCGAAGCCTCTATCTACCTGCTCTTCAGTATCCCCCCAACTCTTAACACTAGACTCGGACAGAGGTCCCTCTCATTCTTGACTAACACACTCCCTCACCCTTTAAGTGCCCACTGTGCCCTGAAAGGGGGCGGGGGGAAGATGCGGGCGGCTCTCGGGGCCCAGGCACAACCCCTCCACGGTGGCCCAGTCCCCCACTGGCAGGAAAGGACCCTCTCCCCCGTGCCAGCGGAGCTGTCCCGACGACGGGATGCGTCCGCGATCCCGCTCGGACAAGGGGCTGGGGGGGGGGGGGGGGCCGCCAGGCTTCTAGGGCCGCTCCGCTGGGGGCGGCGCCACAGCCCACCTGTCTCAGCCGCAGGGCAGATCCGCTTCTAGCTCCACCGACACACGAGTTGGTGGCCAGGGGGGATCGGAAGAAACCGCCGTCGCCGCCGCAGCCAGGGTGGTGCACGCCGGCTCAGGCCTTCATGATTCCACGTCTCTGCGGCTCCGGCTTCAGCTCCGGCTCGACTCCGGCTCGGCTCCCGCCTCGGCCGCGTCCGTGCGGAGGCCTGGAGGCGGGGAGAGAAGAGGGAAGCGGCAGAGAACGCCGCTGGGGACCGAACGGCCGGGCGCGCTCCGGCGGACGATCACGTGGCGCGCGGCGCGCAGACTTCTGGGAAATGTAGTCCTTCAGACGTTGGGCGTTCCTCCACCCTCTTAGCGCATCCAGGGCAACGGCAAAGCCACGTGGCAAATTCGAGAAGCGGCTAATCCCTCTTACAGATCGCTGGATCGCAAGCACCACACTAGTGGTGTGACTTAGCTTTGTTAAGGCCCCTGTTTTTTCCAACTGGGATAACCATCCCAAAGTCAGGAGTTCCGTGTCGGGCTCTGAAGAGTTGGAAAAAGGAAAATCATTTATCTTGGGGGTATTATTATTTTTTATCTCTATCTTTATTCTTTGCAAACCCTTGTGTCCAGAGCTGACTTCCAGAAAATAATTTTTAATGAAGGCAGGTAGTAGATCTATAACTAACTGCACCATTTACAGAAAGGGCAAGTCTCATAGGAAAGAGTATCAATACAGTGCAGTTCCCAAAAAATGAAATTCGAAGTGAAATGAGGCTGTTACCAGACTGACAAACGTCCTTGAGTTTTTCCCATCAGCTTCCTCTTCTTAAATAAATGCAAGATGATGATAATTCTTCTCATATAGGACTATTGCCGAATCAATAACAATAATTAACAAGTCCCATTATGTTGTTTTCTATGTGCGGTACATTGTTGTTTCTCCAAATAACACCGAGATAGATATCACTATTACTTCTGTTTTACAGTGTGTCAAATGCACTCTGAGAAGTACCATACAGATCTTCTATGTACTTTTCTGTCATCTGTTGCCAATAAATTCCCCGAGTTTACAGATTATTTCAGGAAAACACACTAAAACACAAAGTACCTGAGAGCCTAGCTAAGAAGAGGTGGGCACTACTATGTAGCCATTGTAAAGGATACTAAGGATACCCGCTCATGATATACCCAGCGGAAACAATATGTATAGTATCCAATTTTCATAAATGAATTATGTTTATGTTTACTGTATATGTATATACACACACAGTGGGGGGGAAGGCTAAAAGAATATTAACAATTATAAACTTCGAGGAATGAGATCTCGTGTAATTAAATTCCGTTTTTCCCTGTTTCCTATTTTTCCTGCAATGAATATGTGTTACATCTATAGTTTTATAATTTTTATTTTTAAATTTTAGCAAAAAGAGAGGCCCCCAAACCAAACTCAAAGTACTTAATATTTTTGCCTGTACCAAGAATTACACCCTCTAGCTACCCCAAAATGATCTAGAAATAAATGTGAACCTCTCTTCAGAACTAGCTTTATAGACCAAGAAGCAACTTATCCTACTTTGAGGCAAACTTGTTATTAAAATTTAATGTCCCCTCTTTTTAATATTTTTTGGATAGCTTGAAATAAAAAGGGTCTTACCAGTGTTCCTTGGTAAATGTTATAATACTGCTAGGCAATCATCATAAATCAGAGTGTTAAATTAGGAATGGTTTTCCCAATGTATGAACCATGAGTTGGGTAGCAATCTTTCACAAACGTAATGTGAAAGTATTAAGCACATGTAATGTGCTAAGTATTATCTTTTGTCACCATCTCTCAACACTGCCAGAACCACTGTCATTGATAACTTTGACCAACTTGATTACATCAGTGTCAGGTTAGTGCAGAAACACTAGCAGGAAAGACATGAAAACCTACTAAATGCAACTGGGTGTCCTGGTTGGATCCTCGAATCCAAAAAAGGCAATAGTGGGAAAACTTATGAAATCCAAATGAAGTCTGGAGTTTAGTTAAGGGTGTTGTACCAATGTTAATTTCCTAATTTTGACAAATGTGTTACTGTTATTATGCAAGATACTAACATTAAAAGAAACTGGGTGAAGGATATATAGGAACTCTGTGCTTTGCAACTCTTGTGTAAATCTAAAATTATTGCATGTGGTAGGCAGAATAATGGTCTCCCTGAAGACATCCACATCTTAATCCCCAAAACCTATGAGTTTGTTTGGTTACATAGCAAAGGGTTAAGATAACAGTAGTTTACTAATCAGATGACTTTCAAATAGGAAGACTATCTAGCGTTATCAGGGCGGGCCTAATGTAATCACAAAAGTGAAAAGTAAGAGGAAGTCAAGAGAGTCCTATATATGGCTCTGCAGATGTACAAGTCTCTGCCCTCAACAAGGAGTCTGCTTGAGATTCTCTCTCTCCCTCTGTCCCTCCCCCATTCCTGCTCATGCACTCTCACTCTCTCTAAAATAAATAAATACATCTTTAAAATAAATAAATATGGCTCTGTAAGAAGATGAAGTGATGTAGTGTGAGGACGAGACATTGCTGACTTTGAAGATGGCAAGACCCTGGGAACATATGCAGTGGCTTCTAGAAGCTGAAAAAGATCAGGAAACAGATTATATCCCCTAGAGCTTCCAGAAGGGAACCCAGTCTTACCAATACCTTGATTTTAACTCGGTGAGAATTGTGTCAGACTTCTGACCTCCAGAACTATGAGATTATAAATGTGTGTGGTGCTAAGCCACTAAATCCATGGTAACTTATTATAGCAGCAAATGCAAAATGAATACATTCAAAAATGTGAAGTTTAATTAAGAAACAAAACTTCCAAATGACTGTTTCTTGTCCCAACACATTTTCAATCTCATACTGTACCAGTACTTATCCTACTTAGAAAGTAACCATAAAGCAGAAAATGTACAAAGAAAAGATCCTTTGCTTTGGAAAGCATATATATTTTGCAGCAGCAGACCTATACCTTGCCAGTACATTTTGGTTAAACTATGATGAAAATCAACTATACCCAGAAATATGTTGGGTTCCCCAGGAAAGCCAGTCAGGCAGTGAAATATCCAGTGAGTTATTGGAAAAATTATGGTGTCTGAAATTGCAGTCCTACATAACCTCTTCATGACCCTCCTTACTCAGAGACTTTCCAGAGACATACTTAGAAGGAAGACTCGTGTTTCTGATTGACGACATCCTTTGGCTCAATCATTCAGCACATATTTACTTAGCAATTCTCTGTGCATTGTGCTTTAGACCTGAGCCTGACCTCAAAAGTTTAAAGTCTAGTAGACCAGGCAGGCATTATACAATTAAAAATTGGGTTAAATTGCCAAGAAGGACAAGATTATTCAGCACAGCGTGGTATCCAATCCCAAAGGAACAGCTTTTTGAGAAATAAATGCGAAAATAAATCACCTGGGACTGCCAGGATCAGAATTTTCATCGACATCTTAATAACAAGATTTACATCTGCAAAACTGAACTTTCCTTTGGTATTAAAACAAACAAACACAGAGTGGATCTAAATCAACAAGAAGATTGGGTGGCTCAGTCAGTTGGCGCATTTGTCTTCAGCTCAGGTCATGATTGCAGGGTCCTGGGATGAAGTCACGTGTTGCTTTGGTCTTCCTGATTGGCAGGAAGTCTGCTTCTCTCTTTCCTTCTGCCTCTCCTACTGGTGCACTCTCTTTCGCTCTCTCTTGTGTTTAACTCTCCCCCATCTTTCAGATAAATTTTAAAAATACATAAATAAATCAACAAGTTATTTCAGAAGTGCTAAATGCCACCATGGCCCTTTAGGAATATAATAGCTCCCCAAATCATCAAATGGTCTTGATTATGGACACTGAGTAAACCTTTTACTAGAGACTGGCTCCCTTTTTTAGAACCTAAAGGGCCAAAAAGGACCCATGCCTAACAGAAGGCCCCCGCACAAGCAAGATCAAGACTACTTACAGATTATTGTTTCAAACCTATTTCAAGAACAGTGCTCAGATTTTCAATGCCCTGAGAGCAGACTATGGAGTCAGTTCTGTATGTAAGTCCTGGTTCCATAATTTATGAGCTGAATGGTTCGGAAAGCTAACCATCCTGGCCAGTTCAGGCTGCTCTAACAGAATACTGTAGAGTGGATGGTTTAAACAACAGACATAGTTCTCACAGTTCTGGAGGTGGGAAGTCCAAGCTCAAGGCGCAGGCAGATCCAGTGTCTGGTGACAGCCTTTTCCTGGGTTTGCAAATAGTATCTTTTTATTTTATCCTCACATGGTAGAGAAAGAGAGCTCCAGTTTCTTCGAAAAGGAACACTGACCTCAAAAAAAAATCTTTAAAAGAATAAAAGCACTGATCTCATCATAGAAGTTCCACCTTTATGACCTGATCTAAACCTAACTACCTCCAAAAGGCCCCACCTCCTAATGTCACCCCATGTGGGTTTAGTTTATATGTCTTTTCGGGGAACACAAGCACGCAGTCCATAATAGCTCCTTGACTCCTCTGAGCCTAGTTTTCTTCTCTCTATACAGTTGTTATGAGAATTAAGTAATGCATGTAGCATGCCTTTTTAAAAAAAATATTTTATTTCTTTATTTGGTTATTTATTTATTTGAGAGAAAGAGAGAGAGTGAGTATGTGGGGGGAGGGGTAGAAGGAGAAGGAGAGAAAGAATCAGGAGCAGATTCTAGGCCGAGCACAGAGCCTGACATGGGACTTGATCTCAGGACTCTGAGCTAAAATCGAGTTGGACACTTAACCAACTGAGCCACCCAGGCGCCCTACATGCCTTTTTAAAATAAATGTTATTTTGGTCACCTGGGTGGCTCAGTTAGTTAAGAGACGGCGTTTGGCTCAGGTCATGATCCTGGACTCCCTGGATCGAGTCCCACATCAGGCTCCCTGCTTCGCAGGGAGTCTGCTTCTCCCACTGACCTCTGACCTCATGCTCTCTCTCTAAAATAAATAAAATCTTAAAAAAAAAGTTATTTCATTTGCATAGTCCAAATAGTAATCAACTCACATGTTGTCATTGCCAGTCCCTGGGCTTTCCTCTGAAGAGGGATCGAGATTAACCAGAACTAGATCATCTGGGCAGGGCCATCAGGTTGGTGAGACGCCTGGAAGTCATGGCAGATA
Source organism: Mustela nigripes (assembly GCF_022355385.1). Lineage (NCBI taxonomy): Eukaryota > Metazoa > Chordata > Mammalia > Carnivora > Mustelidae > Mustela > Mustela nigripes. The sequence goes on from NC_081564.1 coordinate 67,146,463, forward strand.
CAAAATGGCGGCCGGCACTGAGCATGAACAACTAGACTAAGACTTGAGATAAGTAACTGCTCTCAGGAGGCATGACCAGACTTCCTTCATGTTGCCCCCGAGAACCAAACTGGGACCAAAGGTTTGAAGCATTGGATACAGGTTTCAGTTCCACAGAAAAACTTATTGACAAGGATATCGGTACTAACAAATAGCCATTCACACTATGGCTGCTTGTTACGAGTTGTGCACTGTTCCTTTATTTAAATCTCCAAACAACCCTGTGAGAGAAGGGTTGGTATATAAACTGTACTTACTGACTTGGAAAGCACCTCACAACAGTTTGTTAAGTGGAGGTCAGCTGATGTACGTGGAAGAAACATGAGATTCCAATCCCTACATGTGCTCAAGCTGAATCTGGTTGAACGGGTAGTCAGAATTACAAGGGGCTGGGTGGGTTGGGGGTGGGGGTGGTGCCTGGGTGGCTCCGTTGGTTAACCGTCTGCGTTTGGCTCAAGTCATGACCTTAGGGTCCTGGAACCGAGCCCTGCTCAACAGGAAATCGACTTCTCCCTCTCTCTTCCCCTCCCCCTACCTGCTTGTGCTTTTCCTAGCTCTCTCTTGAATAAATAAATAAAATCTTAAAAAAAAAAAAAAAAAAGAAAGAAAAGAAATGAAATTACAACTGGGAAGGAACATTGGCAATTAATCAGGTCTCTTCCCTGGAGAGAGGAAGAGCTGAGTGCCAGGGCCGGGCGAGAATTCGGACGAGGACACACAGCCAGTCAGCTGATGACGGAATGGAACATCATCTAAAGCCTTCCCGAAGACCCAATAATGCCACCTGTTAGCAGGCAGTCAGACACCGCAACGGGCTGCGCGGGTGGCTCAAAAGGCCACAGTGACTCCACGGTTCCGGGCTGTCGCTTGGCCAAGTGAGAGGCTACACAATTACCTCTCCAGTCCCCCCAACCCCTCCCATAGCTCAGCGACACATCTGTGCCTCAGAGTCCCTGTTCATCTTCCCTTCTCCTGCGCGCTGAGGCTGGGCCTGGGGAGAAGGGCTCTGGTCAGCCAGACCACCACAGCTCCCCATAGCTGTCCCCCGAGAGGAGCTGTCCTCTGCTGCACTGCTGGAGGAACAAGGCTTGAGGACAAGGTACACCATGCAGTTGTCACGGGCTCCTTTTTGCTGGGGACAAATCAGGATGAGTCACAAACTAATATTAGTTAAGGGATTCGTCTGGAAAACAGCTACTCGCGCCAGTTATGGATCTAAAGTTGCAGGTGTATTAACTCCGTGATCATCACAACCCTCCAGAATAGGCACATTATCATCCCCATTTTACAGTCCAAAGCCAAATAGACTTGCCGACATCACAAAACTGGCAAGTGGCGATTCAAACCCAAACCCAGGCAGTCTGGCTGCAGAGCCCACGCTTCTTCACTGGAAAAGGCCACCTCAGAGATCTTTGGGGCAACACCACTTGTACCTGAAGATCCACAGCAACATCCTGTTCCAATGGCAACAGACCTCACGCCTGGGTGTGTTAGTCAGGGCTGCTCTGACAAAGTACCACAAACAGAGGGATTTATTTATTTATTTATTTTGTTTGTTTGTTTGTTTTAGCAGGCTCCCCGCTGAGCAGAGATTTCCCAATGCAGGGCTCTATCCAAGGACCCTGGGACCATGACCTGAGCAGAAGGCAGAGGCTTTAACCCACTGAGCCACCCAGGCGCCCCAACAGAGAGATTTAAACAATAGACATCTATTGTCTTGTCTTCTGGAGGCTGGAAGTTCAAAATCAAGGTGTTGGCAAGGTTGGTTCTTCCAGAGACCATGAGGGGAGATCTGTTCTGTGCCTTCCAGCTGGTATCTGGTGGATTCCTGGCAATCTTTGGAGTCCCGTGACTTGTAGAAGAAGGTCACCCGATCTCTGCCTTCATCTTTTCATAGTGGTCTCTCTGCCTGCATATGTCTCTGTGTCCAAATTTCTTTTTTGTAAGAATACCCGTCATATGGGATTCCAGTCTACCCTAACGGCCTCATTCTAACTAATCCCATCTGTAACGACCCACTTGCAAATAGGGTCAGGGTCACACTCTGAGGTACTGGATGGAGACTTCAACACAGAAATTGTGGTGTGTGTGTGTGTGTGTGTGTGTGTGTGTGTGAGAAAGAGAGAGAGAGAGAGAGGGCTAGTTAGGACTTCAACACAGAATTGTGTGTGTGTTGGGGGGTGGGTGAGTGACATAATTTAACCCCTAACTGGGTACAAACAATTCAAAGAAGACTTGAAGAAATGCAACTGATCTCAGATGACAGGGCCTGACTTATTGGTGCCAAGGAACCAAATCAGGTAAACAATGTCTTAACACACACTAGAGGATGTTTTGTAGAAGGATATAATTATACGATAATGAGACTGCTGGCCTCACCAGGCAGAGTGAATCTCCCAGAAGCCAGCAGCACGAGCCTAGACTTAGGGCATAGTCTGTGGTAACCTGCCATTGTGCAGAGAATGGGGATGGGGGTATCTGGAGGAAAGAGCAGGAAAGACCACGGGAGAACAGATACCCAAACCTCCAAAGCCTCCACTGGGTCGGTCACCAGGTGTCAGAGTGGTGGCTTAGCTGTTTGACAAGGCCACTTAAACTGCCCTTACACGTGCTACTAAAATATCAGGGGGAGATACCTCAAGTTAATTTTCTCGTTGTGCTTAATTTTTCTAGTTGTGCTTAATTTTTTTTTTCTATTTAGTTCCAAAACATCCAGAAAAAGTGTTTCCCTGAGGTACTCTAGGAAGTGTCTGTGTGCATGGAGCTCACCATCCTGTGAAAATAGTCCGCAGGTGCACAAAGTCGCCTGAAGGAGAACCCCTGAAAGGAGACTGCAGGGCACAAGGACAAGAGACCCTCAGAGAGGAAGAAAAGAAGGCTTCCCAGAGGTTGTGGCATTTAAATGCAGCTACTAAAAGTAATCTGGTACCGATTTCCAAAGTAGGGGTGAGAGGTTTCCCGACATCACCAAGCAGTTCGGACACCGCTGCGTCTCCTATAATTCAGCTCCCTTCTGTTTCTATCTACCTGAGAGAGCATCATATCTCACATTAAGGGCTCAGACCCACAAGGCTCCCTCCCACTCCCCCTTCAGATGCCAATCCCAACCCCAGGTTGTGCTTCTAACCAATTGGCAATAAAGCGAATGATCCCATGCCCCCCTCCTTGGGTTTAATTTGTTTGAGTGGCTCTGAGAACTCACAGAAACATTTTACTTACTAGTGAAAGGAACGCTGATTTATTAAGAAAGGATACAGGAACAGCCAGATGGAAGAGATGCTTAGGACTGGGCTCGGGGAAAGGGTGAGGAACTTCCCTGTCCCCATGAGGGCCACTCTCCCACACCACCAACCCAGAAGCTCTGCAAACACATACTTTGGGGTTTCTACGGAGGTTTCGTTAACTAGCCAGGATTGATTAAATCATTGGTCTTTAGCAATTGACTGCACCTTCAGCCCCTCTCTCCTCCCTGACGATCTGGGGAGTGGAACTGGGGTAAATCTTGTGGTAGGGTCTCCCAGCAAGCAGCCCACATCCCAAGGGGCGGGTCAAATTGCATCATTAACATATCAAAAGACCCTTTTGTTGCTCTGTTCCAGAAGGAAATTCCAAGAGTTTTAGGAGCTGTGTGCCAGAAATGTGAAGACCACAAATATATTAATTATAAATCACAATATCGCCACAGCTAACCTATCAAGGGTTCACTGCCTCCAACAGGTGGCAATGGACCCCGAAGGGCACACAACTCTCCTCTAGTAAAAGAATACCAAAAGATAAAATTTCCCAAGAAGAGCAGAGTGAGGGAGTCACAAAATGTAGAAGCTTTTTCCTTGGACACAAACATCAGAATTAAAAGAGCATGCGAAGGAGAAGAGTAAGGAAGAGCTTTTTACTTTGTCTAATATACATACATCTTGAAATCACAATTTTTTGGGAAGAACATTCATTATGCATTCCATAAATATTGATTATTCTGGGTCAGGCACTGTTGTAGGTGCGTGGGGTTCAGCATGTACTAGTCTCACAGTAAAAATTAAAACATAAACATTGAGAATAACAGATGAGTAGGTTTTGAAAGATTGTTCCTGCGTTCATTTCACTTCTTGTCCTATAGATTGCTTAAAGTCTATTTTCAAAGTTAACAATAAAAAAAGTCACTACAGAAAAACATCTAGGATGGCTTTTCTCGGAAGCGTCCTGCAGTGTGCTCCGGAAAATGGTTTGCAATTCACTTGACCCAGAGCCCCTACCAAATCATGCAAATCGAGAGGATCACATCTTCGCATTCACTTTAAGAACATGCTGGGGAAAAAAAAAAAAAAAGAACGTGCTGGGGAACCGCTCAGGCCTTCAAAGGTATGCAGATCAGCAAAGCCACCACGTGTCTGAAAGCTGGCACTTTGCAGAGGCAATGTGTGCCTTCCCTTGCTCCAATGGCAGAGTTGGCAGGTGAGGCCAGGCAACCCAGTGGGGCTGGACACAGGGTCGGTGACACAAAGAGAGTGCTGAAAAATGCACAGGCTTCTAAGTGCAGAGAATGCTGCTGAACTCAAGTGTTTAAATGTCGATTCTCTGGTCATGGAACACATCCAGGAGGACAAAGCCTCCAGGATGCCACCATGTACATCTTGTACACAAGTACAGGGCTCATGGTCAGATTAACACAGACAGGAATTTCTCTGCCACACTGAGATGATCCTTACTGAAAAAGAACACATTGCTCCTAAGCCAAAAGAGGAGGCTGCACAGGAAAAAAAAAAAAAGAAAAAAGCTATCCCAGAAGAAACTGAAGAAGCAAAAATACACGGCCAGGGAATAAATTCTGCATAAAATAAATGCAAATAAAAGTTAAAAAAAACAAGATGAGGGTGATTAGGAGGAATTTTTATACTATCTGCATTAAAAAAAAACTTTTTAACATTAAAGATTATATCAGTGCATTGTTTGTAGAATAACATTACATTAAAATTTAGGAACTACGCATTAGTAAGTGAAGAGTTTTGCAGAGGTGACCCATGCTGCTGCTGTTTCTTTTTTAAATTGTGAGACATATTATACATGAAAAGAAATCTATAACAGACACAATTTAAGTCTAAGAATAATGTGAAACCCACAACCCAGCTAAGAAGCAGAATGACAATATCCCAAAAGTCCCCTCTGTGCTTCTCCTTTTCTTTTTTTAAAAGATTTTATTTATTTATTTGACAGAGATCACAAGTAGGCTGAGAGGCAGACAGAGAGAGAGGGGGAAGCAGGCTCCCCGCTGAGCAGAGAGATCAATTCGGGGCTCTATGTGGGGCTCGATCCCAGGTCCCTGAGATCATGACCGATCCCAGGATCCTGGAATCATGACCTGAGCCGAAGGCAGACACTGAACACACTGAGCCACCCAAGTGCTTCTTGAGCATATGTCTCCCCCAAAAGGGAACCACCATCTTAACTGCTCTAATAATTCTCTAGACTCAGAAATTTTTACTACCTTTGTATCCCTAAATAACATATTGCTTAGTTTTGCCTGTTTTTAAACCATATAGAAACAGAATCATTCAGTATGTATTCCTCTGTGACTTGCTTTTTTCTTTCAGAAGTCTTTTTGGGATTTACCCATGTGGACTCAAGCATCTAAGAATTCACTTTCTAAATTAATTTACTTTTGTTATTGACTTACCTCTAGTAAACTGTCAAATGTTAAGGCTATATCTAAGTCTTTACCTACCTACATACTGTGTAACTACCACTCACATCAAGATATAGAAAATTTCCAATCAGCACCTGGCTGGCTCAGTTTGGAGAACATGGGCTCTTGATCTCAGGCTTGTATGTTTGAGCCCCATATTGGATATAGAGATTACTTAAAAACAAGATCTCTCTCTTTTTTTTTTAAAGATTTTATTTATTTGACAGCAAGAGATCACAAGTAAGCAGAGAGACAGACAGAGAAAGAGAGGGGAGGAAGCAGGCTCCCCACCAAGCAGAGAGCCCGATGTTGGACTCGATTCCAGGGCCCTGAGATTATGACCTGAGCTGAAGCCACCCAGGTGCCCTTAAAAACAAGATCTTAAAAAAAAAAAAAGATCTAGGACATTTCCAGAGCACTAGAAAACTCACTTGTTCTCCTTTCCAACTAATATCCCTCAGAAGTAATCACTATTCATACTTTAAGCAACACAGATGACTTCTGAGTTCATGTATTTTTCATTGTTGCATAGTATTCTAGAATATGCATATTTTGTGAATTTGGATATCAAACAATTGCTGATTGGCTCTGGTCAGGTAAACTAAGCAAGCTTGTCCCATAATTTCATTAATCTCAAAGTATATTATCCCACTGTTTACACAATGGGATTTTTTGGAACCCCACTTAGAGCATGATAATGGGGCTTATTCACACCAATTTATTTACTTATTTATTTAAATATTTTATTTATTTATGTGACAGACAGAGATCACAAGCAGGCAGAGAGAGAGGGGAAGCAGGCTCCTTGCTGAGCAGAGAGCCCGATGCGGGGCTCAATCCCAGGACCCTGGGATCATGACCTGAGCCGAAGGCAGAGGCTTTAACCCACTGAGCCACCCAGGTGTCCCTTCACACCAATTTATTTATTCTTCCTATTTTAGATGGACTTTCTGTGGGTTGTTTTGTTTTGTTTGGGCTATTACATAAGCAGTGTTTTTAAGAATATTCTTGTATATCTACTGATACACAGGTATACAGTTTTCTCTGGAATCTAGACTGTAGGAATAGAAACTCTAGGAAAGAGTGTATATGCATGTTCGGCTTTACCAGATTATGCCAGATTCTTTCCTAGAGTGGTTGTACCAATTTGCACTCCCACAAGCAGTTTGTAGGAGCCTCTTCTGTTCATCCTCCCAATACCTGATCTTTAATTTTAAGTATTTTGATGGTTTCTCATTGTAGTTTTGATTTGCATTTCCCAGCTGAAATATATGTTTCTATATATTTACGGCCCTTCTTCTATGAAATATACTATTTAATTACTTTCTTCTTCCCCTCTACCTGAAATTATTTCTAGCCATCCAATTTGGGGTCAGAAAAGGCTGAGTAGCTCCTTAAATTTCAAGACTGTAAACTCTTCAGAGTTTAAAACCAGTGAAGTCTGGGGCACCTGGGTGGCTCACTGGGTTAAAGCCTCTGCCTTCGGCTTAGTTCAAGATCTCAGGGTCCTGGCATTGAGCCCCGCATCGGGCTCTCTGCTTAGCAGAGAGCCTGCTTCCCCTCTCTCTCTGCCTGCCTCTCTGCCTATAAGTAAATAAAATCTTAAAACAAAAACAAAAACAAAAACAAAACCAGTGAAGTGTGGATGTTCTGATCCATGGCGATGATGGTATCCAGATGGATTCCCAAGTGATTGAAATACTAGAATAATTAATCAGGAAAGGGGACAAGTGTAGTAGGCAGACTTCTAAGATGGTGCCCCTGGATACCTGGCCTCTGATAGACACACACTTTCTTCCCAACACCGATCAAATACTAACCTAGGCACAGATGTTGAGGGGATTTTGCAGAGGTAATTAAGGTCCCAAACTAGCTGACCTTAAAACAGATTATTTAGGCAGATCTAATTTAATCAAGGGAGATTAGAAGTCAGAGGGACATGCTCCAGCTGCCCTGGAAGAAAGCGAACACCCATGTTGTAGGCTGTCTATGGGAGCCACATGCCGAGAGCTACAAGCAGCCTCTGGGAGCTAACAGTGATCCCTAGCTAACCAGGACCTGTCCTATGACAGCCAGAAAATGGATTCTGCTGACAACCAGCAAGCCTGGGAGCCCAGATGAGAACCGCAGACCGGCCAACATCCTGTTTTCAGCCTGGTAAAACCCTGAGCGGAGAATCCAGCCATACAACATCAATTTCTGACCTACAAAAACTGTGAGGTGATGAATTTGTGCTGTTTTAAACCACTAAATTTGTGATAATCTGTTATGCGGCAATAGAAAAGGAACACACCAAGTAAGTATGAAACATCACCTGCTGAATTACACGTGAGGAGCAGGACTTCTGTCTGTAGCTGTGGGTGTGCAATGCATAGGTCTAAAGGCATCATTTACATTGTTGTCCATGTGAATGGTACCCTCTGAAGTTGGGCAGTGCACGTACAGCACAACTGTACATAGCAATCCTACAGGAAACCCCACTCTTGCCCTGTTCCAGAATCTTGGCTACTTCCCTTAACCATAGTAGAAATGAGAGCATTGGTCTAGAGGTAGTCAGAAATCCTTACAAGCTCAGCATTTGGAGTATTTAGTGTATTTTGTGTCCACTCTACCACACACTGGCCCTTCCATTTCCCTACAGTTTCTTACCTACTTAATTTTAACCTCTTGCTTCATTTAGGTTTACCCAAAGTCTTCTGTCTTTTTTTTTTTTTAAGGTTTTATTTATTTGTTTGACAGACAGAGATCACAAGTAGGCAGAGAGAGAGAGAGAGAGAGAGAGAGAAGGAAGCAGGCTCCCGCTGAGCAGAGAGCTCGATGCGGGGCTCGATCCCAGAACCCTGGGATCATGACCGGAGCCGAAGGCAGAGGCTTTAACCTGCTGAGCCACCCCCAAAGTCTTCTGTCTTAAAAAGCTGTCACTATGCCAATGAATAAGGCTTTGAGAATGGAAGCCAGTAGCTCCCTGGGGAGGAAACTATGAGGGACCTTCTTTCCTTTTGATTATGAATGCACTCAGGACATTTAGCTGTAGAGAGTTCAGAAGGCTTAAGATCAGTGGTTAAAAAAGTACTTTTCTATCCTGTCAGTCTGTCAAGTTGACCAACTGGTCAGGGGTAGTCGCTTTGAGGAAGTGCTGACTCACCTCTGTTTCTGAGGAAGGCAGCTTAGTAGTGAAGAAAATGGGACAAAAACTGAGTCTTTCAGGTGAGCCTTGAAGAATTAGCTGGGAAAATGAGCCTGTCTCACAGAGAGACCGGAAGTGCTGTTAAAATGAGCTAAGGCAAAAATAAGCCACTGAAAACTGGGTCAGTCAGTCAAGCTGGTGCAAGGAGAGCAAAACTGAAACTTGAAAACAGGTCCACGAACACTGCCCGGCGCACACTCCCCTCTCCATTTCTGCTCAGTTACTCCCACTGAGATCTTGCAGGTCTTAGGAGCTGTATCTGCTTCATAAAGGATCAATATTTTAAGACCTAAGAGGATAGTTTTGAAATCCTGGACGCTCCATGTAACATATTCAAACCCTATGTTCCTATTTCTCTGGATTTCAAGGTTTTCTAAGAAGCAGATAAGATCATACAAGTGACATACTCGTGCACAGTGCCAGGTGTTTGTGTTTAACACAGTAGCTTTTACTAGAAACGCACCCTGGAAACATGACTGACGGATGGTGGGACTGGTATTTTGGGACAAGAGAACACTTGTATGGTATAGAACAGTGGCTACCAAATCCAGTGCAAGGGTAGGTGATGTTTTTACCAGTCAACTATAAAAAGAAGAAAAATAAAGGGGCAATTGGGTGGCTCAGACAGCTAATCGTCTGATTTTGGATCAGGTTGTGATATCGGGGTCCTAGGTTGGAGCCCTGTATGGAGCCCTGCATCAGGCTCCGCACTCAGTGGGGAGTCTTCTTGTCCTTCTCCCTCTGCCCCTCCCCCTGCTCGTGAGCATACTCTCTCAAATAAATGAAATCTCTTCAAAAATTTTTTTAAAAGATTTTATTTATTTATTTCAGAGAGACAGTGAGAGAGGGAACATAAGCAGGGGGATTGGGAGAGGGCAAGCAGGCTTCCCGCTGAGCAGGGAGCCCGATGTGGGGCTTGATCTCAGAAGACCTGAGCTGAAGGCAGATGCTTAATGATTGAGCCACCCAGGAGCCCAACAAATAAAATCTTAAAGAAAAAAAAAAAGAAAAAGAAAAAGAAAAAAGACATAGAATTATGGACAAAACAGTGAATTTTCCACAAAAATTTTTCATACATTTATTCAAACTAATGGGCTATTGTTTTCCTTTATTCTATTTTCATTCTTTTGGTGTCAAAATGTCTTATGAAATAATGGTGATAATCTATTATACCTTCTTAAAATACTCTTAGCGGGCCAAATAACGTTGTCAATGGTGTATTAGTATCAGTCCGCTCAACCCTTTAAAAAACTTTTTTTTTTACTAGTTTGGAAAACACGAGACTGGGAACCAGTGCTTGGGTATGACGGTTAAGAAGGGCAAAGGCCTCAGAAGACCAGCAATTCTTAGGAAGGTGGGCTTCCAGGAACCCGCATGATCCAGGGAAATTTTCAAAATTATTCATACTCAACCTCCAAGACTATTAAATTAGAAAACTGGTGTGCTACAGAAAAAAATGAGAGTGCAAATGAAGAAAGAGGATGTGGGATCCAGGAATCAAGAGATCCAGCACAGAGAGATAAAGGAAAGTCCCCAAAACCACCCCTGCATGCCAGTCTTCCGCAACAAGTCAGGAGAGGATGTGTGTGGGGAAAGAGGTCATTAATAACTCCTGGAAAGCAATGCTTGTATGTGAAACACACTCACACTACAGTAGTCCCCCCTTTATGTGTGGGGGATTCATCCCAAGACACACAGTGGATTCCTGAAACCATGGATAGCACCGAACCCTAGACATACTGTTTTTCCCTACACGTATGTACCTATGACAAAGTTAAATTCATAAACCAGATACAGCGGGGCACCTGGGTGGCTAAGTTGCTAAGCGTCTGCCTTTGTCATGATCCCATGATCATCAAGTCATGATCCCAGGGTCCTGGGATGGAAACCCGCATCAGGTTCCCTGCTCAATGGGGAGTCTGCTTCCCCTACTGCCCCTCTCCCCACTCTTGCTCTAATAAACAAAATTTTTAAGACAACTTAAGATAAATTCCAGTAAGAGATTAACAGAACAATTATCGCCTACTGTAACAAGCTGTGAATGCGATCACTCTCAGAATATCTTACTTCACTGTACCTTTCTTTTGATGACGTGAGGATAAAATACCTACATGAGGTGAAATTAGGTGGAGTTGGCAATGTGCTGTAGCTGTTACGCTACTGTTGACCTGACCATACACCTGGAGGATTACCTGCTTCCAGATCGTGGCTGACAGCAGGTAACGGAAACCGTAGAAGCTGATGGTAAGCGGAGACTAGTCCACGCACATACTCTACAGTGAGGAGTTCCCGATGCTAATCGTGTAAGTCAGTGTCCCAGAAAGTGGATGGCACCCTTGAGATAACACAGTAACCCAGAACCAGCAGTAAGAGATGTGATCACCCCTATCAAGCCCAAAAGGACAGTGAGGGAGAAGTTAGTGGCAAATGAAGTCACACGCAGTTGGCCAACTTGAGGTGCAGGACTTTTGGCTGAGGAACACAATTACCGAGACGAGAACCAGGAGAGAGGCAGCAGAGGGAGTAATAACTTGACCTTCCACTTTACTTCCCTTCCTCCCTTATAGAGCCTCACTGGGAAAACTCAACAGAGTCTAGAGTCTGTTGGTGTAGTTCCTATAGTTTCTTGGGCATCAAAGTAGGGTAAAGGCAGCAGATTTGGAGGGGCAAATGGAAGGCAGCTGGTGCACTCATGATATACTAATTAATGACAACCCAAATTTACAAAAACATATTAGAAGGAGGTGTAGAAGCAGAGGGACTTCCAGTGTAAGACCACAGTATCAGAACCATGGCAGAAAGTAAGAGCTGACAACTCCAGAAATAGCAGTATATTTTTACCTATTATTTAGAAATATGGAGATAAACAAGACACAGCAACAGCTAAATGAGTAATGCCTTTGGGGACTAAGGAAGTATGACATAGTAAGACTTAAAATATGATGACTTTTAAAGAAATGATATATTTAATAAAAACAAATTAAGAAAGCTGCTAGAGGGGCATCTGAGTGGCTCAGTCAGTCAAGCATGTGACTTGTGATTTCAGCTCAGGTCTTGATCTCAGGGTCATGAGTTCAAGCCCTGCACTGGGCACTACACCCAGTGTGGAGCCTACTTAAAAAAAAAAAAAAAAAAAAAAGTTGGTAGAAGGTACACAGATACCTTCCAGTGGTTACATCTTTGGAGCTAGAATAAGGGTAGAGAAAGAACATTAACTGTTCATTTAACTTGTCCTTGCATTCTTTTACTATGAACTTTTTTTTTTTCCCAAGAATTTAAGTAATCTCTACACCCAACGTGGGGCTTGGACCCACAACACCGAGATCAAGAGTTGCGAGCTCCACTGACTGAGCCAACCAAGTGCCCCCAAATTTCCTTTTTTTATAATATAGCTTTTAATACCTTAAAAAAAACAGAATCAGGGGCTACCTCTGCAAAAAACCCCCACCACAATCTTATGAACTGAATATAGTTGCTAAAGGGGATTTATCCTTTAGGTGGGTTGGAGCAGAAAAACTAGAAGCTACTGATTTGTATCCAAATGAAATCATTTGTATCAATGAAATCAAGGATGGGTCAATGACTTAACCATCCACATAGCTTAACAGAGCCTCAGTTAGGACTGAGGACTTCTAACCCCACAGAGAAGAAATACATACAATACAAAGATAAGGCTCATCATCTCTGAGTATTTATACATCCCCACACTTATGTGAAGGAGGACAGGGATGAAAGACCATATGGAGACCCAAAGTAGCAAAGAACTACCCAGTCCTGCATTAAAAAACATTGAATTCTGGAGTGTCTTGTTATGTGAAACAATGGATACAATGTACGCTTTAAAAAAAAGACAAGACTGGGGCACCTAAGTGGCTCAGTGGGTTAAAGCCTCTGCCTTCGCCCCTCCTTCCCACATCGGGCTCTCTGCTCAGCAGGGAGCCTGCTTCCTCCTCTCTCTGCCTGCCTCTGCCTACCTGTGATCTCTGTCAAATAAATAAAATCTTTAAAACTAAAAAAAGAAAAGATTGTTGTTGTAGGACTATGCAGATGCTATCACCGTGTATTTGTGCTTTTTGATAGGGCAACAGATGTCCGTTTTAAATATTTAAACTGCAAAGGAAAAAAGAACCACAAACTAAACTGAATATTTAATATACTTTGTAAGAACAGAAGGAATGCAACAAGGATTCGAATTTTATAATGTACATTAGATATTTTTGTAAAAGGTATTCCATTTTTCAAAGGCGTTTTCCCGATTTCCCCGTCTTTTCTATTTTCCTCAGAGCCATAAGCAGGAACTACTATCAGAAGTAGGCTGCTCCGTTCCACTGGACAGTAATTATATTTTCATATTTGAAGTCTTCATCATCTCCCCAAACCCCCTCCTTTCACCACACAGTCTCACTGCACTGTTTCACAGTAATATTGTACTCCGCTCAAATTCGAAGAGCCTGAACCAAAAGGATTTTTGAGTACTAGTTCAGTAGCAGTGTCTACTGGCACAAACCTTCTACTTATTCATAACTGCGATAAATAGAAATGGAAGCTACTTTAATGAAATAGGAACTCAGGAATAAGATCATTAAATATAACTAAACACTTTTAAAATATAAATATCATGTATTTCCTGATTAGTATCAGGTGAGTATCTAAGCTATCTATTCCAAATTCTGGTCTCAGAGAGAAAAAGGTCAGAGACAATTGCCAGCAAGGTGCTTCATATTATCAGGTCCATTTTTAAAACAATGAGATCCTTTGGAACAATCACTTTAGTCTTTCTTTTTATCAGAGATTTCCACTGGACCTTTTGTTGGTAATCCATTTATGTCTGCACCCTAAAATTAAAAAAAAAAAAAGAGAACATTTTAGATATTATTACAACTCATTATAAGAAATTGTCTCTTTAAAAACCAACAACAAATTTAAGAATGAAAAAAACTCTGCTTCTAGAAATGTGCAGGAAGGCTAAATTAGTACAAAACACAGGTGAAGTCGAACTTAACAAGAACCAATGCTAAAAATAGTTGTCCAAATATTCATTTTAAAAAATAACTTCATTTTGTTTTTTTATTTTTTAAAAGATTTGATTTATTTATATGATAGAGCGTACAAGCTAGGGGAGGGGCAGAGGGAGAGGGAGAAACAGGCTCCTAGCTGAGCAGGGAGCCCAACAGGGGACCCAATCCTAGGACCCTGGGATCATGACCTGACCGAAGGCAGATGCTTAACTGACTGAGCCATGCAGGCATCCCATTTTGTTTTTTTAAAAATCTCTATGATCCCTCCAACTAAATCTCTTACCAAAGTTATCAATCAGTGAAACTGGCATATTTTAGTATTATCTCTTCTCGTCCATTAGCTATTTATTATTCTTCCCAGCCAAGAAATATTGGTAATTATCTTGGCTATAAGAGAAGGAACAAACACACTAATCAGAGGTCTAGTTTAAAACCTTAGTTTAAACCAAATGTTACTTAACACCCTAAATCCTTTATTTTAAAAAAAGAAATTGGGGCACCTGGGTGACTCAGTTGGTTGAGTGTCTGCCTTTGGCTCAGGTCATGATCCCGGGGTCCTGGGATGGAGTCCCTCATCAGGTTCCCTGCTCAGTGGGAAGCCTGGTTCTCCTCCTCCCTCTACCTGCAGCTCCCCCTGCTTATGTTCTCTCTCTAATATATAAATAAAATCTTAAAAAAAAAAAAAATAAGCCTAAACGCCTGGGTAGCTCAGTTGGTTTAACTCTTGATTTAGGCTCAGATCATGGTCTTAGGGTCATAGGAGAGAGCCCCACAAAGGGCTCAATGCTGAGCATGGAGACTGCTTAGAATTCTTTCTCTATCTTTCCCTCTGCCCCGACCCCATCCCCGGCTCATACGCTCTCTCTAAATAAATAAAATCTTTAACAACAACAACGAAAGTAGAGAAAAAAAGAAATTAAAACACATTAATGAAGTTTCTGGTTCCAAAAACATGCCTTTTCCAAGGCAAGTAATTTCCCCTGACTGTACCAGCCTCCCCAGCTGCCCTGAGTCAAGGTATTTTTTTTTTTTTTTTTTTTAAAGATTTTATTTATTTATTTGACAGACAGAGATCACAAGCAGGCAGAGAGGCAGGCGGAGAGAGAGAGGAGGAAGCAGGCTCCCTGCTCAGCAGAGAGCCCGATGCGGGACTCGATCCCAGGACCCCGAGATCATGACCTGAGCCTAAGGCAGTGGCTTAACCCACTGAGCCACCCAGGCGCCCCCTGAGTCAAGGTATTTTAATGTTCTTACCTTACAGTCTACTTTGCCTTTGTTTTTATCGTGGGATTCTTGAAGAGCTTTCTTAGGCCACATACGACTAACAAAGGGGGAAATCAGCGGGTATATGTAGGGCTCCAGGAATTTTTTGTAGATCCAGAGCAGAATCGGAATGACGATACAAGGAATGCACACCATCCTCCCAGGCTGGAGCTCCTGAGCGGCTGACGTGCGAGAGAAAGCAAATCAGGTCATCACGGAACAACAACTAAACGCATTTACCTAGATGAAGATTCTTGAAAGGACTATTTCCACATTAAAGGGAAAATCTAAATTATTTATTGGCTAAATGCACAAGACTATTAAATAAAAGCGCTGCTCTCTATAAAGGAATAAGAGGTGGTAGACATGAAAATAACAGTGAGGTGCCTGCCTCCAAACCTCTCCAATCACTGCTTCCCAACCATAAATTTAAGGATAAAGATATTAACTTCTGCTGGGTACTGGCCAGTTAGGCCCTTTGCCTTTATCAACTCCTGTAATTCTCAAAACTCAGCCTCACCATCTTCAGAGACTTGACAGTATTTATTAGCTAAACCTCCAAGGCTAAGGGCAAATCCTGTAATAATAAATTCATTAAGTCACTTTGGTGGTTGCCTGGGTGGCTCAGGTGTTAAGTGTCTGCCTTCGGTTCAGGTCGGATAGAGCCCCACATGCTCTGCGGGAAGCCTGCTTCTCCCTCTCCTACTCCCCCTGCTTGTGTTCCCTTTCTCGCTGTGTCTCTCTCAAATAAATCAATAAAGAAACAGCACTGGAGTTCTACTGCTGATTAAAAAAAAAAGAGAGAGAGATACCACTTTGAAAGACCTGTAGACTGCAAACCAGCAGGACTTTCCCAGACAACAAATCTCCTTTGATGTATTTGCTTTTTTCGGTTTAATAACAATTAAGGTAAACTGAGTAATAAAAATATTTTATTTGGTGTTAGGATTGTTCTAAGTACGTTGTCCATTTCAAAAAATGAACACCTCTAGAGGGGCCTGGGGGTCAGTGGTCTGACTCCTGGTTTCAGCTCAGGTCAGGAGATCAAGCTCCTGAGCTGGGAAATCAGCGCTCAGCAGGGAGTCTGCTTGAGAATCTCTCCCTTTGCCCCTCCCCCTATGCATGCATAGGGGCTCTCTTTCAAATACATTTTTTTTTTTTAAGATTTCATTTATTTATTTGTTATAGAGAGAGCAAAAGCATGGAGAGCTGCAGGCAGAACAGGCAGAGAGAGAAGCAGGGTCCCTGCTGAGCAAGGAGCCCAAGGCAGGACTCGATCCCAAGACCCCAGGATCACGACCAAAGTCGAAGGCAGATGCTTAACCAACTGAGCCACCCAGGCATCCCTCAAACAAAATCTTTTTTAAAAAAGTTAACACCTCTAATTTCCTTGAAGATTAGAAATTATCTTGGAATTTCTTCAAATCACCAATTTCTAGAAAAAGAACCAATACTACTTCCATAATGTACTATTGAACTAAAGACCTCTTAAATTTACAGGGATTTTTAATCCCTTAGTGTAGGCCTGAAAAATTAAAAAGCTTCAGAACACTGCATAAAGCTAATAATTCAGGATGTTAATTTTCAAAATATTATAAATTTAGTAGCTTGCTGGCAAAGGAGTCAGCACCATGACTACACTAAAGCAATTTAAATATTCACAACACAAGTGAGATAACCCAAAGTAATGGCACTTTGAAACGAATTATAAGAGTTATAAACAAGTAAACATAAATGTATATTAAGGATTGATTAGCTGTTTTATAAAGGATTCATAGCTGGATTCTTTAAAACAGTCCCCTGGTCAAACTAAAGTAACAATTTAAGAATTTACCAAAATATTGTTTCAAAATTTTAAAGAGCATATTTTCTAATTGGAATCAGTCAAAATGAGCAATGAGTCTTTTTTAGCATTTTTCAAGGAATCATTATTTTTGTCATAGACATTTCGAATTTGACCTCGAGAGATGCAGAGGTGATCTGGTTTAGATCTCGCACTCTTACAGACACAAGAGCCTAATAATCAGAGCGGACTGGCTGCTGCTGCCCAGATTTGAAGCCTGCTTTCACCACTTTAGAGATGGTGTTCTTGGGCAATTTATTTAATGAGTCTGCCTTGATGCCTTCCTGTGGAAAATGAAGACAACAGCCTTATCTCCCAGGGATGTAAATGTGGATTAGATATGTCAGTAATGAATATAAAGCTCAGAAGAGTGTGTGCGTGTATTAAATGCTATGTAAAGGTGGTTACCACACACACACACACACACACACACACACGCACGCACACGTTGCAACTTGTCCAAAGTTCACACAGAGCTAAATAGTAACCGGAGTTGGCTGAGACCAGAATTCCCAATTCTAGTTTCCTAACTCAATGCTCTTGCCTTTTTCCCTAGCAAAAATACAGTGATTAAGTTATTCCCCTCCTATCAAGCCTTCACAACCCAACATAAACCCTTCCACACAACTGATAGTGTTCCGAGGGCTAGGTTAAGTTAATGACTGGAAGTCCACCACAGATTCATTTTTACCTATTTTACAGTGTTTTAAATTCTCAAAAACAAGTGCTACCAATCACTTATGTCATAATCATGGCTTTTATAAACATTGTTAGCTCTCTTCATGATGAAACTACTGTATTTCCTCTCTCCCTTAATCCTTACATGACTCCTTAGGGTAAGATTTTACTTCACACATGTGGAAAACATAGCTTACAAGGGTATAGAAGGTGGCTAGGATACATTGATAAAATATTTTATTTGCTCTTACCAAGCTAATTCTCAGATAGTACAACAACGCGAGCAAAATGGATTTACACTGTTGGAAGAGAGAGATTTTCTTTCATTCGGCTTCGACCCAGACAATGGAATACAGAGGAAAAGCGTGGGGCTCTATGAGAAATCGGGCAGGTACCACGGGGGAACGCCACCTCCCTCCAAGTAACCCAGTTTAGCACATCATTTTACGGGGAAGGGGCAGTCCAAGACAAGGCCTGAAAAGACAGGAGAGAGTAAGAGCGAATGCTGGTGACGATGACAGGGGAGCGAAGTGAAGCCGACAATACACGCCGAGAGAATAAACGCACAGAAAGACAGAGGCCGGACGCAGGCCAGCAGGCGGGCGCGGGGGGCGGTGGAAAGAGCAGGCAGGGGCGCGCGTCTGGAGGGCCAAGCAGGGTAGAGCCAAGAGCGCCGGCAGGCCGCGCGGAGCGCAGAGCAGGCCAACTGCGAGCCGGTGGGGCTCGCTCAGCGCCGCCCGGGCTGGAGCCTGCGAAGCGGCTCCACAGCACCAGGGCCATCTCCCACCTCCGCCCGACCCCCAGGCGCCAGTCCGGGCCCACCCGACCCCACTCACCTGCGACCACCGGGTCCGAGTGGAGATGACCGCACTTCCGTGGGGAGGGACGTGCTGCCGCGGAGCCAATGGGCGCTGCAAAAGGGGCCCGACAAAGGCGCGCCTGCGTAAGCCGCGGGGCGCCCAGGACGTAACGGTGACGCGCAAGCGGAGGCGCGGCCTGGCTTCCGGCGCAGCCACCAGGCGCTCAAGCCCTGCGGAAGGCGAGGAAGAGCGGGGTTTCTCTGCCCCGAATACTCGAGCAAAATCCGAGACCGTGAGAAAAGTTGAAGTGGTTCACCATCCGGGAAGTCACCGCACTTGCACGGGAGGGCTAGGCGGTCACCCAGAGCAGTCGAGGCTCTTCACTAGGTCGAAGTTCTTTAAAGCGCTGTACCTCTTTACACCGACTAGGACAGCGGGAAGCCAACGGGAGAAACTGGAACCCTCAGTTGGTAGGAAAGCGTTGGCAGTTTCTCGCATTTGTCCTGCACTTCGCTCTGGGTGTGGACCCAGGAGAAATGAGAACGTCATGCAGTTCAAGTCCGTGAAAGAGGGCTGTTTGCACGAGATGGCCAGGATAGGCACACACACAGACGTCCACACACGGGTTGCTCGGGACTGGACAGGTTCTGGTGAGGAGTGATGGCAGACTACAGCCGCGGTTCCTTTTTTGGATAATTAAGAATGTTGAAAAATTTACCTGGCAGTGGATGCATAATTGAATCTAATAAAAGCTAGTGAACCGTAATTGGATTAACTGTACGGTGTGTTCAAAGTGGCTGGAATAAAACTCAGAAATAGGCCCAGGCTCAAATTCCATTATGCAAAGCACCAAGAAATTCAAAACAGCATGTTTGTTAACAACAATTAATGGCACAGGACAAACAGAAGAATGTTTCTAATTCTAATCAGAAGAAAACTCATTTGATCCATTTTGTGAGGATACTTGAAATACATTTAATAATAAAAGACAACCAACATTCTCTTTTATTTTTATTTGCATTTATTCTGTGCAAATTTACTCCCGGGCCATAAGTTTTTGTTTCTTCAGTTTCTTCTGGGATATCTGGGAAAGAAATAAAAATAAAAGGTCTGTTACAAGTTTCCTGGAGCAACTTGCACTACATCTTAAAGAAGTAGGTTGTAACTCAGGAAAAATAGGCGATGTTAATGTAAAGGGAGTCCAGTCTTTTGGCATAGAGAAATGGCACAGGGGGAGGGAGAGATGTAAGGAAATGAGAGTAAGCAGGAAGTCTGCTGCAGACTGGAGGCATCGAGACCACGTCTAAGTGGCAACAAGAATGGAAGACAATAGGGGCATTTGGGTGGCTCTGTCCTTTAAGTGTCAAGTGTCCAACTTTTAGTTTTGGCTCTGTATCTCAGGGTCATGACCGAACCCGGAGAGGAGCTCTGTGCTTGAAGAGTCTCTCCCTCTGCCCCACCCGCCCCCAACTCTTTCTAAAAGAAAATAAATGAAATTTTAAAGAAGAAGGAAAAAAAAAAAAGAATGGAAAACAATATATTTAAGCAGTAAAATCAACACAATTTAAATTCATTAGGCATGAAGGGAGGGGGTCTAGAATCACTCCCAGGTTCCCAGCTTAAAGAACTCTTAACAGTAGAAAAGAACAGTAAACTGATCATTTACTGAAAACAAGATTAGTTTGGAGAGGTGAGGAAGAGGGGAAGGGCCCATTTTTTGCCCATATTGCATTTAAAGTGGCTATGGACATGTAGGTGGGGCCATCAGCAGATAATTACATAGTTCTGATATAATGTAATACAAAAAAGCCAGTATCATAAACAAAACTGACCAAGACTGAGCAGTTTACCTTTTTCTTCTGTGCAACCTCCTCTTCTGGTTTAGGAACAATCTGCTCTTTTTCAGTAAGGATCATCTCAATGTGGCAGGGAGAGCTCATGTATGGGTTAATGCGACCATGAGCCCTGTAAGTCCTACGCCGCATCTTGGGGGCTTTGTTCACCTGAATGTGCTCAATGACCAGAGAATCGACATCTAAACCCTGGAAGAGCGAGAACAAAATCAACACCTTTATCTCAGCACCACTAACCCTATCACTGGCTCAAGTCCTTACCTTTACAAGGCAATTCTTAATTACATAGCGAAACTGTTCAAACACTTGTTTTTACCTTTATTCTAAGCACCTTTCCTTAAATGTAAGTAACTTATCAAAACCCAATGCTATATGCAGTTTGTAAGTGGCCTCCCTGAAAGTCATTAAGGGGAGATCTAACAGTGTCAATTTCTAAGCCTTGATGAAAAACAGGATTTCAGTCGAGCGGTTTAGCAGCTAGAAGGGTTATATATAGCCAGACCTACATTTGGCCTAGATTTCCAAATGCAAAGGGTAATAATGGCTAATGCACAGAGGAGACAGACCCCTTTATTAACTAAATTTAATGTTTCTCCATTATGAACATAGGCAGCAAACGATATTAACCACTACTAAAGCAATCTCTATTTGTTCCAAGTGATTTCTACTGTTTGTATTTACAAAATTTTGTGAATTCTTAACTCGTATCACCAAAAATGTCTGTCTATGGTACTAGAGACGTTATAAACCCTTGAGTAAAATATAGGAGAGCTTATAGGGGAAAAGTTAAGATTTAACACCATGCTTTTGAAGATCTTCACTGACAAAATTTTGGTCTTCTGGAAATAGGAGGTAGAGATTAAATTAAAAAATTAATGGGAAATTTAGTTACTGAGAAAATCAAGACAAAGAAACAAATCTGGGACAACAGCACCAGTAACTGAACAACCATCCAGGTTGTATACATATAAAGATGTTAATGGTTTGGGTACCTTAAGTTCAGCATTACTCTCTGCGTTTTTAAGCATGTGCAGTAAAAATTCAGCACTCTTCTTGGGCCACCGACCCTGTGTCCAGCCCCACTGTTTGGCCTGAAAGAAATCCAAGAGGTGATCACTCATTCCCCCAATTTAATTCAGTGTTACAACCAAGATGAATTTATTTTACCAAGGTTGCTCAGAACACAGTTTTTTTTCATGGTTAATCCAAAGGTGTCCTAAGTTGGTCATCACAGCAACCAGGAAGAACCTGATTAAAGGCAGAGTCTAAATATTCCTGCCCCACCCAATCACGTTCTGTTACAATGGTCATTTCAGATAGCAACTAAGAAGTCTCACCTGGGCACACCTACCAACTCCACCATTGTAGCGACGGAATGGCACACACTGCTTCTGCAAAGTGACGTCTTTCAGATACTTGGTGGCTTTTCGGATATGCATACCCTTGATGGCCTGGGCAGTTTCACGTGTGTTCTAAGTATAAACAGGAAAAACTGAGTTACCCATGTTAAAGGATAACAATTCTTCAAGTAAACATTCAATTCTAGGTTTTTCAAAATGTCTACACTGAATCAGAATTAAAGGCTTCCCACCTTTTTTTTTTTTTAAAGATTTTATTTATTTGACAGAGACACAGTGAGAGAGGAACACAGCAGTGGGAGTAGGAGAGGGAAAAGCAGGCTTCTGGAGGCTTGATACCAGGACCCTGGGATCATGACCTGAGCCAAAGGCAGATGCTTAATAACTGAGCCATCCAGGTGCCCCAAAGACTTCCCATTCTTCAGGGCTGAGGTAATGTAGTGAGGGAAGAAAAAAAAAAATCTGTGATTAAAAGCCAGGGAGGGTGGCTTAGCTGGGTTAAGAGACTGCCTTCTGCTCAGGTCATGATTCTGGAGTCCCTGGATGAGTCTTGCATCTGGCTCCCTGCTCTGTAGAGAGTCTGTTTCTCCCTGGGCCTTCCCCCTCTCAGTCTCTGGCCCTCATTCTCTCCTTCTCAAATAAATAAATAAAATCCTTTAAAGAAAGAAAGAAAGAAAGCCAGCCAGCCACGGAGAATTAGCTTGAAGTTACAGGAAAATAAATCCCAAACTCCTATGAAGTGTATGTTTTCAATCCCATCATGTTCTAACTATTTGTGCTCCATTATTTTGATCTCTACACTAGCTTAAGTGGTTCTCTTGTAGTTTTACCAAATTCCAGGAACCTTGAAGTGCTCATTATTTGACAATTACAGAGCCAATGTCTCAAAGGTGGCCGCTCAGAACGGATTCATTTTCACGGTAATTCCAAAGGTGTCCTAAGAAACGCATCACTGCAGTCACCTTTTCAGAATGGGGGCTGGGGGGATGCCCTGGAACATGTGACACAACTCTTAGACCGTAAAAGTGGATTCCCATACCTTAAAGTGAACACGGAGATTTGAACCTCTTGACTTGCATGCTAAAAAACGGAAAGTTTTGGTTAATTTTGGGCATCTCGTTGTTCCTCTTACCCCGCCCCCACGAAGAATATATTGTTCACTTACATTTCGTAGGGTTTTCCGGGTCAAGCGAATAGCGAACCATTTTCAGAGGTCACCTGGAAGGGAGGGGGAGGAATTCTGTCAACACGTATTTACTGTAACCGAGGCAGGGGAAGTACGTATGAACTCCTACCAACGGCCGCTCAGAAAGTGCTTGTTTTCACGGTTAATCCAAAGGTGTCCTAAGAAACGCCATCATCGCGGCCATCCTTTTCTCCCACGGCATCTACCACGGGCTGCGGCAATGCTGACACAGACTAAGGACACGGACCCAGCAGCCCTCTGACCCTTCGCAGGAAAATCGTTTCAACCCCCGCTCTGGATCCTCAGGAGTAAAAGGACTGGACGCCTCGGCATGGCAGGGCGCTCCCGCTCTAGGGGTGCCGCCGTCTCCCCAGGTCCTTCTGGGCCATTACAATAAGCGCCAGCGAACTTGAAACAGCCGTTCAAACGGGTAAAGGCTCAACCCGACTTTAATTCCCCCCAAAACGTTCTCACGCTGCAGCCACACACGCGCCGCGTACCCGGCCAGCACTCATCGCAAGACACAGGCTTCCCGGAGTCAGAAACCGCACTGACGACAGGCCGCCCGTACCCCTCGTCACCCCCATTCCCGCCCATCGCGGCCTTCTGCTCCGACACGTCCCCCTGCACCAAAGGACATCGCCCTCAGCGAAGAATCAGTAGCCGCAGACGCCTTCCTCCCGGGGGCACGGACATTAGCGCCACCGAAGCCAGGATGGCGGCGATGACCGGGGGATTCGGCAGTCCGGAGACATGGCAAACACTCACTCACCCCAGGCCGCTGAGAGGAAGAGGAAGCCCGGTGGCTCCTGGGAGAATTCATGAGAACTCAATCTCTCGCGAGATTTCCAGCCGAGAAACGTGATTCGAAAGGAGGCGGAGCGCTAGGAGAAAGGGAGTGTGGAATATGTTTTAGAAGGTTTGGAAATGAATTGCCCTTTTAGGGAATGTCTCAAAATTCTCCTTTTTCTGGTATCCCGAAATAAAGTTATGGATTTTAAATATCAGTCAATTAAAAACAGGGTTGTAGTTCTAGGACATGATTACGTATTATTAGATAGAGACGAGACATTTATTTTCCAACATTTTTTAGATTTGATTATGTGATCTTGTACTCCTAAAACTGGTTAGTTAATGGACAATTAAGAAGATGCAAAGGATGGGATGTAATTATAATAATCAGAAAATTCTCAGGGGGGCGGGAATATCACCCAGTCAGTTGTACTGCAGTGGTCGAAGAGTGACACTTCTCGATCTTCTAATGATGCAGAAAAACCCTTGGGCGCAATCTTACCTTTCTTCTCACCCAAGTCATGTATCTGGTTATTCCCTCACAGCTATTGGTGGTGTTAGCACTTAGCCCTTTCAAGGGCGCCATTGGTGGTGTTAGCACTTAGCCTAACACCACCAATGGCGCCCTTGAAATAGAAGGCACTCCAAGCAAATTAAAACTCTAGGTGAAAGAACTCTGGACAATGCCCTAAGCACTCTTTGTTCCTTGACCTGGGTTCCAGAGACCCCAGTCCCAGATCGCTCTCCTGGACTCCATCCCATTGCCGGATAGAGGATGGAGCGTCCCTCACATGCTTCATCCGCAGGCTAAGAACGCCCAAACTAAATTTCCACTCCACGTCTCTTGCTTGAGCTAGCCCCAGACATCAAATTACTCGCCGGGTGAAGTTCTTACATTTGGGTTGAATTAGTTTTTGTGACTCAGTTTTGTTTGACATAAGGGTCTAAATTAATCTTTTTGCAAATGGATATTTAATTTTTCTGGCACCATTTGTTGAAAACACTGTCTTTATTGAATTGCTGTGGCACTTTTATTGACAATCAGTTGACCGGAAAGGGGAGGATTGATTTCTTTCTTTCTTTTGTTTTGTTTTGTTTTGTTTTAAGAATTTATTTATTTGTCACAAAGAGACACAGCGAGAGAGGGAACACAAGCAGAGGAAGTGAGAGAGGGAGAAGCAAGCTTTCCCCTGAGCCGGGAGCCTGATGCTGGGCTTGATTCCAGGAACCTGGGATCATGACCTGAGCCAGAAGGCAGAGGCTTAACCCACTGAGCCACCCAGGCAACACTAGTCTTTTTATACTATTGTGACATTATTTTTTTTTTAAGATTTATTTATTTATTTGAGAGAGAAAGAGAGAGAGAGAGTGCCTGTGGGGGCACCAGAACTAGCATGAATGGGTGGGGGCAGAGGGAGAGGGGGAGAAGGAGACTCCCTCCTGAGCACGGAGCCCACTGTCCTGAGTTGGTGGGGGGGCTCAATCTCATGACCCTGAGATCATGATATACCTAAGCTGAAA
This sequence comes from Mustela nigripes, assembly GCF_022355385.1. Classification (NCBI taxonomy): domain Eukaryota; kingdom Metazoa; phylum Chordata; class Mammalia; order Carnivora; family Mustelidae; genus Mustela; species Mustela nigripes. The sequence continues at coordinate 67,171,678 of NC_081564.1, forward strand.
CCAAGAGTTAGATACTTTAGTGACTGAGCCACCCAGGAGCCCTGAGTGAGATTATTTTCTAATTTCATTCTTGGGTTGTTCATCATTAGTATGTAGAAATAGAACTAATTTCTACATTTTTAACTTGTATCCTTCACCTTGCTGTATTCCTGAGGACTCCTTCCTTTCTCATTATTCTGTTCACAGCAATACTATAGCTTTTTGTGATGTCTTCAGCATTGGTATTAGGGTAACGTTAGTTTTACAGAATGAGTCAGGAAATCTTTCCTCCTCTGTTTTATGAAAGAGCGTGTGGGGATGCCTGGATGGTCCAGTTGGTTAAGCGACTGCCTTCCGCTCAGGTCATGGTCCCAGGGTCCTGGGATCAAGGAGACTACATCGGGCTCCTTGTTCAGTGGGGAGCCTGCTTCTCCTTCTCCCTCTCCCTGCTACTTTGCCTGCTTGTGCTCTCTCCGTGTCTGTCAAATAAGTAAGTAAAATTCAAAAAAAAAAAAAAAAAGAAGAAGAAAGAGCATGTGAAGGATTGGTATTATTTCTTCTTTTCATATTCTATAAAATCTAATATCTGTGGGATATTTTCAATTTTTGAGGGAAACAACAATACTTGATGTGGGTCAGTCATCATGCAAATGACTTGCTAGAGTTAGTTCATAATTTCAACATTAGATATTTACTACATTCCTTTTGATCCATTATATCTTTGAAAAGGTGGAGTTTCTGTGGTTGCTGTGATGAAAAGAAAGTACTCTGTAAAAATCATCATGAAGAGGAAATGAAGATGGTGGAGTCCAATAGGATCCCAAGGTCTGCAGATTTGTACAATGCCCAGAAGATGCACATATCTCATTAGTAAGAAATTATTATTTAAGAAGTAAATAAAGTTTTTTTAAGATTTTTAAAATTTATTTGACAGACAGAGATCATAAGTAGGCAGAGAGGCAGGCAGAGAGGGAGAGGGGGAAGCAGGCTCCCCGCTGATCAGAGAGCCCGATGTAAGGCTTGATTCCAGGACCCAGAGATCATGACCTGAGCCAAAGGCAGAGGCTTTAACCCACTGAGCCACCCAGGCGCCCCAAAATGAATTGTTATTTAAGAATAAAGTAAGTTTAAGAAATAAATACAATCTTTTTCTTCGTTTTATGCATGTTATTTTTTTCAGTTGGCTACCAAGGATATAAATAAAATATTATATGATAATATGTAATATAAAATATATACTATAAATATAAATATAATGTTTATAGTAGGATATATTTATTAACTTTTGGGAGCTAACTAGGAAATGGAAATGTTAGGTATTACTTTTGTCCTATGAATACTGAAAAGTTCTGAACCCAGAAAGTTTGGGAGCCTCTGCCCTAGGCCAAGAGTGTGGATGGAGAAGAATACAGGGTCTACAGTTGAAAACACACACTCTACCATGTAGATGTTGAGGAAGGGGCATAGACCAGCAAGAAAGGACTCAGAAAGAGCAATGAGGAAAGAGGAATACCAGGAAAATTTGGTTATCATGGAGTCCATGAGAAGCTCCTTTCAATGCTGTGATGTTAAGTAGGATAAAGACAAAAAAGTGACCATTAGATTCTATAGAAAGGAGGTCAGTGGTGTTCTGCGCAACTGTTTGTAGAGCTGTAGGATTGAGAGCCAGACTGGAGCCAGAGGAGACAATAAAGAGAAGGGAAATTTTACTGTGAAAGGGAAAAGAGAAAAGTGGCAGCAGCTGGAGGGAAATGTAAGAATGAGAGAATCTTTTAAAAATATTTTGTAAGAGGCAGCAACCTCTTCGACCTCAGCCGCAGCAACTTCTTCCTAGAAACATCATCAAAGGCAAGGGAAACAAAGACAAATACGAACTATTGGGACTTCATCAAGATAAAAAACTTTTGCTCAGCAAAGGAAACAGTAAACAAAACGAAAAGACAACCATCAGAATGGGAGAAGTATATTTGCAAATGACATATCAGAGAAAGGTATCTGATATCTATCTAGGTATCCAAAATCCATAAAGAACTTATCAAACTCAACACCCAAGAACTAAATAATCCAATCAAAAAATGGGCAGAAGACATGAACAGACATTTCTCTAAAGAAGATATACAAATGGCCAACAGACACATGAGAAAGTGCTCAACATTACTGGGCACCAGGGAAATATAAATCAAAACCACCTTATACCAGTCAGAATGGCTAAAATTAACAAGTCAGGAAACAATAGGTGTTGGCGAGGATGTGGAGAAAGGGGAACCCTCCTACACTGTTGGTGGGAATGCAAGCTGGTGCAGCCACTCTGGAAAACAGCATGGAGGTTCCTCAAAAAGTTGAAAATAGAGCTACCCTACGACCCATCAATTGCATTACTGGGTATTTACCCCAAAGATACAAAGGTAGTAATCCAAAGGGGTACGTGCACCCGAATGTTTATAGCAGCAATGTCCACAATAGCCAAACTATGGGAAGAGCCTAGATGTCCGTCAACAGACGAATGGATAAAGAAGGTGTGTGTGTGTGTGTGTGTGTGTGTGTGTGTGTGTGTTATGCAGCCTTCAAAAAACCCCAAATCTTGCCATTTGCAATGACATGGATGGAACTAGAAGGTATTATGCTAAGCAAAATCAATTAATCAGAGAAAAACAATCATCATATAATCTCACTGATATGAGGAATTTGAAAAACAAGCCAGAGGACTATAGAGAAGGGAGGGAAAAATGAAACAAGACAAAACCAGAGAGGGAGACAAACCATAAGAGACTCTTCATCTTGGGAAACAAGCTGAGGGTTCCTGGAGGGGAGGGTAATGGAGGGATGGGGTGGCTGCGACATTGGACATTGGAGAGGGTATGTGCTATGGTGAGCGCTGTGAATTATGTAGGACTGATGAATCCCAGACCTCTACTCCTGAAACAAATAATACATTATATGTTAATAAAAAAAAAGAGGAAAAAATATTTTGTAAGACATGCACATAGTAATTAATTCAAAAGAATCAAAAGGATATATAAGGAAATGAAGTTCTCCTCTGTTATGGACTAAACTGTGACCCCTAGAATTTATATGTTGAAGTCCTAACTCTGGAGCCTTAGAATATGACTGTATTTGGAGGAAGGACCTTTAAACCGGTAATTAAAGTAAAATGAGTTTATATGGATGACCAATACGATTAGTAATCCAATATGAGTAGTGTTATTATAAGAAGAAAATAGGATACACACACACAGACTGAGGAGGAAACATCTACAAAGTCCGGGAGAAAGGCCTTAGAAGAAACCAACCCTTCGTCAATCCCAGGGTTGGTCAAGGTCAATCCCAACTTGACCTTGGATTTCTAGTTTCCAGGACTGTAAGAAAATAAATTTCTATTTAAGCCTGCCAATCTGTGGTACTTTGTTATGAAAGCCCCAACACATGGATATACCTTTGCTCGCCAAAACTCCCAGTTCCCTACTTTCAAGGCTTCCACCAATACCAGCATTATATCCTTTCCAAAAATTTCTTTGAATTACACAGGCTCCCAGAATAGCATACTGTATACAATATTCCACACCTTGTGGAATATTGGAACCTTGGAAAAAGTTTCCACATCAGTGTATGTAAAGTTATTTCATTAAAAAAAATGGAGTTGGGGGCGCCTGGGTGGCTCAGTGGGTTAAAGCCACTGCCTAAAGCCACTGCTCGGGTCATGATCTCAGGGTCCTGGGATCGAGTTCCGCATCAGGCTCTCTGCTCAGCGGGGAGCCTGCTTCTCTCTCTCTCTCTCTCTCTGCCTGCCTCTCTGTCTACTTGTGATCTCTCTGTGTCAAATAAATAAATAAAATATTTAAAAAAATGGAGTTGTATTCTGTTGGATGGACATAGCATAATTTATGTCTCTACCAATGGACATGTAGTTTGTTTTCAAACTTTTGCTTTTAAAAACAAGTCTGGAATAATTGCTCTGTATACAGGTCATTTTGCACATGTGAGATTACTTGTAGAATAAATTTCCCAAAGTGGAACTGTTAGATCAAAGTGCAAACACATTTGTAACTTTGATATACACAGTCAAATTGCACTCTGTCAGGTTTAGAAAAATTTATATTCTCATTAGCAATGTTTGAGAGTACCTCAATGTTTTCCATGCCTTCACAACACAGTGGATTATCAACCCTCTTTACCTTTTTTCTTTTCTTTTGTTTTTACCTCTTTACCTTTTCAAAAGTGTACAAAAAGCCATTAAAAGGTGTAAAATAAATAAAAAGTATTTAAAGGTCATTTGTATTCCTTTTCTGCAAATTGTTCATATTCTTTGTTTTTTACTGTGTTGATGATCTTTTTCTTTTTAATCTGTAGAATCTCTTTATACACTAAGGGGTTATCCATTTGTCCCTTGGTGGGGGTGGGGGTGGGGGTGGGTGGATGGGGGTGTGGAAAGGTAGGGAGGTAAGGGAAGGTGAGGGAGGGTGGGGGTGCATGGGGGAGGTGAGAGTGTGTGAAAGGGTGCTAGACATACACACACAACCCCCCACCCCTGCCTTTTCTGAAGGTCCCCCCTCCGCTGTCCCCCTGCCCCCGCTAGTTGGTAGACGTGAACTCACTGCCCAAAGCAACAGGGTGTGTTGGCTCTTCTCCCCGTGGCCATGGGGACGTCCAGTTACAGCCTCTGTCCAGATCCGGAAGCTTCCAGAGAGCGGTTGCCTAAGTAGAACGAACCTGTATGTGTCCCTCCTTCTTGGGAACCTGGGTTAGCACCCACTCCAGTGTAGCTCATTAACCTGCAAAATACAGAGACTAGTTCCCGTTCTTATTGTAATCTGGTTGGGACAGGAAATCGTTGGGGCGGACATGGAAGTGAGGTAGCAACTTTACGCCCAGTTGACATGATTACTTATCTTCCCCTCCTTCTGCTACTTATTTACAACTTTCAAGACACAATTTTAGCAAAAAACTTTCTCAGCTAAAACCTGTTTCCCTTCAACCCTAACCCCAAAGAAGAAATACAATCCCAGACAAAAAGAGTTTCAAATATCCATTCACCCTCAACACCCCCCCCCACCCTTTGTAATTTGTACTTTGACTTTGTTTATGGTGCTTTTCACTTTGCCCAAAATGCTTTATTCTATGTTTTCAAATTTCTCATTCTTTTTTCTTTTATGGTTTTGTGTTAGAAAAACCTTCTCTACTCTGACCATTTTAAGAAATTCTTTCATTTGGGAGAGACTACACGGTTGTATTTTTCATGTTCGAATCTTGTCTCCAACTGCTGTAAAGCTTGAAATGCCTTTTTCTCTTTGTCCAATCATCTTTGTTTTCCCTATCGATTTGCAATGCTCCCTTGATCATATGTTAATTGAGGGAAGAGTGGAGAAGATGGGAGACACTGGAAAGAGGTACACAGCTGTGAGTCCTCCAGCTGAGAGGAGAAACTGACTCTGCGAAAAAGAAGGCATAATTTTAAGAGCTGAGATCTTGCAAAGCAGAGTGGAGTTGGATCTGGAGCGTAAGTGTTCCCAGAGCAAGGCAGGAGCACATCATCACTGGTAGCAGGAGAGGACTTGGAGATGGCATGGGTGCCTGCAGTTTTACAGAAATGGTGATGGGAAGAAACATTGTTGACGTTCGACAGCACTTGGCAAGAGCAGGCGTAGTTTCAAGCATTTTACATGGGTTTTCTCACTGAGCAAACTTTGACGGTCTTCTCAAAGTACCTGTGAGGCAGATGTCCTTGCAATCCCATTCTCTTAAACCACCCGAGGGATTTTGGAGAGAGGCCACTTACTGAGTACTTCCGGGAGCGTGGGCCCCGATTAATGTGATTTTCAGAGTCAGAGACTTGGAGGGTTCTAGGATCAACCTTGCAAGTGGATAATAATAAGATCCGGAGCAATTTGGGACTTGTGGTCAGAAGGAAGAGTATCTGGCAGTAAAAGGTAGTAGAAGTTTTTGCAGCAGATGATTCTGAAGGCATTGCAAAATGCAAGACTGATTTCCCACAGCAAGGAACATAAGAAGGAATGTACTCCTAATACACCTAAATATGCAAGGGTCATAGCATTCAGTTCAGTTTTGTCAGCATTATCTCGAATGTTTCATAGTGTGGTGTTTAAGGGCATAGACACTGGAGCTGGACTTCTAGTTTCAAATGTCTCCTGCCGCCTTGGCAAGGGCTGCCATTCACTAGCCGTCTGACCTGGAGAAAGTTACATAAGTTTCCTGCATCTCAGTTTCCCTATCTTTATCTTTCCTTATCTGTAAAATAGGAATGATGATAATAGAGCCTCCCTTGCAGGGCTGTCAGGAGGATTAAACGGGTTCCTATTGGTAGAGCACTTAGAACAGTGCCTGGGACGTGGGAAGTGCTACATTAGTACCTGTCAAACAGAAAATTACTATATTTCAGAGAAGGATGTCCTAGGTTAACAGCATGACATGTTATGGATTTCTTTTTTTTTAAAAGAAGCTTTTTCATAGCATTTCATCCTATCTAAATTCTGTTGCAAAGTTGTGGACATTTTGGGGTACTTTTCCAGCAGTAGTTTAGTACCCCGTCTTCACGGAGGGCATTGTTTTAGGATATGGGAAATACTTTCTAAATTACAGCAGGGAATATCCCAATGGGATGTAAAATCAGGGATGTGCTTAACAAACATAGTGTTGAGTGAAAGCAGTCACAGAAGAGTATGATTGCAGGGCGCCTGGGGAGCTCAGTCAGTTAAGCGGCAACTCTTGGTTTCAGCTCTTGAGATCGAGCCCCATGTCAGGCTGGGCACTTTGCATGGATCTGCTTTCGATTCTCTCTACTTCTCCCTCTAACTCACACAAGTAAATAATAACAAGTAATCACAAGTAAATAAAAATCTTTAACAAAGAGAGTATGATTGTATTTATATTATAAGACTTCGTTTACATAAAAGAGATAATTAATCTTTTCTGTAAGCAATCAGCCTCGTGGTGGCCTCTGGAGGGGGCAAGATGCCTGGAAGAAGGTACAAGGTGGCTTCTGATGGCAGGTGCTGGTGAGGTTCTGTTTCTTGATCTGGGTGCTGGTTACACAGTTTCTTCACCTGTGTACTAACCCAGTTTATGAAAATTTGTAGTTATACATGTGTAATAGGTGTTCTTTTCTTTCTTTATTATTTTTTAGTATTAGTCTTCTTTTTAGAAGTTGCAGTACTTCTAAATGACTGTGGGCATTAGTTGTCTTTTTTTTTTTTTTTTTAAGATTTTACCTATTTATTTGAAAGCGAGAGAGTGAGCATGAGTGGTGGGAGGGACAGCAGGCTCCCCCCTGAACAGGGGGCCCTGGGATCATGACCTGAGCCAGAAGGCAGATGCTTAATCAAGTGAGGCACTCAGGCATCCCAACAGGGAGGGCATTAGTCTCACAGAGCTGCCTTAAGGAGGTGCCACAGACTGAGCGGCCAAACCATGGCTTTTTAACAATTTCTTTCTTTCTGTCATCATGAATCCATTTGGCCAAGAAGGTGCTGCCTATACAGGGGGGTCATCTGTGTATAATAATGCCAAGGGACAGTCCACTGTCTAATGAGGAAGACAGCAAGACACAGACGCAGTCTATAAAGGAGTGAACACAGTGTAGGTGATGTCGTAAAATGAACCAGGAATCACGCCCTGAAGAGGTGTGCAGATCTTTTTTTTTTTTTTTAAGACTTTATTTATTTGAGAAAGAGAAAGAATGAGAGAGAGAGAGCATGAGAGGGGGAAGGTCAGGGGGAGAAGCAGGCCCCCTGCTCAGTCTTGAGACTCCAGGATCATGACCTGAGCTGAAGACAGTCTCTCAACCAACTGAGCCATCCAGGCGCCCGAGGTGTTCAGATCTTATGTTGAGTTGCAGACCGTGTTCCGTGACACCATGAAAGTTTTGTCGCAGAGGGATACCATGTCAATACTGGTTGAATAAATGTTACAGTAGCCTTTAAGGGTTTGGCTGACCACGTACTGGGTCCAGCTGGGTTAAATCGGGAGAAGGGTTTTACTGAGACCAATATTGCACTGTAGGTAAATGAACTAGAATTTAAATAAAAATTTGAAAAAAAAATTTGGAGAAGGGAAAGAGGTTGACATTCATTATGCTGGGTGTTGTGACTAGATGCTTTACACTTGCTGCTTTCTGGAACCTCCTGAATGGATGAGGGGGGGGGGGTACCCAGATGGTTCTTCCCAGGAAGCAGAGTCTGAGGCAGAGATTAAGTGGTGCTCATGGATTCAATGTTATGGAAAGGAGGTAGGACTGATCAGAGGACCAAGTAGGTTGTGATGCGTCCCAGGGAAGGCTTTCGCCAGCACCCCAACCCCACCTAGGGGAACTCTGGAGCTAGATGTTCCTTCATAGTTGCCCCAAGTTGAGTGGGGGCTGGAGTTCTGTACCACCCATGGATTAGTCACTGGATGTGGGCTTCCCCAGAAAGGAGATGTGACCTTGGGTGAGGCATTTTCTTCAGCTCATCCTCAGGATGGAGAAGGTCCTTCGTTCCTGAAGAGAAACATCTCAAGTGTCCACCACAGAAGGCATTATTGTTTTATTTTACAGATAAGAAAAGCAAGGTTCAAAGGGGCTGGGTGGGGATTTGAACCCATATCTACCCTCAATGTCTATGTTCTTTTATTCCATCCCAGCTGCCAGTTCCGCAGGTTCCTGCCTTCCTGACTGCTTACCAGTGACCTCCAAATTTCCTGGCGCCCCTTGGCTCCCTTCCCCATCCTGCCTCGGGGCACTCCATTTAATGACTGGGTCTGAAACTTCACTCCAGCTTTTGCAAGGCTCTCAGGGCCTGGCCCACACTCCCACCTTCTCCATCTACTGTTGCCTGTTTTCTTCAGGAGGGACCTAACAAAAGCAGGTTGAGGAGAATTATTCTGGCTCTGAGGTGCTGGATGATTTGGGGAGGCCAGGAACCCCAGACTGAACTGTAGCAGAGCCCCAGAAAAACTAGCAGATATTTAGGCACGAGGTCTTGAGTTTGGCAAAGGTGAAGAAGGTGGGCGCGTCTGAGCAAAGGCATTTGGGCTCCTCAAACATGACTGAAAAACCACTCCCCCAAGACCTTCTACTGGCTTCTCTGTAATGGTGACCTCTAGGATTTCACTTAGATGTAGATCTCCAGGGAGCAACAGGAAACCACAAACCCTCAGCGTTTTAAAGTAGTGGCCATTCTCCTCTCTGACCTGACAAATCAAGACGTCAAATGGGGCCTGTGGGAGTCTGACAGTTTGTCCAGACAACTGTTTTTAGTTGACACTATAAATCTCTTGGGGAAAAAAAAATCTGTGGGCCTTGGTTGTTCAGTTGGCCAATATGGATTAGTCTGACCATTTTCTCAGAAAACAATGTCTTTGGGGATTTTTTTTTTTACTCGTGAATATTCAATGTTCTGTCTTTTAGCATTGTCATCCATCTCCCTGGCCTTTTGTATAATACTTTTCGGTGGGTTGGCTCCTGGGCCCCTGGACAGCCAAGGGAGGAGAGTCTTAATCCCTTGGCAGACATTTACTTTGCTGTCCTCAGACTAAACCTCCTTCTAGTGCTGTTTGAACTTCACTTAGAAATGGGCTTTCTTTGCCAGGAAAGGGGAATTCTTTCCATGACAATAAGGAAAATTAATCTCTTATTCAGGGGGTCAGAGACCTTTTCTTTGCTTCTCAGGATGGTGGACTGCTGCCCCCTCCTCTTTGCTGTCTGGTCCATCTTTTCCGTACCTCCCAGAGCTACCAGGGGGGCGGAGGAGATCACCCACAGGGATCCTGGCATCCAGTAACTGGGGATGGAATTCCACTACTTCCCTGCTGGCTGTCTCAGTGCCAGTTGTTTAGTTTTGCTGAGCTTTGCTCCTTCATCCATAAAAAGAAAGATCACAAAGCCAATTGTCCTGGGTTGCTGAGAAAGTTATAAGAGAAAGTTAGAAGACAGTGTGAATAGCATAAAATAGATATTTGGTTAACGTTGGTTCACTCCTTCTTTTTTCCTTTCTCCTTACAGTGTATCCTTGGACATCACCTGATCTGATACTTTTCCCAAAGCAAGGATTTCCTCTATGACATTTTGTAGTGCTTATCCTCTGGGTGTCTCCCTCAGATCTATTCTTTGGTGTCTGTGCCCTGCTCTGAGTCCCATAAGGCGGAGCCTACCGTCAGTCAGCCTGGGGACCCAGGCCTCTGAGTCAGCTGACTTCTCATCGGCTGTGGCCAGAGATGAGCATGGGCAGAAGTTGGGAGGTCAGGGGGAAAGGGGTCAGGCTATTTCTTCCCAGCTCCTTTGCTCTCTTGGCACCAGGTTCTGGGGAGGTTCTCTCCCTCTCAGACTACAGCCTCTGCCAGACTGCCCTTCCTCCCAGGCTCACACGCCCCTGGGGTCCCTTATAGTTTCTCCTTTCCTTGTCCCCTCAGTCCTGGGTGTGGAAACTTCTCTCTGTTGTTGTGAGGGTTCTGGAGGTTTCCACATCCTTTGTTAATTTGCCCGCATCTATCGAGTTTCTCAAAGCCTCGTCTGGTGAGCTCTCTGCACATGGTTGTTTCCTGCTACTGCTCTGGACTGGAGCTCAGTATTTATGTTTCTCACTCCCATTTCAAAAATAATGATGGACTTGGGAATGGAGCTAATACTTAGGGTGCATTTACAGCACACTGAATGCTGGGCACATTTCATCACACTTTTTCCCCACAATGACTTTGTAAGGAAGACTGTAATGCCCACATTTTGCAGAAGATAGACTTGAGACCCAGGGAAGTTTCGCAAGTTGCCGTGGATCCTATAGCTAATAGGTGGCACGGGATGCACATGACTTGGGTTGGCCTGACTCCAGTGTTTGTTCTCTCCATTATGCCTGCCTGTCCTGGGGGAGAATTCCAGAAAGGGGACAATGGGAAAAATGTGTCTTCGATTTCACAATTTTGCCAAGGGCTAGCCTGGATAAAAACCGTAATACTGTTCACAAAAACTTTTTGAAGGGTGCCTTCTGTTGTGGGCTGGCTGAGTGACATCATGGCCACTAGATGGCACCAGTTCAGCATTGGGTAAAGCTTTTCTCCATCATTTCGTGGGCAGACTGTGGGGTAGCAAGTTCTGTTTACCTTGCCATGTAAATATGACTTTGATCTAATGAACTCTGCATTTCCTCAAAACTGCGCTGATTTTAAAGTTTTTCAAAGATGAGGCTCTGCGTGGGCAGAGAGTGGGGTTCGGGGTAGGGTGGGGGGCAGTGGGAAAGCAAGGAGAAAGAATGATAAAGACTCACTCTGGGAAACCCTGCAGCTTAGAGGGAAACAGTACTGACTTGTAATACCTAACCACGCAAAACTCACTCAAAGGCAGTGAGACCATTAGAGCTGGAAGGGTCTGATGAAGTCTTTGAGCCTAACCCTCTCATTACCCAGAGGAGGAAACATTCTTCTGTTGCTGTCTGTGTAACAGAAAGTGATCCCTAACTTGCCCAACTGCACAAATAAAAAATATTGTCCTGACATTTCTTGCTTTGTGGTCTTCCTGGTGGTGGGGGCCTTTTGTAAGGCACCTGGATAAAGTGTGTGGCTTTTGCTCCCCTCTGTTTTTTTTTTTTTTTTTTTTAAAGATTTTATTTATTTATTTGACAGAGAGAGAGATCACAAGTAGGCAGAGAGGCAGGTAGAGAGAGGAGGAAGCAGGCTCCCTGCAGATCAGAGAACCTGATGTGGGGCTTGATCCCAGGACCCTGGGATCATGACCTGAGCCAAAGGCAGAGGCTTTAACCTACTGAGCCACCCAGGCGCCCCTCCCCTCTGTTTTTGAAGGGGACTTCTTTTCGTTTTGCCCATGTGACATTCTCTAGACAAATTTTTCAGTTTTTTTCTTTTTTAAATTTATGAATTCAATGCTAAAAACAGGGAATATACATTCATCTGTTTCAACAAATCAAAACAGTATTTAAAAAGTCAAATAGAAGGTCCCAAACCCATCTCTTCCCAGGGTGATTTCTGTAGTGGCCACATTATTTCAAAATTAAATGTTGAGCCATAAGGTCTGATACATACCAGAAAACTGTGCCTGCATGGGGCTCCTGTCCTGGGACATGTGAAAGCCATTGTCTCTGCTGCTAGTCCGGAGCTCTTTATCTTTCCCCAGTTCCCAGGGTTGGGGGTGGGGGGCCCTTTCACTCCTGGAGGAAGGCTTGTCCCCTACTTCATGACCTGCAAGAGACCCTGTGCCTGTCTAGCCTCCTCACTTCAGAGCCTTTTGACCTTCCCAAGGCTTGCTTCTACCTAGCCCGCCCCCACTCCCCGCTTCAGCATCCACAGCATCCCGCTCTGTCTTTAGACATACCCAACTTCTCTTCCTCTTCCCTCAACTCTTTACTGCCCTGTCTTCCCCTCTCTGCCATTAGCGTTCTCCAAAGACTAGCCACTGAGACTTCTTCATCCCTTAGTTCAGTTTGCTACAATTTAGTTAGCCCCTAGGATGTGAGAGTATCGTGCTAGATGAAGAACATTCAGAGATACAGAAGAGGTGCTCCCTGCCTCTAAGACTCTTAAGCCTAGACCCAAGTTAGTGACGTACCGGGGTTCTGTGCACTAACACGGGTGGTCCAGCCAGGCTGAGGGCAGAGCCGGGAGCCAAAAGATCTGGGTCTGATGATGATGAGATATTAAAGTCTGGATGCTGCCTCCTCAGACAGGGCCCCTGAGGTCAGTGTGCTCCCCTTTCTTGAGTTCTCTGCCTTGGTCACATGTTTGGATGCTGTTCCTCTAGGAAGCCCTCCCAGACAGGGCCTGTTCCGGATCTGACCTTCTCAGGGGCTGCTCCACGCTCCATGCTCCAAACATAACAAACAAAACCAACCAACCAACCAACCAAACAAACAAAAAACTGTGCTCTTTCCCTCAGAGCACCTTTCCAGGGTGGCAGCAGGCTCATGTGAAGACAATACTACCCCCCCCCCCCCCCCGCTACCCAAGGGCCCTTCCCAGCTAAGGAATGCAGGTACCTTTCAATAGAGCTCTGGAAAGGCACTTCTTTTCTTCTTCTTCTTTTTAAAAGATTTTATTTATTTATTTGACAGACAGAGATCATAAGTAGGCAGAGGGGCAAGCAGAGAGAGAGGGGGAAGCAGGCCCCTTGCCTAGCAGAGAGCCCGACGTGGGGCTCTATCCCAGGATCCTGAGACCACACCCCGAGCGGAAGGCAGAGGCCCAACCCACTGAGCCACCCAGCCACCCCTGGAAAGGCACTTCCTTAACATGAAGGATTCTAGGTCACAAGTATGTTTTGAAGATTAGTGATAAACTAGAACGACTCTGAGGACGGTGGTTCCATTCCAGGGAAATGGATGGAGGTGTTGGTTCTGCAAGATGTTAGATGCAGAGCAGTAAATAGGGGAAGAAAAACAACCAGCCCTACCGATAACTGAACAGTTACTTATCATACGCTAAGCACTGGCTGAGAATTTTGCTTCTGTCATCCCAGGGCATCTCAAGAGTGTCCGTTTTCTAGTGCTGCGTAACAATATCACAAATTCAATGGTTTAGAGCAACACATGTATTATCTTAGAGTTTCTTTGTGTCAGGAATCCAGGCAAAGTTGGATTCTCTTTAAGACTGCAATCAAGGTCTGGGTTCTCATCTGAAGGTTTGACTGGGAGAGGATCTGCCAAGTTCACCCGGTTGTTGGCAAGATTTGGGTCTTGGCTGACTGTCGCGGAGGGCCTCCGTTTCTCACTGGTGAGCCCTGGAGGCCATCATTAGTTCCCAGTTTGTTCTTGGGCAGAGGCTGCCCTCAGTCCCTTGCCATGTGGGCCTCACCCACATGGTGGCTTGCTTCATCAAAGCCGACAAGGGTAGCGTCCATTAGTAAGACGGATGTTAGACTCTTATGTAACATAATTATGGAAGTAATATCCTATCCCCTTTGCGGTATTGCACACTTTGGGTCATGCGTCCTGCCCCATACTCAAGGGAGGGCGATTGCACAAGAGATTGCACAAAGGCGTGAGACCAGGGGTCGGTGTCACAGGGGACATCTCAGTCTGTCTACCCCAGCCTCTTAGAAGTGGGCATTTCTAGTCTCATTATGCAGGAGGCAGAAAAGGAGGATTAGCATATTAAGTACATTGCCAGTGTGCACTTGGACAGAAAGTAGCAGACAAGGGATTCCAAACATGGCCTGTCCCATTGGAAGCTCATAGCTGCTGTGTTACACAGGTAAACTGCTGGTGTTTGACTTGGATCTGAGAAGAATCAGATCAGAGGGGGTTCTCATACCAACAGTCTTCTGAAACGTGGGTTGTCACTTAGATGAGGGTATAGACAGAACTGAAATCAGTACTGGAAATTGTCAGGAATAGATTTCACCGCAAATAAAGAATTTCTACCACTTCCGGGGACCTCAGTAGACTCAGCTGGCGGCCTCCGGAAGTGGCCTGTTCCCTTCATTATTTGAGTTCAGCTGGCGTCCCTGGCAGCATGGAGTGTGTCCTGGACACTGGGGGGAGTTCTATCACTGGATGGGAATCTGCCAGCTGGGAGTTGAGATCTCAACAGAGGAAACTGTATCTCCTGAAGGATGTTAAAGGTGGACATTGCAGACCCCAGCAGCCAGGGGGAGGAGCGATTCCAGAAGAGGTTGAACTTCACTCTGCGTGTGGCTCTGTCCAGGTCCGTAGACCCCTTGAAGAGGCCCCCAGGATGCTTCTCCTTGTCCCCACCGATGTCAAGATGGTGACAGAAAGGTCAAGATGATGACAGAAGTCGTTCCCATGTGGCTGTGCCCTCGGAGGCCTTCAAAGACACTTTTTTTAGACTTTATTATTCTGACTGTGCAGATAAGGAGGTTGACCAACCAAGGAGGAGAAAGTGGAGGCCACTGTCCAGTATCTCTTGGCAGGTCACCCTCAGCCTTTCCTTCTTGCATCAGCCGGGGTTGCAAGTTACACTGTATCTAAATAGAGCTGGTCACCCCACGGCAGAGTCTTGTCCAGTTGGAAGCCCAAGGCCAATGAGCTGAAGTGAACACCTCACCCCACTATTTACTGCTCCTAGAACAAATTCCTTGTCTCGCTGATAATTCTTTGTGTGTAGCTGCAATTATGCCAAATGTTATCAGTTCTGGAACAATGTGCGTAACTTTGCATAAATAATAGAGTTCCTTTTATTTATTTATTTATTTTGCCGAATAGTATTACTATTACTTCCTCTAGGAGTTTCTGACATAAAGTTAGCCCAAGTGGAAGCTTTTGTATCATCATATTAATTGCTGAATGGGCTTGGAGCTGGATTCTTCTGGGGGGTAAAGGGCCTATAGGTCAAAGCTGCCCTTTCGGATCCTGATTGAACTGATAGCTGATTCATTCTTTGTTGCTGATCATAGTCTCTGAGGCAGAGTGTAATTTGAGGAAAATAAGGAGTCCATGCGTGTGTGCGTGTCCTATGGAGTTGGGGAGTGAACCCTTCCCCCCCCTTTTACCAGGGGGCCTGGTCTGTCCACTCTCTCTTTGTGCCTCTGGGCCTTTGTGTCTGTGGATGCCCTTGCCTGGGAAGCCTTGTCTGTTTCTCCCATGTAGTGAGCAGAGCGCCAACAAGGGTGTTGGGAAATCTCGGTCCAGCCCCAATTCTCGCATTGATGTGCAGGATCCCCATGGGCCCAAGCAGCTGACCTCTCTGAACCTTCATTCCTGGTGTGTGGCAGGAAATGCTTGTTGACTCACCCACCAGGACAGTGGGAGACCTGCCGGAACAACCCACCCTGCTGGGTAGCTATAGGGATTAAATGATATAACAGACGTTAGAGCGGGATTATTCTCGACTCCTGTCCATCACTGGTGCCCAAGCCTTCAGAGCCCCTCCAGCTCACAGTGAATGCCTCCCTCTGCTGTGTCACTTACTTAGCCTTATACCATTTTACTAGTTTATGATCTGTTTATGTGTGTGCTTCATCTAATCCTCTTGTACATAAGCTCTTTTTCTGCTCCTTTGAATTCTTTCAGTGCCTAGGGTGATGCCTTAATCATAGACTGTGTTCGGTCTTTGTGGATTGAGTGCCTGGACCCGTGGAGGGAGACTTATTTTAAAGGGACCCCCCGATGTAAGGACCTTAGGTTTGAGATCATTTTATGCCCCCTTTCATGGTGAAATGAAGAATGAATAACACAGTCTGGATGAATAATTCAGCGTGTCCCGAGTTGGGAAAGGAGAGAAAAGCAGGGTATCTATACATGTCATTTTCAATCATCTTGACTTGAATTGCTTGGTCTTATTTGGCCAAACAATAACAGCTGGGAGAAAATGGTTAAACTTTTTATTTGGTTCTTTGAGACAGAGTAGCCGGCTGATGGGCTCTGCTCTCCCCCCGGGCAGAATGTGCTGGTCTCAGAGGGCACGACAGGGAACTGAACTGAGGCCAATAGGATCGCGCCCGGGGAGGAAACAGTGACCAGCACCACCTTCGTCTTTGCCCTGTTGATGTAACCTTGTTCACAGAGAAGACCCAGAAGGGAAAAGACTTGGAGAGCAAGAGAGGAAAAGCAAATGACAGATCATGAGGAAGATTCAGGATTCGAAGAAATTCAGATTCGAAGAAACCTATCCGCTAATGCTCAGGGAGTATCCCCAGTGTCTGTGGGAGGACCCCAGGAAGGCTTGACCCACATGCTGAGAGAGGATGGGCATTTCTTTCAGCTCTGCCCCCTCATCGGGACGTTGGTGGTCATTCCCTGCCCTCTCCCTGCCAGGCGGCAAATGTCTCCTCATCGGCCTTTGTACAAGCCTGGCCTCAGAGATTCCCTCAAGACCTCAAGTCAGAGTTCTCCAGGGAAACAGAACCAAGAGCACATGTATATGGTAGCTGATAGAACTTAAAGCAGGATTATTTCTTGACTATGGATTATTTCTTGACTAGATACATAGTGTGTGTGAGAGAGATCTTTTTATTTTAAGGATTCAGTTCCCACAATGATGGAGGCTTGGCAAGTCAAAATCTGCAGCATAGGACGGCAGGCTGGAGAGCCAGGGAAGAACTGAAGTTCAGTCCAAAGATCATTTGTTGGCAGAATTGGCTCTTCCTCAAAGGGTCTCAGCCTTTTTCCTCTCAGAGCCTTCTCCTGATGAGACGAGGCCCACCCTAATTACAGAGGGTAATCTGTTTTGCTCAGTCTACTGATCTCAATGTTAATCTCATATAAGAAATACCTTCATAGAAACATCTGGAATAATGTTTGACCAAGGTACCTGTGTACCTTGGGCCAGCTAAGCTGACATGTTAAAACTAACCATCCTATCTGGGAAGGGAAAGCAGAGCTGACTCGGAAGGAAGGGAGTGGTGGAGTAGCTTCTCCTCACCCCTTTCCTTTGTCATGGCTATTTATTTATTTATACTTTCTTTTCTTTCTTTCTTTCTTTTTTTTTTTTAAAGATTTTAATTTATTTTTTAGAGTGAGAGAGGATGCAGAAGCAGAGGAAGGGGCAGAGGAAGAGGGAGAAACAGACTCCCCACTGAGCAGGGAGCCCAGTGCAGGGCTGGTCTCAGGACCCTTGGATCATGACCTGAGCTAAAGGCAGATGCTTAACCAACTGAGCTACCCAGGGGTCCCTATTTTCTTTTCTTTTTTAAATCTAAAAAATTTTAAAAATCTTATGTAGACTCCATGCCCAGCATGGAGCCCAATGCTTGAATTCATGACCCTGAGATCAAGCTCTGAACTGAAATCAAGAGTCAGATGCTTTATTTGTATTTTCAAATAGGAATGTAGGCATGTGGTAAACAATTCAAAAAGTCTAGAAAGGTATATGGTGGAAAGTGATCCTGCCTTCTCCTCCTATTTCTTGGGAATTCTCTCAGAGATATATGGATGTATAAGCACATTCCCAGAGAGAGCAACATAGGTGACACACGGCAAAGGCTATCCCTTGCTTTTTTCTGCTTAACAAGCAGACCTGTAGTCTTTCTGTATCAGCCTGTGGTGGTTTACTGAATCCTTTTATTGGCGACGTAGCATTCTGCAGTGCACTCACGTACTCTCCTAGCGCTGTGGGACAGGTTATCTCCAATCTGTGGCTATTGAAAACTGTATTGTGGGACGTCTGGGTGGCTCAGTCGGTTCAGAATCTGCCTTTGGCTCAGGTCATGATCCCGGGGTCCTGGGATGGAGCCCCACATGAGGCTCCCTGCTCAGTGGGGAGCTTGCTTCTCCCTCTACCTGCCACTCCCCCTGCTTGTGCTCTCTCTCTCTCCAATAAATAAATAAATAAATAAATTCTGGAAAGAAAAGTTTGTATCACAACAAATGTCCTTACATACCTGTCCCTGAAGCAGCCCTTTCCCTCCTAAGACTTCCCTGATGCATCATTCAGGTGAGAAAAATGAAGTATTTCTGGCAGAGTCCCTGACCCTCCCTGTCACACCTTACCTCCGCTCAACCTTTCTGTGTGAAGCTTGTGCCTCTCCCACAGGCTCCATCCCTCTCTCCAGGAAGCTCCAGTAAGAAATTAATCTCCCTCTGGTTTCCTCCGCTCAGCTGGATGGTGTCTGCCTGGGGATCTTCATCTCACCCCAAACATGGCTCTTCAGACGCAGGCAGCCTGGCTCTTTGTTGAGGAATGCCTGTATATTTTTCTAAGCTTATTTGAGCGGCAGGAGCATTCAGATTCAAATTTCTCCGACACTCGGCTTCAGTCAGAGTGACCTGGGAGAATAATTGTAGCCAGACAGGCCGCCCAGTCCTCCTGCCTGGCAGAGGGCTATGTTGGCGGCAAATCCCGTCACCAGGCCGGCAGACATCCTCATGGCTCCCAGGCAGGTCCCACAGGAAGCCGTGACAGACAGTGAAGGCTGGGCAACCTCCAGGCTCCCGAAGTAAGTTCTGGCACCCAAGGGCCTGGATGGTGTGCTAAGGGAGGGGCAGCAGGAGCCCAGAGAGGTGGCAGGAATCACACAGCCGAGTCCTGCTTGTAGCAGACGAGGACACAGAAAAACCAGCTCTGGACTGCACCTGTCATCCCAGGGAGCCCAAATTTTGAGAATCTGATGAAAGCATGGGCCCTTCTTCCCAGCAAAACGAGCCTAGGCAGACACTCAAAAGATTTTGGACACCCTGTGTGTTTGGGTTGGGGTGGTGGGAAGAGCGTGTTCTGTGGGAAGGGCCAATTAAGGGGATGACTGTGAAACTTTTTCTCTCAGCTATACAAATGCCAGGCATTCTAATTTTCTTCTCCAGGAGGGCTCAGCCCAAAACAATCCACGGCTAAGCTGTCTTTAGCTGGGTTGGCTTTGAAATCATTGCATTTCCGGGGTGCCTGGGTGGCTCATTCAGCCAAGTGTCTGCCTCGGGCTCAGGGGTCCTGGGATAGAGCCCCCTTGGGCTGGGAGCTTAACTGGGAGCCTGTTCCTCCTTCTGCCTCTGCCCCTGCCCCATTCCCTGCTTGTCCTTCTCTCCCCACCACCCCCAGCCAAAGAAATAAATACAATCTTAAAAAAAAATAATCGCATTTCTGGAAGATGCTGGTTGGCATGTGAGGGCTGAAAGGAACCTGGGTTTTCCCAGCTCACTGAGGTGAAGTGTGGACATGCTTACATTTTCTGTGGCTACCAAAAAGGCTTCATTCTTCTCCCAGGGGCATGTGGTGTATGTCCAGTGTGAGCCAGTCACACTGAAAGTTCTGACCTGGCACCCACTGTCCACTTGAGCGTAGATCCTGCAAAACTGGGACCGATGGAAACAAGACAGGGAAGGGCCTATTTCACGTTTGTGAGAAAGACCTTTGTCTCCCCACTGAGTTTAAAATATATGCATGACCTCTTCCCACTTCACCAGAGTAAAACTTGTTCATTTTAGGGCATAGGGACAGACAAAAAGAAGACATCACCAATAATCCCAATCCTCGGAGTAATAATATTTTATATTTTGATGTGTGATGTCCCAAATAGACAGACTCATGTGCACACCCTACACAAGTTTACTTGTACTAGTATGCCTCTTGTTTTAGTTCTGATTATTTCTCTTAAAAAATTTAAGAATCTTCCAACAACCAAAATGGTCCAATAGTACAATCTGATGCATCAAAAAGTATTTGGGCAGAGATTTGACGGGGATGCTGTAGAAGAGATTTCTGCAGTGGGTGAGCAGTTGGACCAGAAGCTTTTAAGGATGCAGTGCCCTTCAGCCTTGGTAGTTTCCTCTGTGGGTCGCTGGAACTCTCGGGCAGGTGGCTGCAGGCGCCCGGCCCTCTTGTCTCACCCTCCTTTTTCAGTTCCGCAATCTGGGTCTGGCTCTCCTGGGAGGCGGGCTGAGGCCAGACAACAGGAAATCAGCATTCTTCACTACTCCTCTGCCTGCATTGTTACAGCCCCTGGGAAACAGCCTCACTCGCAAAGGCTGTCATTAGTGCAGGCTTTACTTTCAAGCAATGACCTAATTGATTCTTTTCTTGATACAAAAGAAAGAATATTCTATTTCTATTCTATTGTAATCCTACTGTGAGCACTTTGGATTTTTTATTTAGCAGTGCACAGCTGGTGTGTGTGTGCGCGTGCGCGCCTGCGTGCACACTCACACGTGCATATGCACTTTATGTGTGATACTGTGTGAGGTTTTCGGTTGCCCAAATCATCCCACTGTAGTAATTTCCTCCTATTCAAATCCTGTCACACTGACTCGTGCTTCAGCAAGTAGGCAAATGCCTGGGTTTGCAAAATGGTATGTACTGAGAATTTGGTCAAAGTATGGGTCAGTTTATCCCTCAATTTTAATTTTTAAGAGTTTAAATTATGAGGTGTTTCAAGAACACAGAACAGTACAGAAACATCTAATTGGTCTTCCTATATCCCACTGACTGATTTAACAAATATGTAATATGCTGCCATTTTTCCTTCAGAAATCTCTCCTTTTGCAAGAAATAAAATGTTAAAGCCCAATACTCTCATTCCACCTTGCTCCGTCCCTTCAGGTTAACCCCTAAACTGGAGCTGCATGTGTTTATGTTTATTCCTTACATGAATGAGGCTGTGGACCCGACGTTATACTCTTGCCTCTCTTTGAGATTTACTCAATAGTGTTGCCCTGTAGGTAGAATTCGCAGCCTCCAGTTTACACCCAACGCTGTGGTGGTTTTTTTTTTTTTTTTAGATTTTATTTATTTATTTGACAGAGAGAGACCACAAGCAGACAGAGAGGCAGGCAGAGAGAGAGAGAGAAAGAGAGAGAGAGAGAAGCAGGTTCCCCGCCAAGCAGAGAGCCTGATGCGGGACTTGATCCCAGGACCCTGAAATCATGACCTGAGCCTAAGGCAGTGGCTTAACCCATTGAGCCACCCAGGCACCCCCAATGCTGTGGTTTTGAGATGGACTGTGTTGATCCATGAGGTCTCATGGATTTCATTTTCAGTTATTATGTAGCATCCCGTAGTTTGTGGTGGTACAACTCATTTATCCATTTGCCTGACTGGACGTTCAGGTTGTCTCTCCGCCGTTGCTCCTGATACTGGAGATAAGGTACTGGAGATAAGGCTGCTGGGAAATTCCTTCCTTCCTTCCCCGTGTGCAAACATGAGAACATTCCCGAGGTACAGATCTCAAAGTAGAATCGATGGTTCACAGGGTATGCAACTTCATTTTATAATTGAGAATAAAGGGTATTTCCATTGTTGTTAGTTTTGTTTTCTTTATGGTGATAAAATATACATGACATAAAATTTACCATTTTAACTATTTTTAGGCGGACAGGTCGGGGACATTACGTGCACTCACGGCATCTGTGCCACCATCACCACCTTCCATCTCCAGAACTTTCTCATCTTCCAAACTGCAACTCGGCCTCCATGAAACACTAACCCCTCTCTCTCAATGCTGTCACCACCCTTTGTTCTTGTTTTTATTTATTTATTTCCTTTAAAAAATGATTTTATTTATTCATTAGAGAGAGAGCATGAGCAGGGAGAGGGAGAAGCAGCCACCCCTCTGAGCAGGGAGCCTGATGTGAGCCCTGATCCCAGAACCCCGAGATCATGACCAGAGCCAAAGGCAGTTGCTTAACTGACTGAGACACCTACATGCGTCACTTGTTTTAAGTGGAGGAAGTTGCCCTTACGCCTTCATTCATTCCATAAACCTTTATTGCACACCTATCATATTTCAAACACGTAAATAGGTGCATGAAATTTAGCTTCTGCCACCAAGAAACTGCCGTCTGAGCCAAAACAGACACAGTCACGATTATATGGGACAGGTGGACAAATCCAAGTGCTGGGAGAGTCCAGAGGCAGAGCTGGGAATTCAGGGATGCCTCCGAAGTGGGATGAGGTGGGAGTGGGAGATGTGAAAGCCTTTAGAAAGGAAAGAAATAAAAAAAAAAAAGAGAGAGAAAATAAAAGAAAGGAAAGAAATTCTAAGCTGAACCCTGAGGTATGAAATAGGACTTTTCCAGGCAAGCAAGCAAAGGTGAAGCGTGTAATGGATTTGCGAAACTGCCTTCAAAAACCAAACCAGTCCATATCTGTAACATCAGGAGCTAACCAGGATGGGAGAAACAACTAGAAGTGTGTGACCCAGAAGGAGCAGAATGCTGGGTATGGGTGATGCAGGTGACGGGGGTGGGGGTGGGGGGCTGAGACCCCAGACAGGCTGATGAGGCTCTCAGGGAACAGCAAGGGGAGGAAACAAACGCCTGCCAGCCCTTTGTCAGAGGGTCAGAGGGAGAAGGCGGTGGTGTCAGAGCCAGAGGTTGGGATTTCCCCAGGGAAACTGAAACCACAGCAGGTCTGAGGGACCGCAGCTGGAACCAAGGGGCAGACAGCCTCCCTGGAGAAGCTTCCAGAGACAAGAGAGGGAGGGGAATAAGCATCTGGGCTTCTTCCTTTCACCCACCGTTCACTTCCCATTGGCTGGAAGAAAAAAAACTAGCAACACAGACGCGACCACAAGAAGCAGCTACCACCCCTGGTAGGGGAGCGGGGGACAGGAAGAGGAGATTGGGGGCATCAGAATTAGAGTACTGGAGGAGGGGCCTCCCAGCTCTTTCTGGGACCTCATGATGGGAGGGCAAGCCCTGCTTAGTTGGTGCGCGGACTTCTGAGAAGGTGTTCCCTTCACCTAAACAAGCATGGGTACGTTCTCAATGACGGTATAGCCCATCCAATGGTAGGCACCCTTGCTATGGAGCACTCTTCCCAGGAGCTGGGGGTGGGGGGTTAGGAGGCAACCCAGGGGCAGGTTGATCATATCGGGTCTTTTTCATTAGGAAGGAAGCAGTGCCTTGCTCTCACTGGAATAGGTAGTATTCTGGATATGGATTTGCTTTCTCCAGTGGTGACACATGGCACCAGCACCATCTGTGGAATTATGCAATGCCTTACACATTGTAATGTATGCCACGCATTGCTTGTGACTGAGGAGCTCTTTTCATTTCATTTCGGGGAGAAAAAAGTAGCAGTGGGCTTCAGACTGTGGAGATCACTGTTCTTACCATGTGCCCCATTTGGTCCGAGTTGTGGAATAGAAGATGTGGACGCAGTGCCAATTGGATTAACAAACTGGAATGCTGAGGTTTTGGCTTACAGGATGTGGTATATGCTTTGAATCGGTGACCAGAATATGGTGCTGTTTTTCCCATGGGCAGAGCATACAGGTCTAGGAATCAAGGGACAGACACCGAGTGCCTCCTTTAATGATTACACTTAACCCATGCACAGAATTTTTGCCTGCTGTTCCTACAACTCTGGGTTCCATTGGCTTGCAGGTCTTAGTGCCCAAGACAGGAAGGCTTCCACTGGGGGACACCATCATGGTTCCATGGAATTGGAAGGCGAGAGCACTCCGTGGCTGGAGTGATAGATCCCAGTGACCTGGGGAACTCTGGTTGGCACCACACCATGGGGGAAAGAGGACTGTGCCTGGACCCTGGGCCTTCTCTGGGTACCTCTTGGCACTTCCACATCCAATAATAGAAGTTAATGTTAAAGTATAGCCACTAAAAAAGGCAAGCTCACGGGGGTTGCCGATCTTCCAGGAACTGAAGCTTTGGGACACGTTGCCAGGGCAAATGGAGTAGGGAATGGGGTCGTGAAAGAAGAAAGTCATAAATATCAACGATAGCCTCGTGACCTGTTACAGAAACGGGTAGGAGCAGCTCTGCGATTCTCTCTTATTTACCGCCTCCTGGCTCTGGCTAACTTAATTATATGTCATGCATACAAACTAAGTATTTTCTTGTCCCCTCCCTTTTTTATCCTGTTATTGTGTCATCCTTGTAGAACTTGCCCTTTGTGTTCTCAGGGTCTGCTATGGGTCTGCCTCCCTGTTGGGCAGAATCCTTGAGAGAAGGGACCTTTCACGTGCCCCTCAAGCACAGAGCTGGTTGGACATGCCTTCTGGCCACCTTCTGCCATTCCCAGTTCCTGTCCATGATTATCACTAACTACTTGGAATTCCTTGCACAGAAACAAAGGGTTAATTCAGCTCAGGAGCTGTCACAGCCCATTAGTAACAATTATCACTTGGCTCAGCAGACTTGCTTGTCCTGCTGGGAAACAACACAAGAGAGGCGTTAGGCACTGTTTAAGGAAGCTGCTGTGATTCGCAGAAAAAAATAATCAGTGTATATATATTAAATTTATTTATTGAGTGCTTCATCATGATAGCTATTCAAAATTAATATTAATTGAGTTCCCAGGGCCGGAGATAGAGTGAAGACAGAGTCTCACTCTAGTGAGACGTGAACTAATAAATCCCTGATTATAGGACAAGGTGGTAAGTGTTAGGCTAGGGGTTCAGGGGCAGTCTCAGCAGCACAGAAGAGGGGCACCTAGCTTAGTCAGCAAGAGATCTGCCGGGAAGGCTTCTCAGAGGAGGTGGCCCTTGCGTTGAGGCTTCAACTAAGTGGAGTTCACTTGCCTGGTGGATAAGGCTATATTAATTAGGCTCTTGCGATGTAGGAAACAAGATCATCTGCTAGAGAGCTTCTGCTAGCTGGAGCAGTGGGCTTTGTTGTCAAGACACCCACGGCCAGGAATCCATACCCGGGAGACCTAGTGCAGCTGGACCGCGCAGTCTAATATATGAGGCAGTGGTTCTCAGGTGCATCAGAATCACCTCGTGGGTTTGTTCAAACACAGATTGCCAGGCCCCAACTCCAGAATTTTTGATTTAGTCAGACCAGGTTTTGCATTTCTTTTTTCTTTTTTTAAAAAATTATTATTTTTAAAATTATGTTATGTTTGTCACCATACGGTACAACATTAGTTTTTGAGGCAGGGATCCATGCAATCCGTGCCTTCCTTAATACTCATCATAAGGCTCACCCATCCCCCTAGCCCCTCCCCACTAAAATCCTTGGTTTGTTTCCCGGAGACCATAGTCTCCCATGGTTCATCTCCCCCTCCGATT
The DNA here is from genome assembly GCF_022355385.1 of Mustela nigripes. NCBI lineage: Eukaryota > Metazoa > Chordata > Mammalia > Carnivora > Mustelidae > Mustela > Mustela nigripes. The sequence goes on from NC_081564.1 coordinate 67,197,005, forward strand.
CCCCTACTTCAGTTTTCCCTTCCTTCTCCTAATGTCCTGCATGCTATTCCCTATGCTCCACATATAAGTGAAACCACAAGATAATTGTCTTTCTTGGCTTGACTTATTTCACAGGCTTTGCATGTCTAACGGGCTCGCAGGTAAGGCTGATGCTATTGGTCTGAGGCCCACAATTTTTTGTAATTTTAAATCAGCCCGATGTATTCCTATTTTTAAAAATAAATTAAAAAAATTTTTTTAAAGATTAAAAAAATTTTTTTTTTTTTATTTGACAGAGAGCAAGCACAAGCAGGCAGAGCAGCAGAGGGATAGGGAGAAGCAGGCTCTCCACTGAGCATGGAGCCCAATGTGGGGCTTGATCCCAGGACCCCAGGATCATGACCTGAGCCAAAGGCAGCTGCTTAACTGATTGAGCCACTCAGGCACCCCCTTAAAACAAACTTTTAACTTTATTTTGAACTAATTTTCGACTTGTAGATTAGTTGCAACAATAGTGAAGAAAGCTCCTTGCCCCTCACCCAGCTTCCCCTAATAGTGGCATCATTTTTTTTTTTTTTTAAAGATTATTTATTTGAGAGAGAGAGTGAGAACATGCCAGCATGAGCAGGGGGGAGGGGCAGAGGGAGAAGGAGAAGCAGACTCCCCTCTGAGCAGGGAGCCTGACCTGGGGCTCCATCCCAGGACCCTGGGATCATGACCTGAGCTGAAGGAAGATGCTTAACCAAATGAGCCTCAGGTGCCCTAATGTTGACATCCTACATAATCCTACAAGGGGCTCAACACGGGCACAGTACTCACAGCCTAACTGCAGACCTGATTTGGATTTTACCATGTAAAAAAATCTTTTATTTTGAACTAATTTTTGGCTTACAGCAAAGCCATAATTGAAGTTTTTGTGCTTTCTATTACTTGGGCGCCTCCAACAGATACAAGAACACAAAAAATTAAGAAGGGAGTAGTCGTGGAAAACTCAGCACTGGCCAGTGATGCTGAGACAGCTGGTTTTCCATCTGTATTTGTAATTTTGTTTTCACATTGTGCTCCCTAGTGTGTAAATTTCACAAAACTGACATTTTTAAAGCCACACATAGGAGCTAAGTAAGTGGTCTTTGTAAGAGCATAGTTTATGTGATAGAACGAAATATTTCAACAATTAACACTAGAAAAAGCTTCATGACCTCTAGGTGCTCTGCCACCTGAAAGCCCTTGAATGCTATCGCACTCAACGTCATCTGACTACTTAGGCAAGACACTGTGAGCGGCAGAGTCAGAGTTCTTGGCTTTCTGGACGAGGTTCTTTCAGCTAGTTACTGCTGAGACTGCGGTAGTATTCAGACCTTGATTACTGTTATGTACTGGGATCATTATAATGTGTCTTCCTAGGAATTGTTCCTCCATCCCTAATCTTTAGCTCCTCTTCAGTGTACTAATTTAATTAATTTATATGTTCATATTTTACTTATTCCTTTCTTATGCATGCATATAGTGAAAAATTCAAGCTGTATTGAAAAGCATAAAGCATAAAATAAAATAAAAAAAATAAAAGAGTTAAAGTCTTCCTCCCTTCCAACTAATCTACACCACTGGTTCTCAAAGGGGGCTGCTGTTTCCTGGGGGCGTTTGGAAAAGCCTGAGAATGTTTGTGATTGTTCCAATGATTACAGGGTATTACTGATTACTGGAATTTGGGGAGGGGGTAAGAATACTTTCATCCTGAAAAAAAAAAGAAAGAAAAAAAAAGAAAAAGAATTTACTGGCATCCAACGCAATGTTTTAATCCTGATGGGTGTTCATGGAGGTAAAAAATACTATTTACAGTTACCCAAGTCTAGAATATAGATATATATAGAATATATATATATATATATATATATATATATATATAGTGTGTGGGTCATACACTGTCCAGGGGATGTTACATCGCAGAAATCAGAGATTTCAATATTTATTATGTCATTTTTCTGGCAGATGGCAGTAAAGCGTCTTTTCCTAACAAAATTAGCATCGTGTGATCATTTTTCTGAAAAGTGGAGGTAAAATATCTCAAGGGAGGGAGTCCTTTTGCTAATTTATAGCAAGGGGACATATTGGACTTTTAAAAAAGTCTTTGAAAATTGAGAAATGGGGTCTTTTTTTTTTTAAGATTTTATTTATTTATTTGACAGAGAGAGACACAGAGAGTGAGGGGACACAAGCAGGGGGAGCAGGAGAGAAAGAAACAGGCTTCCTGCTGAGCAGGGAGCCCAATGTGGGCCTTGATCCCAGGACTCTGAGATCATGACCTGAGCCGAAGGCAGCCACTTTAAGGCTGAGCCACCCAGGCGCCCCAAAATGGATTCTTATACATAAGAAATATGATGCAACTCAGTCTGAAATTGCCTTTTAACTTTTTTTTAAAGTGATTTAAAAAAATTTTTGTGTAGTCAAATTTACTATGTTTTTCATTTATCTTCTGTGTTTATATCCTGCTTAAAGCGTCTTACCTTAATATTTTACTTAAAATATTTGAAAGCAGATAGCTTATAGCTTTTTTTTATTTTCTTCTCTTTTTTTTTTTTTTTTTGCATTTCAATCTTTGTCAGATTTTGGTATCAGTGTTATAATGATTTTGTAGAAAGAATTTGGAAGCTTTTATTCTTTATCTGGCTCTGAAAAAATTTAGTTTCAGATTTTATTCATGTGTTTCTTCAACAAGTATTTTCTAAATCCTGGTTCTGGAGATACAGCAATGATCAAGATACCCCCAAATCCCTTTCATCCTAGCAGGGGAAGGCAGGCTGTAAACAAATAAGGAGTTAAGATATATCACTTGCCAGATGGTGGTAAGTGTTAGGGAGAAAAATAAAGCAGGGGAGGGACATAGGGAGTGTTGGGGGGGTTGCAACTTTCAATGGGGAGGCCAGGCAAGCCTCATGAAGACATTTGAGCACAGATCTGAAGGCAGTGAGGGAGTGAGCCCTGTAAATATCCGGGGAATCAGTAGAGGGAACAGCCAAGGCAAAAGCCCCAGGGTGGCACATGGATGGGGTGTTCAGAGAACAGTAAGAAGGCCAGAATGAGCTGGGGGTTGAGCCAGGTGGAGAGTGCGGTGAATTATGGGGCACCTCGGTGGCTCCAATGGTTAAGCATCTGCCTCTGGCTCAGGTTGTGATCTCCGGGTCCTCGAATCGAGCCCCATATCAAGCTCCCAGCTCAGTGGGGAGCCTGCTTCTCCCTCTCCCTCTGCTTCTCCCCCTCCCTCTGCTCCCCACCCCCCCATGTGCGCGCGCGCATGCTCTCTCTCTCAAATGAACGAATGAAATCTTTAAAAAATAAAAAGTGGGATGAATTAATATCAGAGAGGTAGAGGGGAGGTCTTGCAGAGCCTGGTCTGTTACTATTTGGAGTCATCTTTACTGGGAATGACTTGGAGAGCCACTGGGGGTATTTCAGGTGGGTTATTTCAGGTGACAAATCATGGTGGGAACGATGGAGGTGTTACATGGTGGTCGGATTCTAGATGAATATCGGAGGTGAAGCCACCAGGATCTGTTTAATGTTGGATGTGAGACAAGAAGAAAAGGAAGACGTCCAAGCCAACTCCAGTTCTTGGCCTGAGTGACTGAAAGGATTAGTTTGTCATTTATTAAAATTGGGAAGAAGACAAAGTAGGAGTAGATTTGGGGGAAAAGATCAGGGATTCAGTTTTGAACATGGTGTGTTTGAGATGCCTTGAAGACATCTAAGTGATGAAAAAATCTGGAGTTCAGAGAGGAGTTTCAGACTGAAGATCAATCAATCAATATCTATCAATCTATCTATCTATATCTATCTATTATCTATCTACCTCTATCTATCTATCTATCTATACCTCTGTATATATCTGTACATATTTAAGAATCACATATAGATGGCTTTGAAGGAGTGAAAATAGATGAGATTATTAAGTGAGTGATTTTAAATAAATGAAAATAAGAGCTCCATAGATGGAACCCTAAGGTGCTCCAACAATGAGGAGTCAGTCAGCAAAGAGACTGAGGAGGAGGGACGAACCACATGAGTATTCTAGGAGGAGGGAGTGGCCGTGATGGGGTAGGAGGAGGGCTGAGATGGACCTGGCTGTGTGGAGGCCACTGGTGACCTTGACGAGAGAAATTGTGGGAAGGTGGCGGAGCTCAAGAGGGCATGGGAGGAGAGGGATTGGAATCAGGGAACAAAGGGGACTCCTTAAAGGAATTTTACTGTAAAGAGCCGCAGAGAAACAAGGTGAGTTTGGAGACAGGAGTAGAGTTGATAGAGGTTGTTTGTTTGTTTGTTTTAAGATGGAGAAATTGTAACTGGTGTTTCTATACTGATGATCCATGGAAATGATCGATAGAGAGGCGGAATCGTTAGGGTGATGTCCTCGGGATGGCATCTGGTATTTAAGTGGAGGACAGGGGACTTCCACCGCTACAGAGTGTTCATCCTGAGCAACAAGAAGTGGTCTGAGGACACGAGGACAGACACAAACAAATGGATGGGGGTGATGGTGGAGCGTTGTGGATGTTCTCTTCTCATGGATTTTTATCTTCCTGGTGAAATGGGAGATCATCAGGATGAGGGATGGAGGAGATGTTGGAGGTCCAAGGGGAGAAGACGAGATGCGAGAGAGTTGTCTAAGAGGAGTAGAAGGAGGAGGTTGTTGAAGGGAATATAAGTTGATTGTTAGGCAAAATTAAAAGAGTGCTTGAGGTTAGTGACTGTCATTTTAATTTAGTAAGCTTGTGTTTTGTTTTGTTTTTGTTTTTATTTTTTCCAGTGATGATCTGCTATGTAGATGTATCGATATAGGAATGGGTGGAAAATCGGATTTAACCAAAGGTTTGGTAGTTTAAGCAAATTTATCTGGGGAACCATATACACCTGGCACTTTGGGGGTCTATATGGATAGGATAGTTGGTCACTATCAATCTGTTACTGTGGTTATTGGTCTCTTTAGGTAATCTGGGGTCAATTCTCTGTAGTATATTTTGCTAGAAGATGAATGAACCTTTTTGAATTAGGTTAAAAAAAAATATTTTTCCCCCAGAGCTTCAGAAATGCCAGAGCATTTAAAATTTGGTAATCTAGTCTTCCAGGCTGTCCTTTGAACCACTGTACACACTTCTCAGTTGGCCATGAGCCCCTCTGCCTCAGCCTTTCCTTCGCCCTGTTCTGTTGTGCCGAAGTGATGGGGGAGAGAAATGGTCTCAGCGGTCACCCAGTTTGCTCAGCTGGGCTTCCTCAGTGCTGGGTGCTGTCCTCCTGTCCTCCCCATGGGAGGAGCGGACCCCCAGGCCTGCTCAGGACCCTGACATTCTTGGCTGGTATCACAGTGGTTATTTAGTTTTTGTATTTAGGGCTCATTGGAGAAGATCACCAACAGTGAATTAAATGGCTTTGTGGGGGGAGCCTGGGTGGCTCAGTGGGTTAAAGCCTCTGCCTTCAGCCCAGGTCATGATCCCAGGGTCCTGGGATCGAGCCCCACATCGGGCTCTCTGCTCAGTGCAGAGCCTGCTTCTCTCTCTCTCTCTCTCTCTCTGCCTGCCTCTCTGCCTACTTGTGTTCTCTGTCAAATAAATAAATAAAATCTTTAAAAAAAAAATAAATGGCTTTGTGGGAGTGGGGCTTAGTAACCTTTCCCTGGGTCTCCCCCTGATAATGTAGCCCAGCGTTGCTGTCTCTCCCCAAAATAATGTGCCAGGCCTGGCTGGTTTCTCAGGCATATTCCTTTAAACCATCTAACACCCTGGTTAAACCCAGTATTTGACGTGTTCCCTGCCTGCACAGACGCAAGAGGCAAACAGCCTTGTGTAAACTGCCTATATGAATTTGCAGGAACATCTCTTTATTAAGAAGAATTACTCAGCTCCCTTTAGATGTCTTCTAAGTGAAAGATTTCCAGGTTTGGAAGCTTGTGGGTTTGCAGAGGAGGGACAAACACAAACAAACAAACCCAAACAACACTACCCAAAACTACCTTCAGCGTAATTTTGGCTACAACATAAACAGAATTTTCTTTTTTTAGAAAAGATTTTATTTATTTGAGAGAGAGAGAGAGCGCGCGAGTGGAGCAAGAGAGAGCACAAGTGTGGTGACAAGCAGAGGGAGAAGGGGACTCCCTGCTGAACAGGGAGCCCGATGCGGGACTCGGTGCCAGGACTGTAGGATCACGACCTGAGCTGAAGGCAGATGCTCAACAGACTGAGCCACCCTGACGCCCCCAAACAGAATTTTCTGCTGCAACTCCCCAGACGGGAATTTCCTCCACACAGGAGGCTCCCTAGATCTTGTGGTTCTTCTGGAAAGCATAACAAACATGCTTCTGGAAGCATGAAGTATAACAAACAGTTGTTACACATTACTCTTATGCCGTGATTGTAATTTCATCAGGTCCTTTGCAGTTCTTACATTATATTTTAATATAGAGACACAGGAGGGCACTCTAACCAGGCAGCAATAAAACTTAAATGGTTTCACAGTCTTGGCAGTTAAAAAAAAAATGGATATTGGGGAGCCTGGGTGGCTCAGTGGGTTAAAGCCTCTGCCTTTGGCTAAGGTCATGATCGCAGGGCCTTGGATGGAGCCCCACATCAGGCTCTCTGCTCAGCGGGGAGCCTGCTTCCTCCTCTCTCTGCCTATCTGCCTACTTGTGATCTCTGTCTGTCAAGTGGATAGGTTAAAATCTTAAAAAAAGAAAAAAAAGGATATTGACTTTGTCAAATCTGGTCCCCTCCCCCCCACTCCATGCCCAGGTAGGATAACCAACTTTGCAGGAATACCTAGTTCTCCTGGGGGAGCTCACATGTGGCAAAGACCCCCAAGACACATCCCTCCACATCATCCAGTTAAGGTTCCAGGACTGTGGCTTTGAGCCACTCAGGACAGCAATGGGGATTTTTGAGGCTGAGGCATGAGAGATGGGGGACATGGTTCCCTAGAGCTCATATTTAGAAGGCAACTGGCCAAATTAAGAGTAGAGGAGAGAAACCTGGTTGTGAAAACGTCCTTCAAACCCACAGCCTGTCCCCATGAGTTAAGTTTTCCTATCTGTAAAACGCAGGTAGTAATTGTGATTGTGTGTATTGTTTACCAAAGGAGGAGAGCTGGAGCAGATCCGAAGGAACCCATTGGGGGTGCTATTTACCATCCCATAAAGTGCACCCGTTTTTATACTACAAAATAAAGCCAGCCTGCCTCTTGTTAATTTATTATAGCATACAGGAGGGACAAAGTGTGCTCCCTTGGCAACCAAGTTACAAAAGTAACAAGGATAGGCCGGAACAGGACCTGCTCCTACGGACTGGTTTCCCCACACCGATCTCCCCGGCTGGGGTCCCGACACCGGGAAGAAAGGGGCACGAGGCTGCCCAGGCACTTCCTCTCCAGGCAAGAGTGGGACCGGTTCCCTGCGACGGTGGGGTTACTCGAGGTCAAAGGTGCAGCCTTGCAGAGCCAGCTCTGGCTGGCTGGACCGTGAAGGGACGGCGGAGCCCAGCCCTGTCGTGGAGCCTTCTGCCCTTCCTACCGGCTCTGCGTCCCCGAGGGTTGTCGGGGCGCAGCGGACCCCGAGTTGTCCCTGCCGCCGTCCGGCCGCCGCCTCAGGTTCAGCTCTGGCTCTCGGGCGTTTGCCGCAGACTCACCACCAAGGTCTCCGGCGCTCTACGTTCTCAGTCCCGGGGCCTCTCTGGGGAGCCAGGGAACCGGAGCCAGCACCGGAGGGAGAGGAGGGACGCGGATCAACAAAGGGAAGGACAGGAGGGGAAAAGCGACCAAGGAAAGGAAGAAGCTGCTGCTTAATTCCACTCAACAGGTAGTTGCGCGCGTCCGCCGGGACTTGGCGCTGGTCCCGCGTCTGAGACCTCCAAGTCTGGTTCACTGTTCCTTTGGGGGAATGTCGCCTGGTATCCCTCTGGCAATCCACCCCCAAGGCTAGAGAGATCCTACCACTAGGCAGGCCCCGCGCTAAGCGGTGTACATTATCTTTCTTAATTTCCCCAACATCCCTAAGCTGCGGACCACGGAGCTGCTACCACCCGAGTACTGCGGACCATCGGAACGACTTGAGACGCTGGGCGCCTTTCCCGAAGTTTTTACTGCTGGTGGCGGAGCAATGACGCGGAAAGGGTCTGTGCGATCCCGAAAAGCCCGGGCCACAGCCCACAGCCTCTCAGCTCTGCCCGATTACTGTCGGATCACTCTGCACGCACCTGTCGCGCGCGGGCCTCGCTGGGGGTGAGGGGAGCTCGAGAAGAGAGGGACCCAAGGTGACTGGTGACTCTCTTTCCTGCTCTTGGCTGCGCGGAAGGCTCATGTCGGGCGCAGGGGTGGGTGGCTTTGCGCTTGGGGAAGGATAACACGCCTTCTCCGGGGATCGCATTCCCTGCGGGGGCAGTGTTTCGGGGCAGTGTCCCCAGTGCGGCGGCGGGGGCGAGCGGAGAATCTGGGGTCCGAGAGCCCGCCCTGGGAGGAAGTGGGGTGGCGGGAGCTCGGCTGCCAGCCAAACGGGCGGGGCTGGAAGCGAGGCCGCGCGTGCGGACGGTCCACGCGGTGGGTGTGCGGCGCTTTCATTCAAACTTTGGGGAGCCTGGGTTCTGGCGTCAGCGAAGGTGTGACCAATCAGAGTCCGGGGACGGGAATAAATTATGCAAAACACCATCTGGCGATGGGTCAGATGACTCCCCATACTTTAAAAAACTACCTCGCCGGGAGTTCGGGGAGTGACAGCGGCAAGTCCTGGCTTCCCGGGCGGGCGGCACGGGTGGGGGCAGATCCAGTTGAAGCCCCTTCACTCTCCCTGCCACTCCCCGAGGCTCAGAGTAGCCAGATTCTCACTCCCACCTTCACCTACCTTCAGCGGGCCAAGGCCACCGCTCTCTGGCCAAGAGACGGCTGCCCCCGTGGGGTCTTACCCGCGCGGACTGCTAGAAACCCCGAGAGGTGTTGTCTGCTTCAGTCCTGTTTGGCGAAGGGGGTGTGGCGGGGAAGGATGCGGAGCTCGGTTCCCCTGCTCTGCCTCTGGAGCGTCTATTGTTGCTTTGCCGCGGGAAGCCTCACACCCCCTGGTCCGGAGGGACGGCTGCAAGGTAACGTGCACTTACTCTTCTTTCCACCCCCTACCCCCCAACTTCTCTGTGCCACGTCCCCTCTCTGTCCCGCCGACCCCTTTCCAGCCCCTCCTGGTGTCCGCAAAGTCCTCTTGCCTTTTCCACTGCCCAGTCTCTCCTCCTAATCAGCTTTGCAGTTCGCTTGCTCCTTGGCGCTTCTGCCGGGGAGGTCCCCCGGCCCGGCGTCCGAGAGGCCCGCGCTCACCCTCTCGCCCCACCCCCTCCCATGATAAGGTGCCCTGGATCCGTGCGGTCCAACCGGCAGAGTCGGCCACGGGCCGCTCTTCAACCTTGTCCTCTGCGAGGCGAGTAGGTTGTTAGAGCTCAGTCACCTGGTGCCCTCCTTCTACTCTGGGTTTGGGTATTTGGAAAGTTAAGGGAGCAGGGTAACTGGCTGTGGTTTGATTCACGGTTGCCGGGAGCATTTGGTTGAGTAACGAACGCGACTGTGACTGTGACCAAAAGCTGCTGGGCCAACCCCCCCGGGGGGTTGGCCGCTTCCTCCCTTACACCCTTTCAATCACCACTCTTCCTCTTCCTACCTACCTCTCTTCACCTTCGTCCCAGATGCTGGCCTTTCTTCTTTCTGAGTTCTATATGGCGGTCTCTTTCATTAGAGGGAGATTGCCCTGGTGGAATGAGGTCACCAGTCAGGTGTGGGGGTGCCAAGTCAATTAGTTAAGCAGGGGAGAGGGGACATGCCCTCAACTCCACCCCATTATCTCATCTACTTACTCTCCTGCTATGTTGAGCCATCATGAGCATGCTGTTGGCCCATGTCAGTTTATGCACTCAGGGGCACGTTAGTTTGAATGAATGGGAAAGCTCCGCAGGTTCTATACTAACTAGAACTGTGACCTGGAGTTGGTCACGGCCCTAGCTCCTCTCCTGTAAAACGCAGACGTTCCATCCAACTTCTGTGTTCTGTGATTCTGAATATCTGCGGGCCATTCTTTTGAGTCGAGAAAGTATTTATCGTGTGCCTGCCTAGTGCCAGGCAGTCTTTGGGGGCGTGGGGTGGGGGGAATACAAAAATGAACAAAACAGATGATCTCTGCCTCTTGGAGCTTACGTTTCAGTAGTGGGAAGACAGACGGTAAACTCATTAAAATACATACACGGTGCTCTGGAAGAGAAAAGTAAAGCAGAGGGGGAACAGGGTGCTGGTGGGGAAGGAGGTGCATGTTTAATTGGTAGTCAGGCTTCCCTCACTGTGAGGTTGACCACCAAGTAAGGAACTGAAGGAAGTAGGAGAATGAGCTGTAAAGGCATATGGATCAAGAATAATCCTGAAGTCCCAGAGGCTGAGCTGACCCAGGCTGAAAGTAGTAGGAATTAAGCTGGAGATCTCTGGGGTCCGAGAAGACCAGGTACTCAGGGGAACATTTTATGTCAATATGTGCGTTTATCCACAAATCTGCCCCAGGAACGCCAAAAGACTTATGTCCTTTTCTCCTACAATTTCCCCATCTGGTCTCTGTGATTGGCTACCTGGGTGGGAATTGGGGAGGCTGACTATTTTTGCCCATGGTTCAAATTTCTGCTGCTTGGGCTTTTGTTCATGACTTTAATGACAGTTAACCTGAGGTCTGCTCATGTATATTTAGTCGCATTTTCTGGAACTCTATCCTTTTACATCTGGTGTATTCTTTTCCTTCCCACCGCCACCTTCTCTACCATTTTGGTCTCTTCTTCCATGATTCCATTTGCTTCTTAGCTCTGGGATAAGTGAAACTCCTGGAGGGGTCATTCGGTAATTTTTCCTTTGATCTCTAGGTGACAGGAGAGTTTGATTTGCTCATTTCCTAGCCTGTTATCAAGGGATAGTTTCCTGGATGTCTGGATGATGCAGGGTGGGGTTCTTTTATGACTGTCCCGCAACAGCATGGCGATAAAGCACTTTGAGTTAAGAGGCCATAGAGACCTCACGGGCATCTGCTGTGTTTTGAGACCTGGGCGCTGTGTGTGAGCAGCGGAGCAGAAAGGAGCGGTTTTGCTGCTCTTACGGATTTCCCCTGTGGCTTCAGTCATTTATTTAACGAACTAGAAGAACGTCTGGCTCGTGTCTGGCACGGCAAGGAGTCCTGAGGGTGTAGGAGGTCTTTGGAGTAAGCGTCGGAATCCAGCTGGGAATGCTAGGGGAAGCCCATTGTATGATAGTGGATGGCTTCTTACCTCTAATTCCAATATCCCGAGTCCTTTAAAATTAGAACATTTTTTTGGTAATTTGTCACTTGAGGGAAGGAGAACATTTTTTTGGTAATTTGTCACTTGAGGGAAGGAGAACTCATTTGATAGGGAAGAGGAAGGAAAGCAAGAGACACCTGTTTATTTCAGAGTCACAGTAATTCACTGTAATTAGGACTAGTGACTAACTAAAATTCTTCAGTATGGAAGAGCTGTCCCTTTATCCTCTCCTCGCAACTCTCCTGGGAATTAAGGAGAAAACATTCGGCGGGAATAAAAACTGTAACCCAGAGGATTAAATAATGTGCTCAAGATTGAACTAGAACTAGACCCCAGATCTCTCGCTGTCCAGGCCTGCTAGATGCACCCACATGCTGTTCTTTTTCCCCCAGATGAGGGCCTCAAATCCAGCCATATACAGGTTTCTGCCAAACCTCCTGTAAGATTCAACCTCCGCACGTCTGGGGACTCAGACCATGAAGGATGCTACCTGTCACTCGGCCACAACCAGCCCTTGGAAGACTGTGGCTTCAACATGACTGCCAAAACCTTCTTCATCATTCATGGATGGACGGTGAGCCCGGATGAGGGAGCTCTGCAGCTTGACACCAGATTTGGTTTTCTTTGTTTTGGTCAATTAAAAAGAAGACTGGTGCTTCCCGATTCTGTCTCTCTCTCTCTCCCTCTTTTCTTGTGGGCTGCTTGTGTTGCAGACAGCTGTGAAGAATGTAATGGGCCCTTCACTAAGGGGGCAATATGGACTCCAGCAGGGTGGTATTTAATGCCAGCACACAGAGGGCTTTCAGAAAGTGGCTCTCCTGAAGGCAGCAGCCCAGCTCCACTGGCTCTTAAGGGGCCCTCTAATTACACTTAATTACATTGGTCAACCACTGCCTTGCGGGGGATGTGGGGGGGGCGTCCCTCCCTAAGAGCTGAGCTGAACGGCAGCAAGTTGACTGGCTCTGAGAGTCTCTGAAGAGCCAGCTGGCCTGGCTCACTGGCCGCCGTTGGCATGGTGCCCTCCTGTTTGCATAGAGATGGCTCTGGTTAAAGGCATTGGGGCTCTTTATGTGCCCTAGCTGGGCAATTCACATTGAAAGGCCCATGACAAACTTCAACAAAAAAGGGCTTTAATGCTCAGCTTTAGAAGCTTTTGACCAGTGAGGGGGTTTATTCAATCATATAATGATGGTCTGCAGGAAAATGACACCGTTAAGTGAGCAGGTTTCTGCCTGGGCTAATTGGGAGGGGACATTCTTCTTTTTAATGATGAGAAATTCATATCCGTTACATGCTTTCTGGGTCTTTAGGTCTATCACCAACTGCTGGGGTCAGGCCTGGGAGTGGGGTTGGGGGGTGGGTAATTCGGCATCTACCTAATGTGCCTGGAGGCATGGCGAGGGCCTGGCTATCCATCCTCAGCCCACAGCTTACAAGTAGAATCCTACAATTGAAGCTTTTTAAGGCCCCCTGTCAAAATGCAAATACAAACTGCCGACAACTTACAAATGGGTTGCATTCCAGAAAGTTCTTTTGTAATCTGTTTGGAGCTTGGAACAGCAGTTTCCCATAGAAGCAAGATGGTAAATGGCGTTTGGGTTCCCAGGCCAGGCACAGAAAATCTATTTATCGAATACTGTACATGTGGATAGGTTTACAACTGGACCTAGGCCCTATTTATAGCTTTGTTTCTGTGGGAAAATGTGTTCTGAGTTCTAATTTGGGATTCCAGGGAGATATCTTCCCTACTCTGGAATCGAGAGGGGTGGCAGAGATGGGCTGTGGGAAGGGGTCATCTGTTAACTCTGCATTTGCCTAGGACGCAGCATCTCCTTGAGTCTCCGAGAGAGAAGCTAATTCTCCAGGGCAATCCTTCCCAGCTGCCTTTGGGGCCACTTGCTTGTCTGTGACAGCGACTCAGGCTAACCTCAGGCCAGAATGGCCACCAACACTTACCTCATAGTGGCCCTACTGGACAGTGGGTGGCAGCCCAAGACACCGGCTATGAAGATTTGATAGGAAAAGCAAGATAGAAAGAGCAATGGAACACAAACACATAGTGATCCTGCCTGTGGCCAGCCGTGCTCATGTGCAAACGTTTATTGTCTTAGCCGCCACTGTGAAAGTTCTGGAACTGGATGGGGAGAAGTTCATGGAACCGAATTCCATATTCATCAGGACTCAAGAAGCCCGTAGGAAGAATTTTTAAAAATGTCTTGTTTTCTTTGCAGATGAGTGGCATGTTTGAAAATTGGCTATACAAGCTGGTGTCAGCCCTGCAGACTAGAGAGAAAGAAGCCAATGTCGTCGTGGTTGACTGGCTTCCCCTGGCCCACCAGCTTTACACAGATGCAGTCAATAACACCAAGGTGGTGGGACACAGTGTGGCAAAGATGCTTGATTGGCTGCAGGTAATTACTCTGAAGAACAAGATCTTGAACCTGAACCTTCTCTCTCTCTCTCTCTTTTTTTTTTTTGTTAAAGATTATATTTATTTATTTGACAGAGAGAGAGATCACAAGTAGGCAGAGAGGCAGGCAGAGAGAGGGGGAAGCAGCCTTCCCGCGGAGCAGAGAGCCCAATGTGGGGCTCCATCCCAGGATCCTGAGACCATGACCCGAGCGGAAGGCAGAGGCCCAACCCACTGAGCCACCCAGGTGCCCCCCCCCCCGCCCTTTTTTTTAAAGAGAGAGACAGCGAGAGAGGGAACACAAGCAGGGGGAGCGGGAGAGGGAGAGGGAGAAGGAGACTCCCCCCACCCCAGCAGGGAGCCCAATGCAGGGCTTAATCCCAGGACTCTGGGATCATGACCTGAGCCGAACTTAGATACTTAACTTAGATACTTAACCGACTGAGCCACCCAGGCGCCCCGAACCTGAACCTTCTTAAGAAAATACAGCTCAGGGGCACCTGGGTGGCTCAGTTGTTAAGCGGCGGCCTTAGGTTCAGGTCGTGATCCCAGGGTCCTGGGATCGAGCTCCGCATCAGGCTCCTTGCTTCATGGGAAGCCTGTTCTCCCTCTCCCACTCCCCATACTTGTATTCCCTCTCCTGCTGTGTCTCTCTCTCTGTTAAATAAATAAAATCTTTAAAAAAAAAAAAAAAAGGAAAGAAAATACAGCTCAGACTGTGTTACTCTGAACTCCAGGAGCCTATGAGTGTCTTTGGGATTCAAATTTTTACTGAGTTAAGTATTGCTTGAAACGCTTGAATGCTGGAACTGTGGAAAGCGTTTCAGTTATTGATCTATTTCTGGATCTTGCCTGTTGCTTTATTTGCTGGAAGAAAATTTGACTGATGGGTCATTACTTGCTCATGCCCTCAGGTTGGGAATAGTCGGGAGCCAGGACCAGCCTGAAATCTTGAAAAATTCCTGAATCTGCTCTTTTTCTCTGAAGGGTGGCTCTCCTCAGGGGAAGGAGAGGGTTGGTTCCAACAAACGCAGTTTAATGCCACACTTAAAATACTAAGTATGGAAAACAGATCTCAAGGTCTTACATTTACTCTGTAGAGGTTAATGATTTGCCTGAGATCAGTGGACTCACCCAGAGGCAGGGGTGTACTGGCAAAGTGACCTCATGGTCTAGGCAATTCTAATCTGACCTTCCTTTTGCCCATGGAGTCTGATGAATCCTGGCAGCAGTCTGGTTAGGGTGGGTAAGCAGTACCCAAGCTCTCTGCCTGGGAGGTTTTGTAGAGCTGGGTTTCTGAGCAGTGGGGTCCAGGGCCCACGTCCTCACCCTGCCAGGGAAGTGCCCTCTCTCTGGGTATCCCGCGTGGGCTTGCGGTGAGCAGGCCAGCAGCTCCTGGGGCCTAAGAGGTGGGGAGAGAGCAGGCTGCTGCAGGCCACGGCTGGCGCTTAGTCTCCAGTGAGTCGGGTGCCCCGCATAGTGCCCGACAGAATGGAAATGTAGCCCAAGGATCAGGGATGTGACTTCTAGTCGTAACCTCCACCCTGCCCTCAGCACTCAGCACTCAGCATTTAAGGTGCCATAAAGTCCTTTTGCCCTCCCCTTCTCTGGTGCCATCCCATCTCTGTCTCACTGCCAGCAGTGCAGGCCATGCCCTGGCCAGTGTCTGTCCCCAGTTCCTCTGGCTCTTCCTTGTCGCCGTAGAATTGTTGAACTGTTGGTGGCCCTGTGGGCTCGGGACCACAACATCACTCACTGTCACTTCTGTGACTTCCCACAGGAGAAGGATGATTTTTCTCTTGGCAATGTCCACTTGATTGGCTATAGCCTCGGCGCTCACGTGGCTGGGTATGCTGGCAACTTCGTGAAAGGCACGGTGGGCAGAATCACAGGTAGGTTCTGCTTCCTGCACTATGGGCTCACTCCCAGCTCCCTCGGCTCCCCTGACAAGCTGGCTTCCTGCACCGGAGTGCTCCTGCATAAGGGAGCCATGGACAGTTAGCTTTGGAAGGGACCCAGAGGATATCTAATCTGGAGCTTTCCAGTGTTCTTTTTAGACACAGAGTCCTTCTTTCAAGTTGAACTTGTTGGGACCCTGATATATGAAACAGGTAGAAGGGATGTTCTGGTGGAAGCTGGATAGATGGTGGGTAGTGTTCGCTTTGCTATGGGGCCTTTGCCTTCCTCAGAGAACTCTCAGGGTCCCAGAGCACCAGAGAACACAGCTCGAAAACCTCTGGTCTAGTTCAACAGGCAAGGGGCGAACAGCTAATAGCTTACATGCGAGCAGGGGTGAACCCCGGAGTCTCTCTCCGTTGTCTACAAGTGATGCTCAGGGTCTCCAGGGAAATGAACAAGTGGCGGATTCTAGTCTGAATTCTGCCTTATTTCTGTTTCACCACCGACAGCCTTTCCCCAATGTTTTGCTGGAGCATTTATTAGTGGTAATTTTCTGTTCAGAATGGATGCTCCAACTTTGTCGTTAAAGAGGCCGTTCTGATGTTGGTACCCAGGTCGTCAGTGAAAAAAATTGTGTTTTCCATTTTGAGCTTCTGATGTGTGTTTGGATTAAATCATCTAATGAGTGGAAAAGTGTGAAAGATTTTCTTTCCCATTATTGTGCTTCCCCCAGGCTGAAATTAATAGCACATTTGTTGCGCTAAACGTTTATCTTCCTTCCAGAATGTCAGATTCATTTCACTCACAGCTTCTCTCTCACCTCCAAGATACCAAGGGCCCACCTGGTTGGTCCCTGAGAAGGAGAGATGGGATCCATTCCTTTCCCAGCAGTGTTTTTATTTTAAAAGAGGAAGAAGGGAGTCCTTAGCTAACAAACGATTTAGTAAAGGCACACTTTCAGGTTTTAGCACCATGCTGGTGGAGTAGATTTAAAAACATATGTATTTGTGAAATTTTATTGGCCTACCTCCAGTCATCCCTGGGCTTCAGTCTAACACACACACACACACACACACACACACACACACACACACATGTGCACACACTCCTTTGGATCTAGTTATTTGATTTAGCATAGCTTGAGAACCTTGTTTTTGTCTACCAAGCCCGTGGGGCCCGAGCGAGCGTCCAGGTGGATAGTGGTTGTGTGGCCACGTGACTGCTCATTAACCGGTTGCTGGTGCAGAGCTGTTCAGCTGTAAGCCCCTCTGGGGTCCATTGTCCGAGCAGCTCCCCTGGCCCCCAGGGAGAGGCACGATGCTACAGAGCGAGACCAGCCTTGTTCACGTCCCCATCCCCCCCGCCGCCCAGGAGGGTCATTGGCTGCAATGACAAGCCACAGATCCTCCCGTTCCGTCTTTCTGAATCTGAAATGAGATGGGCCTAGGGAAGAGTTTTCCAGCTCTTTACCACTGCCTATTTGGGTGGCGGCTGCTGAGATGCAGGCTCTGCTAGCCGAATGCTAATCAGTGCTCTGAGAGCCAGCTCCCTGTCCGGGCACGCCCCTTTTCTCCAGCCTTCCCTGTGGGCAGGCGCTGGGTGAGCACAGTGGGAAGAAGTACCCTCTGGCCAGTTGCCAAGCAACCCCGCAGAGGGTATGTGGCTCACCTGATGCGTGCTGTTGTGCATGTCCAATGGGGGAGGCCTGAGGTCCGATGAGGGAGTGCCCTCCCTCTCCATTGGTGGACTTCCCATGGGCCTGGGAACCGGGTGGTCCCAACTAGTAGAAGGACCAGACTGCAGCGTGTGTGGGGTCCTGAGACCCATGATGCTGCTGTATGGAGGCCAACAGTGGGTCGCCTGAACCCTAGTTTTGCTTGAATTAGAGTTGTGGACTAGGGTTTGCCCGAGTTTTACCTTTTGAGAGAAGTCTGTGTGATAGTAGGGAAGAGGTCATAGATTTCTAATTGAACCTGTGTCTAGTCAGTTACAAGTAAGCAGATTCATTTGTTCATTCAAGAACTATGAATTCAGTGTCCTCTCTGCACCGACACTGGGCCAGATGCTTCCTAATGTCAAGTACCTAAGATGTGAGGGGGACTTCATGCTATTTCTAAGACACATTGCAATGGGGCAAAAGGGGTCATTTGGCTTCATTTTACAGATGGGAAACTAGGACTCGGTGCTTAAATAATGGGTACAATGTCTTACATCCGAAGTAGCAGAGCCAGGAATTCAAGCCCAGGCTGTCAGCTTGCAGAACCCGTACCTAGCCACTAGGCAATCCCACCTCTCTTTTGTGGGTGGAGATAAAACAGCGATTGAAATGCAGCCGGCCCTGCCCTGCCAGGCCTGAGTGCCGAGCTTTTCCCGGGTGTGTATGCGCCTGCATGTGCGTGTTCCGTTTGCTGGACAGAACACTTTGGTAGGGCTCTGACTGAATGGAAGAAGGGGCGGTTCTCCACCTGTTCTTTTTTTTGGTGGGAACAAGCTCTCCCTCCTATTCCTAGTGCGACTTTTGCCCAGCGTCTGTGAGCCCTGGCTCTGTGTCAGGCTGGGTGAGTCTGGGTAGGCGAAGGCTCAGCCTGCCCCCCCAAACAGCCCCCCACCCAGGCCATCTTCTCCAGAAGCCCTGTCAGCCGCCTGCATTCCTCCAGTCCAGCTTGGTTTCCATGGCACTGACCGTCTGGTGGAGACTTTTGTTCACATCAAGCAAAGAGCCCCTCTCTTGTATTGGTTGCAAAGCAGAATGGTCTTCTCTCTCTCTCTCTCTTTTTTTTCTTTCTTCCAGAAAACATAGCAAGAGGCAGGGGGAGGCTGCTTGTGCTGGTACTGTAGCCCTCGGAAGCCTCTGAACCACGTCTTCGTGGGCTGTGCCGGGGGTCACTGCTTTCGTGCTGTCTTCCTTTGGGACCCTGGGCTGCGGCTGAACCACCAGGCCGCCCGGGGCTTCCTTTCTGCCTTGGTCATACGGGCATTTCTCTAACCTTCTTCTGGAACCTGCTAACTTTCAGTCTCTCCAGTTCTCCTGAGTGACGCGCTTCATAAGTTTACTGTCCTTTTCAGACAATAGCTCTGCCTGTTGTTCAGTCTGAAATCACCGCAGTGATTCAAGCCTCACAATGTGCTCCCTGGTTCTCTTATGCTGGGATCCGATGGGTTCTGTCACCCATGTCTTCCTTTGACGACTCTGCTCTTAGTCTTAACTCCCCTCTGATGTGGTGTTTCCAGTCCTCGGTGCCTTGGCCTCAGCACCGTTCCCATGCGGGGTCAGCGAATGCTTTGTCGTGGGAGCTGACCCGAGTAATGATGCATGTTTATTGGCCTTCCTGACCTCCACCCTTCAGCTGCCAGTGGCTTCTCTCCCTCCCCCCACAACTGTGACAACCAAATATGTGTCCAGACATTGCCAAATGTCCCCCCAGGAGCAAAATCACTCCCAGCTGAGAACCACTGTTCTAGACTAAACCGTGCTCAGTATTCTCAGCTTTCTCCAGCCTCTCTCCCTGTGTGTGTAGGGCAGAGAGCCGTTCAGGCTGGCATGAATTTGGCTCCCATAATTACTTGAGCTTGGTAATAGCGGCTGCTATTTACACTGACAAGGCCTTAATCTCTTCATATCTCGCATGAACTGTATGGATTAAGATGTTCAGTTTCAATGTTATTGATGATACTGATGGTGGGAGTTTTTTCCAGTCTAGTTCATAGACTACCTCCTTTTAGAATCACCTGGGGGCATAAATACACATTTCGGGGCTCCACACCAGGCTTGGTGATCAGAATCTTGAGGGGGTTGGGGAATCTGCATCGCATGCTTTGCAAACTCTTCTTTCTGAACGGTTTCCATTCATGTGGTTCCAAAATAAGTCTCTTTTCTTATTGCTACTACCTGCTTGCTTTCCTTCCCTACCCTCTCCACCTGCGGCACATATACACAGGTTGCCAGTAGCTTGTGTGGTCTTTCTAGAGTTTTTTTTTTTTTTTTTAATATATTTTATTAATATTTTAGGGAGTGAGAGCAGGGCAGGGGGAGCAGCAGGCAGAGGGAGGGGGAGAAGCCCCATGTGGGACTGGATCCCAGGACTCTAGGATCATGACCAGACACTTAACCAACTGAACCACCTAGATGCCCCTCCTTCTAGATTTTTTTTTTTTTAAATAGCTGCATAGTAGAATTTGAATTTTCAACAAGCTCCCAGTGATATTTGCGCTCTTTCAAATGTGAGAACCAGTTCTTGCTACATTGCTGTTTGCCTGTTCAGTGCGGGAAGTTTGCAGGCAAAAAGATTTCACCTTCTTGCTGCAGAATACGGGAATTCTGGGGGCCTGCGATGTGGATCTCAGTGTGTCCGGTGTGGTTCCCCACCCCTGATCTCGTCATTCCACCCTTGGGCCTGATCCATCGTTAAAGGAAGGGGAAGAGTCAGTCCACATGCAAATAGCTCTATTTGGATAAACTGAATCTTCCCTCCAGAACACGCAGGGAGCTTGGTCATTCTGTAAAAGGCCTGCTTAGTTAAGGCTTTGGAAGGTTTTCAGTGGCAGAAAAAATGGGACGAATGGCTTAGTTTGGCCAGCCTGAGTTCTTTCTAGAACCATTCCATTTGTGACGGGCTGGGGCTCCTGGGAGCTGCACGTCATTGGGAACCCGGCAGCCGGTTTTCTGAGTCTGCTGAGGTGGGAGGACAGGCGAGGGGTTCAGAAGAAAGCGCAGGTTCCCCAAGGGCAGGCATCACACGGTTCCAGATTTACGGCGCTTGGCTCCGAGAAGGCCTTCCTTGTGCTCATGTGAATTTACCTGTAACTCAGGACTCATGGATTTGGCACACCTGACACAGTTGGTCTTGGCTCCCCCTTCTGCTGTAGGTTTGGATCCCGCTGGGCCCTTGTTTGAAGGGGTGGACATCCACAAGAGGCTGTCCCCTGATGATGCGGACTTCGTGGACGTCCTCCACACCTACACACGTTCCTTCGGCTTGAGCATCGGGATTCAGATGCCTGTGGGCCACATTGACATCTACCCTAACGGGGGTGACTTCCAGCCGGGCTGTGGGCTCAATGACGTCTTGGGGTCAATCGCATATGGAAGTGAGTTCCTTATTTTCTGCTTCATGGAGAGGTTTGACTCGGTTATCACATCTCCTCCCAAATCAGCCCCAGCTGGTAGTGCTCCCAACAGTTCATTTCATAATGCCCCCTACACCCCCATGGGGGCTACCAATCCCTTGTACAGTTGGTCCTTCTATAGGCTTGTTAGTAGCCATCTGTGGGGCTCTGCTTGGCATTCTCATGCTTTGAGGTCCCAGTTACTAATGGCTAAATTCTTTTCATAAGGAAAGGAATATGTATTTGTTGGGGAAAAAAAAAAATCAAGCAATGCAGAACTGCATGGTGCAAAAACTAACTGCTCCCTCTTTTATTCTTCAGAGGTAGCCAATAGGAACAATTTTGTATGTGTCCTTCCAATCTTTTCTTCTTTGAAAACGTGTATGTGTGTGTGTGTGCGTGTGCACGTGAGAGAAAGAAATTATATTTTTTGAACGCACATTGTTCTGTAACTTTCCTTTCTTGGTCAATATATATATATATATAATTTCCTTTAGCATCAGAGTACATAGATTTACTTGATTTATTCTTCTTTTTTTAAAGGTTTTATTTACTTATTTGAGAGAGAGCATGCGAGAGAGCACAAGCAGGGAGGTGTTGGAGGGAGAGGGAAAAGCAGGGTCCTCACTGAGCAGGGAGCCCAGTGTGCGGCTCGATCCCAGGACCCTGAACCAAAGGCAGACACTTAACTGACTGAACCACCCAGGCGCCCCTCTTCTTTATTCTTTTTAAAGAGTATATAATCTTATACAGAATGGATGCACTAAAATTTGATTTTTTGTGACATTTTAAAGAAGGAAAACCAAGATGATGTCTCCATTCACTTATGATTTACCTTCTAAATGCCCGAGCCTGTTCTCAGCAGTCTTGAGTTGAACTGAGTTTGCTGCTGAAACTGATGCGTGGCCGCAGTGGCCCGTCTCTTCCGGGTTCCTGCTCGCTCACTGCCTCGGGTCCTGGCAGTATTGCTACGTCTCCTTCTATCGTAAGACTGTAGCCCTCTCCCACTGCGATACTATTCAAGCAGCCCCCGCGAGGCTTGGAGGTCAATGCCAGGACCCCCATCAGATGGCGGCATTCCTTAAGGCCCACGGTGAGGAAGGGGTGGGACGGCTTTGTCAAATTTTTCTTAAGGTCCTAGGATTTATGGAACCATTGGCTTTAGCTTCCGGTTACAAGAGATAATGATGTGCCGTGGGCCAGAAAATCCAAATCACACTCACACCGATCGTGTGACTCTGAGGGAAGTTCTTGACCTCTGTGGGCCTCGGGGCCACCGTCTCTATTTAGCGAGAGGCTCATGCTGCGTGTCCCCTGTGTCTCGCTCCTCCAGCAATCACGGAGGTGGTGAAATGCGAGCACGAGCGGGCCGTACACCTCTTTGTGGACTCCCTGGTGAATCAGGACAAGCCGAGTTTTGCGTTCCAGTGCACGGACTCAAACCGCTTCAAGAAGGGGATCTGTCTCAGTTGCCGGAAGAACCGGTGTAACAGCATCGGCTACAATGCCAAGAAGACGAGAAGCAAGAGGAACAGCAAAATGTATCTCAAAACCCGGGCAGGCATGCCCTTCAGAGGTAACCCTCCGTCCCCACGGCACCCTGAGGGAGGCCCTTCATTTTCCCCTTTCTTCTCAGTAGCATGCTATGGACCGGACACATCCCAGCCCCGGGAAATGGGGCCAGCACAGGGAAAATTCAGGTCATTGCCAACCACGCTGTGTGTGCCTGGGGAAGTTCATCAATGAAAATAAGTGGTGGGGACCCCTTTCATGATGTGCAGCGTCCCTCCCTGATCGCAGTGTCGGTCTCTTGAATTTGTGGGAAGATAGTATTTTTTTCATGTCTTTGCATTGGCCTTTTGCAAAGCGATGTCATACTTTCCTCATTTGAGTGTCACGACACATCTGAGATGGGGCCGACAGGGCATCGGTCCTGGCTGGCATTTCTGGAACATGCTCTAAGACCAGAGGGGTATGTGGGTGTTATTTTACACACGAGGAAGCTGGGGTTCAAAGAGTTAATACGTTGGTCCTTCATTCAAGGTCCCATGGCTCCGGCTCTGAGAATTCCTAGGCTGGAACTCCCCCTCCTTCTCCATATTCCCTGAACTCCGGGTGTGGGGCTCATTGGATACTGCAGTGATCCCTTGTGCCATTGCATGGAACAAGAGCAGAGACGGGCTGGAGGCTGGAGGCCGGGCTGGACCAAAGGGACGTCAGCCCCTCAAAAACTCGGTGTGCTGGGTGACTCAGTTGGAGTCGGAGTGTGCAGAGATGGCCAGCAAAACTCAGGAATGCCTTTGTTCTGCTATCTCTGCAGTTTACCATTATCAGATGAAAATCCACATCTTCAGCTACAAGACAATGGGAGAAATCGAACCCAACTTTTACGTCACCCTTTATGGCACAAGCACCGACTCCCAGCTTCTGCCTTTGGAAATGTAAGTCACAAGCTCCCTTTGATAGGTTCAGGTCCAGGAACAAGTTACTCTAAGAACGTGTGAGCGTGGGAATGTGCAAACGTGTGCAGGGGAGGGGCTGGGTGGCTCCAGAGCATCTGTGGTCCACACTCTCCACCAACCCCTTGACTCAGACCCTTTCTGGGAGGAAGGCCCTTGGATGAATCAACAGCATGAGAAGCTGCTGGGTCGGCTGGATAGAAACTGCTGTTTCATTTCAGGCAACGCCTGACACCTGAGGCTATAGGAAATTTGGAACATAAACGCCATTCCTGCACCGTTTCTAGTTGTCTATGGGAAGGGCACATAGCAATCGGTGTGTATTTTGTCGAATGCACGCAAGGTTGGGATTACCAAGTGATGTCATCAAAGTACTTGCTTCCTAGTGCTCAGGGTCTAGTTGGGGGATCAGATGTGTGTGCACTCGCTCTCGCACACAAATGGGGTGGGACAGGCCCCCAAGTGTCAAATGAGAGGGACAGGCAGGAAGGGCTGGGGAGTTTAGCGGGAGACCAGTGTCTATGGGCCCATTTCTCTGCGGTCCCCGGGTGGCAGGTGCGGCCACTGTATCAGCCCACACAGAGAGACAGTTTTCCAGCAGCAGGTCAGTGACGCCTGCCCCGGTGTCCCCTTGTAGAGTGGAGCAGATCGGGCTAAATGCCACCAACACCTTCCTGGTCTACACCGAGGAGGACCTGGGAGACCTCTTGAAGATCAAACTCACCTGGGAGGGGACAGCTCAGTCCTGGTACAACCTGTGGAAGGAGCTCCGCAGCTACCTCTCTTACTCCCGCAGCTCCGAGCGGGAGCTGAATATCCGGCGCATTCGGGTCAAGTCTGGGGAGACTCAGCGGAGGTAAGGGCCTTGTGTCAACCGTGAGCAGAGGCGTCTGCCTCCGCGCCGTGTCCTCTCCTTTGCTGAGCACGCACTTCCAACCTTGCCCTGCCCCAAGCACCTAGCCAACACTGCAGACACCTTTGTGAGGAAAAGGGAATTCTGCATTGAGACCTCTGTCGACCATTGTGTGGCTTGTGTCCTGATTCCAGACCCCCAGCTGAGGGGGTGGGCAACGTGGGGGCTGGGTTCCAGCCTCGGTTGTGTTTGCCGGACCCTGTGTTGGCCCAGAGGAAGGAGGGCTTCTCGTGGATAGGATCCCTTAGGAGCACTGGCTTGCTCACTGGTGTGCTGTTGGGTGCGTGCCCCTATCTTTGCTTGCCCCTGTCCAGAGAAGACTCCTGCAGCAAGCCTGAGGAGTCCCCAGGGATGAGGTCCGCCTGAGGCCCTGGTTTCCCCAGCACCCGATTTTCAGAGCATTGTACCCTTCCTTCGGAGGCTGTGAGTCAAGGTTATGGGTGGGGCTCTGACGTTAAGTAACAGAGAATCCTCGGTGCTACGCCAGCTGGCAGATCCCCCATGGTTTTCAACTTCAGCCTGGCATGAGCGCTCCAGACCTGAATGTTTCAGGCCCCTCAACCGTGCCTTGACTCTGAGCAGGACTTCTAAGCGGAAGTCAGGGAAGCCTGCGAGACCTTGGTAAAGGGAAGAGGGTTTCCTTGGCCACAGCTCTGTGTGGGCTGCTGGGAGGTCACTGCCAGCCTTGGGATGGGAGGAAGCAGCCTCCACCGTCTCTGTACCTAGTCTGTTTTGTGTTCTCTGTTACAGTTCTTCCCGTGTCCCATTTTATGCATCGCCGGGGGCACAGTTTGACCGAGGGTGGGCGGAGGCCAGGGTCCCTTGTCTGAGTGATTCTGGCCTAGAAACCTGGAAACTGGGGGAGCCAGAGCCCTTTCAGGCGCTTCCCCTGTCTCTGGGTCACAGTAAATATGTTCTCCAGTGTGATGAGATGTGTTCCGAAGTGTTCAGACAACAGTCTGAGAGTAAGAGTTCGCCTTTCCCTCCTCCTCACCTCCATTTGGTGGGCCCCTCGCCATTCTGTTGGGGGTGAATTGGTCTCTTAATGTTGTGTTAATGTGTTTGAATTTCCTGATCTCCATGAGGTAGGTCCCCTTCTTGTGTGTTTATGGGCTGTTTGGGCTTCCTGGTAAAGGTTCTTAAACCTGTTCTGAATGTGGCTTTTCTCCTTTCAGTCGTCATGTCCCATACATCAGGGTCAGGTGCCCCCTATATGTCTTTTGGTCATAGGGTCATGCTAACGACACACCGTCGGGGTCCATATGGTTTGGCTCTAAGTTATAGTCAAACAGTTATTTGAGTACTGATTTTTCCCATGATCTTGGTTGAGCAGTTTCTGAATCTTTGATTTTGACTCACTGCGGAATACAGTTACGCTTGTTGGTGGGTATTTCTGAGCACCCCGTTGGAGGTATCCTGAGTTCCACCACAGGTAGGGGTATCCACGAGCAATTCAGGGCGGGGTATAATGTGTTAAAAGAAGACAAAACGTTCGTATTTAACTCCATGCCATACAAGGTAATGACCATAGCAAAAACAACACTTAGGTAACAATATGCTTTTCTATTAAGGTCAAGGGCTTGGGCTGTCAGGGAGGGTTCAGAGAGGCTATGCCTTGAAAGGCAGGCCATTTTTGGGTGGATGGACAGAAGAAAGTGGAAGGAGCGTGGTGAAAAGCTGCATGAACCCAATCATGACAGGTGTCCCAGGAGATGTGTTTAGGACTCTTGCAGCAGCAGTGGGGAGGTCCAGAGGTCTGGGTCAGGCTGCGGCAGGATGAAAACACCCTTTCTTCCTTGCTTGGTCCACTTTGGATCCAGAAAGCACCATCTGGCTAAGGCCCAGTCAGTTTTGCCTACATTGGTGGTTTCCCTTTCCTCCTAGATTAACTTTTTGTGTGCAAGACTTTGAGAACACCAGCATCTCCCCCGGCCGAGAGCTCTGGTTCCACAAGTGTCGAGATGGCTGGAGAATGAAAAATGAAACCAGGTAACTCGGACATCTGTGCAGTGTGTGTTGGTGCCCCAGCGTGTGCTGGACCTGGTTCTGGGCACGTGGGACACAGCAGCGAACAAAACCGGTACAACCAATCTTTTCTCTTGTGAAGCTGACATGTTGGCAGGAGAAGGACCAATCCATGGAGTAGAAGATGTCAGAGTGTGGTTGTGTCTTTCTGCCTCTTGTTCTGCCTCCCCGGGAAGACTTTCACAGCCCATGGCCTTGTTGGAATCAAGCTATCTTAGAATGAATTTCTCCATGGTGACCAGGGCTGTGGGAAGGTTCCAGGGCTCCTGGCTTCCTTCCAGGCACCAATGTGGAGTGGGGAGTGAGGTGGGAGGGAAAGGAGAAGTGCCAGATACAGTCCCCAGGTTGAGGTTTTCTGGAGCCCCGGGGGGTGTAAGCAGATACTAGCTGGCAGCTCTCCCTGTCTTTGAGAAGCAGGAATGCTCGTGTGTGTGGCACTGAATCAGACAGAAGGCCCATCTTGTGCCCCAGTGCCCCATGCTGGAGAGGAAGGCTGGTCTCATGGTGTGAGGCAGCAGGTGCATCCAAAGGGGAAGTCCGTTCCAGAGCCTCTGAGCCTAAACACCTGCTGGGGAGGTTGGATATGGTCCTCCCGCTGGCCCCTACTGCTTACCCCAACCGAGGCTCTGGGTAATAATGCTGTCACCGTACACCGACCCCGCAGCATGTGTCCACTTGGGCCCAGTGCCTTCCCTGTGCTATCTCACTTACTTTGGTCATCAACCCCATGATGCTGGTGGGGTTAACCCTGTGTGCTGTTGTGGACCCTGAGGCTCAGGGGAGTTGGGTCGTTCTTTCTAGGTCCTCCCAGTGGTGATGGCTGAGCAAACATTTGAAGCACATTGCTTGATTCTAAAGGCTGTGGTCTTTCTTGAGCGTGGAGGTTTCACCTGCTCGCCTTGAGCTGGGGTCCACTGTGATGAACCCTCTGCCAGCCCCAGGGGCCAGTCTGCATCCCCACTGCTCTGTCTCCTGTTCAGGGTCACCAACCTGACCACAAGCTTGGTGATCATGGGACACGCAGCTATCTGAAAATTGCCCGGCTAATGAAGCTGCTCAGTCCAGTGTAGGCCTGTAGGATAGTCGGCTCTAATAGTAATTTTAGTTCTTTATGTTTGTGCTCAAATGTATACATTTCCAAGCACTTCCCCCAATACTGATTTCATCAATCCTCAGAACAGTCCTATGGATTGGACATGCCCAGTGAGGATCCCTGTTCTTATCGTTATTCTTATGATAACGTATCTTATGATAAGACATTTTATTCTTCTTTTCCGCTCCAGAACTTTACAACACTTGAGAATGGTGTAACTCACCTCCTACTGCCTCCTTGAGACAACAAGGCATCCATTCTTTTACCCTCAAAGGAACAGAAAGCAATAATAGAAACCCGAGTAATATGTTAGCACCAGGAGGTCCTGACATCCCTAGACGTAGGTTGGGCCTTCAGTGTTCTCTCCCCCGATACAGATACTCATCACCTATTCACTGATAAAGAGACTGAGGTTCTGGGAAGTTCCGTTGCATGATTGCATAGCTGAGATTCGAGTCAAGATCGCTGGATTCTGTCTTGTCCCCTTCCTGCCATCCTATAGTCTCTCTTATGTTTCAAAGTCAAGGCAAAGAGGACTCATGGATAGTTCTCCCGGCGTGTGTGTGTGTGGCACGGATGAGTATTGTGCTGAGCCTGTGCAAGCCAGCGCTGAGGTGTAAGGAGCGAGGAAGCCAGAGACTGTCCCAGTGTTGTGTTTCTCTAAGTGAATCCATGGCTCGTTGGGAGAGGGGGAGAGGGAGAGGAGGAGGCACTCGGGACCCTTTTCTCTTGTTCTGAATAGGAAGCAAGTGAAAGAGTGTGACAGGTGTGTAAGAAACCCTGGTCTTGAGGTGAACAGAGCACACATTCAGCGCAGGCTGGCGTGTTTGCCAAGCGAGTGACCGAGCGCCTCTCTTACAGGGTTCCCTACAGCCTCGCTACGGATCTTCTCTGAGGGGCCAGCCAGGCCCGCCCACCCACACCTTCCAGGGACGCGGAGGAAAGTTACGGCTGAGGACGCCCCTGATGGAAGGACCCCTCTTGGGTCCTTCCGGGTCCTCAAGCACCCGGAAGAGTCTCTTGGCTGGGCCCACGACCTTACCTCCTATGACGGTTGGGACTTCTCACCAGAGGGGACCACGCACTGCTGTTCCTGCTGTTCCTGCTGCTCTAGAATAGCTCTAACTCCAGACCCGTGTGCAAAGAGTCAAAGGCCCGGGGCCTCTTGTGCACACCGGGCTGGTTTCTAAGGGACTAGATGAATCCGTGCTTTCCCTGATACAGAACACTTGTGGAAGCACGTGGAAGGCTGTCAGCTGCCAAACCTGACCTGAGAGTGGGGAGCGGTCATTGTGCTGGGAACTGACTCGTGTCTGGATGGCAGACCTGTGACTTCGTTCATCCAGAGAGAGGGGGTGAAGATCTGGGGTGGTGGTGAGGCCCTCACTGTTGGGGTTCCGCGGGCTGCACTGATCACTACTGGTTACATTTCAGCCATTCCGTCCTGCTCTCCAGCTCATTCTCTAAAGCACACATCATTGGCTTTCTCGGTTTTCTGTTGATTATTTTTTGATTGGACAAATGTTTGTTAAGCACTTAACCCTCATTAGCACATGGCAGGAGACACATTCATAAACCTCCCCAGACTTAGAATCTGAGCGGGTTGGGATTTCTAGACTCCCACTGTAGGTGATCCAGGGGTATACGTGCGGTGAAGGGCACGAGGGACACTGCAGGGGGGCGGTGCTGGGGGCTACGGGGTGTGAGAGTTGGAGATCCCAGGCATTCAGGGATTTCAGCCAGTTCAGGAAAAGTGACATGTTTGATCACTTGCATGGGGGCAAGCAGAGTGCCATACGCGCTGGGGACAGAAGGGTGGCCAGTCGCCAAATGTGACGGCTTCAGAGCAGAATCTTTTCCGCTTAGGAAGATAGAAGGCATTATGTATCTGTTCTACAGATCGGTTCCTGCAGAAACCAGCCCCTGTGGAGCAGAGCCGTCACTAAGATTTAATAGAGTGCTTCTTCCTTCTTGGACTACCTTCCTCTACTAACCGTGCCTTCTCTGTGTTGAGCTCAGAAAAGCCTTCAAGTCCTGGTCTTAATATGAATGAATATATGTGATATCTGGGAAAGTGTTTTATACTTTCCCAAAGATTTGCATGTGCATCGCCTAACTAGGGACTCACAACGGGAGGTGCAGGGCAGCTCATGTCTCTGCTTGACAACACTGGGGCTTCATGGGGTTCGGCCACATGTCCGGAACTATATTCCAAGTTGGCGGTGGAGTCAGGGACGACCCACACTTCTGGGAGGCAAGTCCGTAGTGTGCTCATTTCTGCCACTTGATCAAGAGGTCCGTAGCCTTTTCCCACCAGTGTGCCCCAGATGTGTCGAACAAGGAATTGTTTTTTAGAGCCCTCCATAAAAATCATAAACCCTTTTATTAATATATAACCAGGAAAGCAACTGAAAGCCCAGAGGCTGGGCTTTTTATAGATGAGATTTATTTGGAGGAAGATGTGATGTCAGATTGGGGGAGAAAAGTGATTTTCTTTGTATTGAGATTGAGGTTTTTAAAGGACGAAGTTGTGCCATCTATCATCTGTGTTGTGCCAAAGTTTTATCATTGGTCAATGCCCAACTTTCGAAGATGTAACCAGTTAAGTCTGATTCAAGGTTGTTTTCTTAAATTGTGTGCTTCCTCTGTTGCTTCTGTGAATGGTTTCTAGCCAAAGTGGAGCCCGTGTTATTGACTGTGTGTCCTGATTACTCCTGACTTCTGTTTTTAGTAATGAAAGCCTTAGGAATCAATTCCTTGGTGGGTCATGTATTTATACATTTGGCTTGAAGCCATATTTGTATATAATGATGCTTTTTTTTTTTTTAACACTTACAACACTATTTATTTCTCAAGTGTATATAATGTGTATAAAAACAAATGTATGGTTAGTTTTTATTTTAAAATTAACCAATTTTGAGATTGAAAAATTTTAATAGTAAAATAATAAAAATCTGTACAATGCTTTGTGGTCTGGCATCTCAGTTCTTAATATTTGAAAGAATTATGGCTGCCCAAGCCTGGGGTTTGCCAAAAAGTTACTTTCAAATAAGCTCTACTCTCTGTTTAATACTAATTATAGGTAGGAAGTGGACAATAACTCCTTTCACTAAAGAACAAGATGGAAATTTATTTATTTTTTTGAAGATTAGAGAGAGGGACGCCTGGGTGGCTCAGCGGGTTAAAGCCTCTGCCTTCGGCTCAGGTCATGATCTCAGGGTCCTGGGATTGAGCCCTGCATTGGACTCTCTGCTGACCAGGGAGCCTGCTTCCTTCTCTTTCTCTGCCTGCCTCTCTGCCTACTTGTGATCTTTGTCTGTGAAATAAATAAATAAAAATCTTTAAAAATTAGAGAGAGCACACAAGCAGGAAGAGGGGCAGAAGGAGAGGGAGAAGCAGGCTCCCTGCTGAGCAGAGAGCACAATGTGGGACCCGATCCCTGGACTCTGAGGTCGTGACCTGAGCTGAAGGCAGATGCCTAACTGACTGAGCCACCCAGGCATCCCAAAATGGAAAGTTATTCAAATTGCAGAAGTACCTTGAAATGTTATGTTAGGAAATAGGGCAGGTGGCTGGACATTGGGGAATGTTGGGGAGGACATAGGTTTAGTTGCACGAAGCCGGGTTAACAGTGACTCAGGCCAGGTAGAAGCTGAAGTCTCTATTGGGCTCAAGTCTTGGTTGGTATTACTCTGCTCCATAACGCTGAGAGGGGTCCAGGCTCTAAGTTTTTGCTGCACTACCCAGAGGATGTTCCCCTCATCCCCACAGTCCAAAGTGTCCCCCATTAGGTCCTCTTCCAGACCATGAGAAGGAGGAGGAGAAGTCCTTCTCCAGCAAAAATACTGAACTGGACGAAGTTCGTATTTGTCAAATTCTGACATCTCTTTCTTATGCCTCTTGCTATCATCACATAAAATCAGAGCATTTCTCTTATTGCAGTGGAGCTTAATGATCATTTTATACATTGCTGCAGAAATTTTCATACAGTGCGTGGACCATGATGCTTTCCTGAGCTGCCCCTCTGTGGCTGGTCATCAGGTCCACGATCCTCTTCTGCTCACTTTCTCCCCCTGGTGCCTCCTTTCCTATTGCCCATTCTCACCTTGCTCCAAGCATTTCCCCACTCGTCCTACTCAAACGTTCCATTTCCCAAATTTACTTGAGTTTCTACTCCCTCAACCCAAACTCTTGTTTGTTCGGTGTGGCTGACTTCCACAAGGGGATGGTTGGAAGCTTTCAACTTAGTCATGCTCATGGAGCAATGCCTAGGAGGCCTTTAGTCAGTCCAGAGTTATTCCCATTGTCAGAATAAGATGCTTATTGATCCAAGTTAATCTTTGATTTGCCTTGTGGCAGGAGAGCAAAGGTTTCCTGTGAGGGTTAGGAAAATACTGGGTCAGAGTGGTCACCTTCCCAATAGGCTGGTCCTGCTTGGGAATCTTTCCTCTAGTGAAGTCCCCTAAAATACTGCTAGTTTTCATAGTGGATCCCATGCCTTCACTCCCCATCCTGTAGATCCTAGGAGCACCAGTATTTGTTTTTTCCCTCCCTCTTCTCCCCTTGGTTTCCATGGAGGCCATAGTTGCCATGGTGAAGTGGAGAGAAGTGTCAAAGCTGTCTTTTGTAACTGTGGGGTAATCTACAAATTGGGGATGGTCTCTCCTAAAAAAAAAAAAAAAAAAAAATACTAAGTATGTGAAAAGAATGAGAGTAAAACAAAGACAAACTAGGGTTCAAGTCATTTGTTCTCCTAAACATCTGTGGTTAGTAATATCATTTAACCTTGACTTTCTTTTTTTTTTTTTTTTAAAGATTTTATTTATTTATTTATTTCACAGACAAAGATCACAAGTAAGCAGAGAGGCAGGCAGAGAGAGAGGAGGAAGCAGACTCCCTGGTCAGCAGAGAGTCCAATGCAGGGCTCAATCCCAGGACCCTGAGATCATGACCTGAGCCGAAGGCAGCAGCTTAACCCACTGAGCCACCCAGGCGCCCCGTAACCTTGACTTTCTTTATACCATGTTAAGTACATGTGTGGGTTGCAACAGGAAGGGGCTGCTGGAAGAGTCCAGAAGCTAGGACAGGTCTAAGCAGGCAAGGGCTCAGGTCCTGAGGTCAGCTGGGGCAGAAAGGAGCAGTATCCAGCCCCACGCTAGTTACCGCAGCCCAAAGGAATGCACACTCTACCCGCTTACATTTTCAGAGGAAGTGGGTGGTCACGGTCAGATGTCGCATATGAACCTTGCAAGTGTGGAGCCCAGGGACAGAGGCTGGGGTGATTTCACTGGCATGCAGAAGCCGGGAGTACACTTGAAAAGTAAAGCTGTCTTAGCTGCTGCCCTGGTCGGTATCTCAGGACAACTTCAGAGGGATTGCAGTCAAAGCCTCAGCTCTTTGTTGAGGGAGAGAGCATTCCAGCATGACCTCAACTGTCTTGTGTGTGTCAGATTTCCATCCTACTGCCTGTCCTGTGTCCTTTTTAAGATAAGCACAGCTTTCTTCTTTCTGACTAGGGCACCCTAAACTCTATACAGGCTGCTTTTTGGCACCTCAAAAAGAGACACTCAGAAGTGTGGCTTCCTAAACCCTGCCGTTCATTTCCCTGGTGATGGGGCTGCTCCTGTCTCTCCCTCCAAGGCAAGCTTCCTGTCAGCAGTTCCCTGGCTTCTCTCTCTCCCTTCACTCCCCTCACTCCCCTTCCTCCCTCATCTCCTCGCCTCTTCCTTTCTTCCCTCCCCCTCTGATCCCTCCGGCTCCTCCTGCGTTCCATTATCTTCTTTGGTGAGGTATCTGCTCCGGTCTTTCCCCCATTTGGGGTGCCTGGGTGGTGCCTTTGATTAAGCATCAGACTCTTGGCTTCAGCTCAGGTTGCGATCGCAGGGTCATGGGCTCAAGCCCCGTCTTGCATTGGGCTCGGGCTCCGCCCAGCGGGGAGTCTGCTTGGGATTCTCTCTGTCTTCAACCCACCTTCATCAGCTCCTTCTTTGAACTGGAACACTTTTTACATTAAAGTCAGTACTATACAGTGTGGCTGTCTAGTGACAAAATTATTTCTTCATGGCGCTTGGCTTACTCTTTCTGAATCTATAAACATATTTTTGGATAGAACCATGCCAAGCAATTTGCACTCACTTATGATGGCATTTTTATTTGTAAAATTTAAAATTTGCACGTTAAACAATGCCAGGACACCACTTTAGTTGTTGTAATGGGTGTGGAGGGCCACCGAGATGTCTGCTCAGAACTGAGGCTCTCTTTTCCCCAGCTGCTGGGAGTGTTGGCGGTTGAGGGCTCCCAGGTGAGCCTCTCTCCGGGGATCGCCCTCAGCCAACCACGGAGCTCAAGGGCACAGCCCCTCCCCAAGGGCAGTACATAGCCATGGACTGGTGATAAGCCCCCCCACCCCGCCCCCTGTCCATCCATGCCTGAAGCCATAACAGCTCTGAAGGGCCTTATGAGCTGCAGAGCTCCTGGTGGGATCTGGCCAGAACTTTGTTGTGCCCAGTGCTCCTCTGTGCTCTTGCTGCCCTCACCCTCCAGAGTGCTCCCCAGCTAAAGTCTTGCACACAAATCTCCACCTCGCACAGAGGTCTGTCTCCTGGGAATCCAACTGAGGACAGATTATTTCCTAATCAGCCTGCAATTAATTCAAGTGCTTAAAGAGGTGTAGACAGAGAAACTCGGGTCAGCCCTTGAAGCTCAGGGAAGAGACATGAGAAAACAGGAAGCGTATTATCACTGGCCTGTTCCGACTGCTTCTGATCAAAGTCACTTACCTCACCCAGGAGAGCTTTCCTTTTCACACAGCACCCTTTGAAATTATCCTGAGGTCCGGAGGAGGAGAAAGCACCTGGCAGGGACCAGGATGATGCAATGGGAGAGAGAGGGAAAGAGGGAGACTCTCCATCAAGTGAAGCTGAAGAGAGAAAGAAGTTCGCCCCCCTGGGAACAAGTTATCACAGAGCTGGGGTGCGCGGGGCGTGATTGTGGAAGGTGGAGAAGACTCATTTCATAACCTTTCTCAGCACCCGTTTGACAGGGTGGGAGTGTGAGATGGGAAGTCAGAGGAAATAGTACAAAACATTATTATAAAATTATATTAAACTATTATAAAATTATAATTATAAAATTATATAGGTGATACTCAACCATATTTTTATTCACCTACGGATGCTAATGAAAATTGGATCAGAAGTGACACGTGAGCAACCAGGATCCTAATGAAAGGTTTTCCTAAGTTTTCTTCTCTACCGATGTTAGTCACACTCACCTTGATATAAATCTTGTCCTCTTCCATCCCCATAATATGTGCCTCTTGGAATCACCCCACATTTTAATTTAATTTTTATTTTTTTAAAAGAGTTTATTTATTTATTTGGCAGAGAGACACAGTGAAAGAGGGAACACAGGCAGGAGGAGTGGGAGAGGGAGAAGCAAGCTTCCTGCTGAGCAGGTGAGCCCAATGCAGGGCTCCATCCCAGGACCCTGGGATCATGACCTGAGCTGAAGGCAGACGCTTAATGACTAAGCCACCCAGGCGCCCCTCACCCCACATTTTTAAAGAGCTAGAACAGGGCCTTTAAAAAAACAACCTCAACTAGCGTACATAAGTGAGTTTTCCCTTATACACGAGACAGATGTTTTTGTAAATTTCATTACATAATAATAACTAATAAGTTAATTGTATTTATAAAGTCCTTTCACCTATGTTCCCTTTATTGGACCCTTAGAGTCACTCGGGGTAGGTAGTGGAGCTAAATTTGGGTCCACAGACGTTCAGGCCTGTGTTATTTCCTTCCCTTAAAAGTACTGAAAGAATTTACCTTTCAGTAGTGTTAGTCTGTTTGTTCCTCTGCATAAATCTGGACGTTGATCTACTCCGAGGGGGGGCCACCTGCTTTCTCTGAGGGAACACCCCTCCTGAGACTTTCTCATAAGAAGATGGACAAAGAAGAAACAGTCCCTCCAGTGCTCCAGGTGAGTGGGAGATGCGAAGTCACCAGGATTTCTAAACTTGCCCAACAGGCTCGTTGTGGAATACTGGAATCACGCACATTCCAGAAGAATGCCCTGGAGATGTTTTACCAGCAGAACCACCTGGCATGGTGGGAGGGGATGCTTCCCAGGGGGAGGAGCAGCTACAGGAACAGGAGGAGGGCTCCAGCTCTCACTCAGGAAGGCAGTCCCGGAAGGTTCTGGAAGTAATAGAGAACCTAGTGTGGAACCGGACCCTTTTCAGTTCCATTCCATGTAACCCTCACTGCACTGCTGTGACATGAATGTTCCCATCCTTTATTTCAAACACGGATGCCGAGGTTTGGGGAGACTGCCTTGTCAAATGTCAGAGCAGTAAGTAGTGGTTGGGACTCCAGCCCAGGTCTCTCCGACTCCAAATCTGTTGTTTTTAATCACTGGGTTACATTGTGCATAGGGTGAGGTGGGACAATGAATTGTAGTGCATACCTGCAGACCAGTATTTAAAATATTTCTTCAACATATAATTGGTGGAAAGATTAAGACCGAAATGGGGGGAGGCTGATCGGTTTGGGGGGAGCAGGCAGCATTCAGGATACTCCATTGGGCAGACAGAGTATCATCGTTAACACCGCCTCCTACCTCGGAAAGCAGACGAGGGAGTCTGTGCCCACTTGAGCTTAGCACCAGGTGGTATCTTTTTCCCCACCCTACGAAGCCCATCAGAACCTCCCTGGCAAGGGTAAGCAGCTCAGCTCCGGAGAGGTGGCCAGGGAGGGCGTACCACCAAAGGGTGGCTCTTTAGACACAGCTGCCAGTATGCCCCATGTGGCCAGACCATAGACCACATCTGTGGACTCTCTGAAGAGGTCTCATATTCTGTCTCTTGGCTTTGTTTGGTCCGGCTGCCTTCTGTGCTCTGCCCAGGTTTGGCAGCCTGGCTGGAAATGCTGGCCCCAGTGGTCAGTGGCATCTTCCTATCCCTCCTCCCCTGGGCCGTGCCACACCATTTTGCCGCAGGGCTCCGTGTACCTTCCTCTCTGCTGGGAGAACAGGAGGTGAGGGGACCTGGTGATTGTTTTGGGTCATTGTTACCTGCTTAGGGGGCTTCCTGTCAGGCTGCATCCCCTGCTTCAATGCGTGGGCATCCTGCATCAGTCCACATCGATCCAGAGACAGCAGCAATGATAGAAAGACCGTCTCCCAGGAAGCCTGCCCCAGGATTTGCAAATTGTGATAAATAACCAACAACCCATTCTCTCCATGTTATTTACCGTCTGTGATTGTTGACATACTTTGCCGAGATTGAAGTCTATGGTGTTTTGGTTGAAAATGAATCAAGCTGAATGCTTCTAAAAGCTATAATTCTATGTAATTTAGACGTATTTCCATCAAAGAGATTGTAGTCTACCAAGAATTCAGTCCACAGTGTGGCAAATCCTTATGGTGCCCAATCCAGTTTCAACTCTTAGGAAAAGAGAAGCTGAAAGCTTGTTACAAGTAATTATGTATGGGAAGTGGAGATAAAAGAGAGGTACAGAAATGGGTAAAGATGGAAGATAAAGATAAAGAAAGATAAAGATAAGGAAGAAGAACCAGGGAAAGCCTGTACCTGCCATGCAACATGCTCCTGAGAATCCTGATCGTTTTCAGGAGAAAAGAGGGACCCTTGGGTGGCTCAGTCAGTGAAGCGTCTGCCTCAGGCTCAGGTCAAAACTCCAGGGTCCTGGGATCGAGTTCCACATCAGGCTCCTTGCTCAGCAGGGAGTCCGATTCTCCCTCTGCCTCTGCCACTCCCTCCTGCTTGTATTCTCTCTCTGGCAAAGGAGTAAATAAATAATCTTAAAAAAAAAAGAAGAAGAAGAAGAAGAAGAAAGAAATACAAAAGAGGAATGTCATAGGGGTTGAGGACTTGAGCCAGCATAAAGGTGCTGAGGAGCCCGTCCTAATCTGTGCAAAGCCAGGAAGGGCTATCACCTGGTAACTTGCAAGATTAACTCGAGCTGATATGTGGTTTATTCCATGAAGGGAAGACTCTGGAGGATGTTCCAGGTCTTGGGTCATCCCACCCTGCAGCTGTGTGCATAACTTCTTGGTGATTTCTGGTGGGTTTGCCCAAATTCTGTGATTGTATGTATGTTGGCTAACACTATCTAGGAGCATTCTGAGAGCCAGGGGGAGATGCTGGCATAGTGGGTCCCACCACCCCAGGGACAGGCAGGAAGGTTTGGAACATTTGGCTACAGATGTAACATCTGAATGATACTGTGTTATTCAGGATGACATCAGTTTTCCCTTACTCTGTTCTGGAATATATCTCTCATGCATAACAAGTAGATACTCTGATAATGAGTTATTGAATAGTCTTCTGATTCCCTTATAAAGGTAGGAAGCACTTAATTAAATCAGGGAGAAAAAGCCCAGAGAAAGCAAATGACTTAGCCAAGACCTTGCAGCTCAGGGGCCCCTAACTTGAGGTTTCTCACACTAGGAAATGGTCTGCCTCCCTTCCTGTACTAGGTTTTTCACCCAATGTGTTGGGGTGACCAACAGGATTCGTGGTTTGTTTTTTCCTATTCTTTTCAGAAGGCAAAAGGTACCTTTTTGGGTACATGAATGTTCATAATGATATTATTCATAATAGCCAAAAAGTGGAAACAATTCCAATGTCCATCAGCTGAAGAATGATGGAAAAAAATGTGGTCTGTCCGTACAATGAAATATCATTCAGCCACAAAAAAGGAACAAAGCTCTGATACATGCTGGTGTGGATGAACTTTGAAAACGTTATGCTCAGATAAAGAAGCCAGTCCCCAAAGACCACATATTGTATGCTTTCATCTATGTGAAAAAGAAACTACATGGAAACGTCCAGAATGGGTGGGGGGCTATGGAGATTGGTGATTAGTGATATCCTTGGGCTGAGGGACTGGGAGCAGGGGGCATAGGGGGTGGCTGCCAATTGGTACAGGTTTCTTCCAGAGGTGATAGAAATGTCCTAAGATTGGCTGTGGAGAGGGTTGTAGAACTCTGGGAAAATACTAAAAACCATTGACTTGTATACTGAGAATGGGTGAATTGTACAGCTTGTTAATTATATCTCAATAAAATGGTTGAAAATGAATAAGGAGAGACCACTAGTAGGGTTTGGGGTGCTGGAGATGGGAGGCCTCAGCTGTGTTTGCACCTCTTGGTATAGTCCTGGGACCGGAACTGGGTATCAGCACAAAGGGTGACAAAGGAAACCTACACTGGACACCAGGGGCAGGAGCCAGTGGGCATATTCAGTAAATGAATGAACCAACACTGAAGTTGCTGATTCTTTTTTAATGCCCAGTTAGTGAAGGGAAATGGAAAATGGTTTGGCCTAAGTCTTAGGGTGTGGAGCCAGGAAGGGCTTCTGAGGGTGCCCAACGTGACTTTGTATTAAGTCTTTAATGGAACCAACACTACGGGGGATTATTTGCACATCTCTTACCCCCCAGAGAGCACCACCTCTGGGGTCTCAGTTGAGGCCTTGGTCCTGGTAGACTGGGGGGTTGAGAGTGGAAGGCTCTCATCCGATACTCAGCATGGAAACCTGGAATGAATAAGGAAACCAGACGGCCCTAAAAAATGTAATCTCTTGTTGTAGCAGGTGGCATTTAAATTAAATGTGAAGATTTTTCTGGCAGCAAAGCTCACAAAACACTGCACTGAGTCATCCCTGAGGAAGTGGGAACTTTAATGTATGAGGACACCTGGGAATTAGATGCAACCCGTTATGGGACTGGAACATGGATTGTTTGAGTTCTGGAAAGCCCGCAGCCAGTGGGGACTAGGATCTCACTTGTTGCAAAATCAAGTTCAGATGCGATCTACTGCTACATCAGTTGATTGTGTTATGATGAATCGATGGTGTTATGCTGGGACAAGCCATTCACCTTGTAAATTGAAGCATCAGCAAGGATGGTTTTGAAAGAAATTGTGTGGCCATCTTTCATTTTCCCTGTCATTTTTGTCTTTTGGTTCAACTGTGCTTGAGCCCAAGAACCAGTGTGGTCCCAATCTGGTCTCAACTCCTGTGCCTTAGCAACTTGGCTGGCAGAGGGCCATAGAAAGACAGTGGCTCAGGCTAAATCATTCTGATAAACAAATTCATGCTGAGATATACTTGACTAAGTCATTTAACATACTGCATTTTAAACGAGCAAATCAGTTATCTTAAGCAACGATTTAATGGCCCCACACCTCATTGCAGTAGAATCTTTTTGTTTGGTTTTAGACTGTTTTAGGTGGGTGGACTTTCTGGATAATTCTTAACTGACGCAGTTAGATCAGTGTGTCTCCAATGTACCTAGGAACCACCTGGGAATCTTGTTAAGCTTGACTCTAACTCAGTAGCTCTGGCATGGGGCCCGAGATTCTGCATCTCTAACAAGCCCCCGTGGGATGCTAACACCGCTCGTGGGGGACTCATCTTTGAGCAGAGGGCCTGCGTGACCACCAACCTACATTCAGCAATACCAAGGCACTCAGGAAGGAGCTGAGTTGCTCCTCTTTGGAGCCCCCTTGATACACTCTATATCCCCATATTATAGCACTTGCAACATTGTATTGTAACTATCACTTAGGAGCTGGCTTCTCGGCTGCCCTTCACTGCTCTTCTACAGAAGAAACTGCGTTTTATTCAGCTCATCTTGGTTAGTGTTTCTGCCCACCTTAGTGCTGTGCTGGGCACAGAGGAGGCACTTGGTGTTGGATGGGGAGCAGACACAGCCCTGGAGGTGGTCGGAGGAGATGTGGAACTCTGGCGTGGCACTTCTGTTTCCGCCTGGCCACGTGGCACAATCCAGCGCTTCATAACTCTGCTGCAGATTAGGGGCGTTTAAAAAACACTGATGACCAGGTGCACTCCATGTTCTGATTTCATTGAAGTGTTTGGGGTACCTGGATACAGATGATATTAAAAACCTTCCAGCCTTATGAGCCCACAATAAAAAGACAAATACCTGATTAAACAATGGGCAAAAGATCGGGACGGACATTTTTCCAAAGAAGATATACAAACGGACAGGGAATATATGAAGAGAAGAGCAAAATCATTAGTCATTAGGGAAAGATGAATCAAATCCACAACAAAGGATTCCTTCAAGGATTCATTATCCTAGTAGGATAGCTGTAATAAGAAATAAAGAACAAAAGAGGTGTTGGTGAAGATGTGGGGAAAGGAGAACCCTCAGCGCTGCTGGTGGGAATGTGAAATGGGGCAGCTCCTTTGGAAAAACAGTTTGGCAACTGCTCAGTCAGCTAGAAATGGACTTGCCCTACGACACAGCAATTTCACTCCTGGGTACAGACCCAAGTGAACTGAATGCATGCATTTCCACAAAAATGTGGACATGAATGTTCATAGTAGCATTATGCATAGTTGCTGAAAAGTGTAAACAACCCAGATGTTCTTCAGTTGATAGGTAGATACATGAAATGTAGTACAACTGTACAATGGAACCTGGTCTAGCCATAAAAAGGAATGAAGTACCGTTACATGGGAACCTTGGAAACATTGTGCCAAGAGAAAGAAGCAAAAAGCCACTGACTGTATGATTCCATTTACATGAACTCTCCAGAAGAAGCAAATTCATAGAGACAGAAGTGGATTGGGGGCTGCCAAGCCACAGGAGAGGGAGGACTTGAGAGATATGGGCTTTCTTTTCCTGGTGAGAAATTTTTAAAATTTAAAATTTAAATTTAAAATTAGATAGTGGTGATAGTTGTGGGACCTTGTGACTATACTAAAAGCCAGTGAACTGTAAAATGGTTAGAATGATGGATTTTTTAAAAGCAGGTTCTATGCCCAAGGGGGGATCTCGAACGCACAAGAAAAGGCGCCCGCTCTACCAACTGAGCCAGCCACGCGCCCTCCAGAATGATGGATTTTAAGTTTTGTGAATTTCATCTTAAAAAATAAAAAACTGAAAGCCTCCCAGGAGAGTCTGAGCAGCCAGGTTTGAGACCCTCTTGTGTCAGGCAACTGGGGGTATGTGCTCCAACATTTGCTGCTGAGAAGATGCTGTTGACCAGAGTCTCAACTTCAAATGCACCTTGGAATGACCTGGGGAACTTTAAAAAATGCCAGTGCCTGCCTCCCCCCCCCCCCCCCCCCCCCCCCCAGCAAAGGACTCTGATTTGATTGTTCTGGGGATGGCGTGGACAGATTCCACAGGAAATTCTAATGGGTGGCCAAAGTGGAGACTGTTATTTGTGAAGCTTTAGTTCCTAGATGTTAGGGTTAAGATCATCACCAAGAGAGTTGTTAAATGCCCTTTTCTGAACTCTGCCCGCAGAGATTCTGGTTCCGGAGGCCTGGGGTGGGGCCTGGGAGTCTTTGTTATTAATAAGCTCCCTGGTGAGGCTGACGCAGGTGGCCTGGACCACGCTTTGAGAAACCCTGCTTTGGAGGAAGCTTCTCAAAATTTCATGTGCATACAAGTCACCTGGGACCTTATTAAAATGAAGCTTTTGCATTGGTTCAGCAACTCTAACCAGCTGATGATGTCAGAGACACCGGTCTGTAGACCATCATTTGAGTTTCAAGGCTATAGGGCCCTGGTTCTCAAAGTGGGGTGCAGGCATCTGTATCACTTAGGAATGTCAGGGAGGGATGGTGCTTCTGAGGATCTTCGAGGTCTTGAGCTCAGGAAGGTGGCAGAAAGAAGGGCTGGTTCTGAACAGGGCTGCTGGGCAGTAGGGGTGGGGCTGCCTTTGTGAACCAGGGTCTCTTCTCTGCATTCCTGCAACTGCTCCGGGCACCTGCCTTCACAGGCCAGGGGACCCCTTCGGAAATCTATACCCCTACCTACCCATTTGCAGTGAGGTGTTAGGGAATTAATGCTTTACTTCTCCCAGGTCATTTGCATTTAAAAAGTGGCTTCCAGGAGAAAGCACTGATTGTATACGGAATTTTAAGCTCTGGGGTTCCTGAATAGGAAGCTGCCCAGTCTTCTAATCACACTTCCTCGGTGCTAGTGCAGGGGGCATCTAAAAAGGGCTTTCCCTCCTGCTTTCCCTGGGGAAGGCCAGCAGGGCCCCCTCCCTGGGTGCT
Source organism: Mustela nigripes (assembly GCF_022355385.1). Classification (NCBI taxonomy): domain Eukaryota; kingdom Metazoa; phylum Chordata; class Mammalia; order Carnivora; family Mustelidae; genus Mustela; species Mustela nigripes. Next base: position 67,239,265 of record NC_081564.1, read on the forward strand.
GGCCCGGAGATGTGAGCTGAGGAATTCCCCATCTGCTTGGCTGCCTCCTGGAATCTCTCACAGCCCCATCCTCTGTGGGAGAGAGGCAGCAATTAGCATAACTGGAACAGAAACTCTCTGTCTACATTCCAGACTGTGGGATTCGGGCCTCCCCCCGGAGACATGCTAATTATGTGGAAGGGACCCTGGGTGCCTCTTGGCATCCATTCTTGCTCAGATGTTGCTGCTGCCGGAAAATAAGCCAGGTGTAGAGAAAACTACGGCCCAGGCTTGTGCATTGATTAACCTTCTCATCCAGGAAACCTGCTGCTACTCCCGCCCCTCGAGCTCTCTCAAAATCTTCCTCCTCCAAATTTCTACAGCCTTTTGTGGTCAGGAAAACAGGCTTGCTTTTGGCATGAATGCTTTCCATCACATCACCCACGATCGGCTTTCCTCTCCATTTGGACTGTAGTTCCTTCACAGGGGACCTTGTTTTATACTTAATTAACTAACCAATCAACCAATCAATGGCTATTAAAGAAACCCATTGGCAAACACTGTGCAAAGATCAGTAAAGCACCATCTGGACTGAGGGGTGCCCAGAGGTATAGAGCAGAGTGAACAGTTACATACCAGTGGTCAATGGAAGAATGCATCAGATGCTCTGGAGACATTGAGGAAAGGGTGTGGAAATGTGCCTGGGAAAGATTGGGGGAGGCTTGGAGAAAGGCTTCCTGGAAGAGGTGCCGTTTGAACATCATTAAGGATGAGTAGGAGTTTATCACACAGGTGTTACAGAAAAAAGCATCTATGAGGTCCCATGATGAGAAAAAGTTTTAGGGGGCACCTGGGTGGCTGAGTTGGTTAAGTGACTACCTTCGGCTCAGGTCATGATCCTGGAGTCCCAAGATCAAGCCCTGCATTGGCGGCGGGGTTGGGGGGGGTGTTCCCACTCAGCGGGGAGTCTGCTTCTCCCTTTGACCCTCCCCCCATGCTCTCTCTCTCTCAAATAAATAAATAAATAAAATCTTGAGAAAAAAAGAGTTTTGGGTTTTCCTTGGACCATAGGCAACTGAGGTGGCTGGCTCGTGGGCCCACTGTGAGGGGGACAGAAGACAATATGGAGAGGTGAGTGGCTGGGTCCTAAAAGATTTTGTTTTCCAAGCTAAATTGTGTGGAGGTATATTCAAGTGCTCAGGGTAACTAGTGAGGGATTTTAATAAGAGGGTAACGTGGTCAGAGCTGTGTTTCTGAAGCGAGAGCCACAGTATAGAGGATGGACTTGAAGGTGAACTAGAAATGGGGAGACTAGGAAGGCATCAGAGTGCTGAGGAACGGGACCAGGGCAGGGCAAGTGGGGAGAGGAAGCAGGCAGTGGGAGAGGGGGCCAACTGGGGTGACACAGCCCAGCGTCGGGCAGGAGCCTGGGCACGTGGTGGTACCATAGGAATCGGGACAAGGCCGACAGGAACAAGGACAGGTTCCGTTCAGGACACAGAACATCTGAGGTGGCTGAGGGCAGACCGGCCTCATGGGAAGGGGCCTGGAGGGAAGCAGAGGGATCAGATGGAGAGATCCTGATGTCAGAGGCAGTGTAACCTGGGGCTCCGAGAAGATGGTGACGAGCCTGGCTGAATCTGAATTCTGACTTTGCCTCTTACTAGTTGCATGAACTTGAGGAGGACGTGGTCTACAAGCCATCTGTGTGTTGCTTTCCATTTTTGTCAAAAAGGAATCGAAGTCCTACTTTGCAAGATTGCGGGAGGACTGAATAAGGGAATATGGTAGGGTGCTTAGCACAGCATCGGGGACATGGAGGTACTTGGTAGTTCTGAGTCACCAGCGAGGTGGAAGCTGAAACTGGATGTGGGTAAAACGGCACCTTGGGGGAGAATGAGCCAGGTGCAAAAAGAAAGACTCAAGAACAGAATCCCCAAGGAGCCTGAGGCCAGCCAGTTAGGTGAGTGGAGTCAGGACCAAGGTGGGAAGGAGGAATTGCCCAAGAGGCCAGATATCACGGGGGCTTATGAAATGAGGGGGGGGGGGGACTCTGGCTTATCAGTCATGAGGTTACCAGTGATTTTAGAGCAATTTCATGGAGTGGGAAATGAATGTGCAGAATATTTGCCAAGAATTTATTACAAAGGGTAGGAGATTTTTTAAAAAATGAAGCACAAGGGGGAACAGGTGCAGGGAAGATTTCTCTCTCTCTCTTTAAGATTATTTATTTATTTGAGAGAGGAGAGGGAGGGAGCAACCTCGAGCAGGGGAAGGGGCAGGAGGAGAGGGAGAGAATCTCAAACAGACTCCCAGCTGAGTGTGGAGCCCAGTGGGACTTGATCTGAGGACCCTGAGATTACGACCTGAGCTGAAGTCAGAGGCTTAATCCACGGAGCCATCCAGGCATCCCAGGGAAAATGTCCACATTTTACTGAAATTATCTTCAGGTAGATCTCTACCTCCCTGCCCAGCTCTCAGCATCCCCTCACCCTATGGGGAACTGGAGCTTTTGGTTACTTATGTGTCTTCCCATCAGAAGACACATAGGAGGGACGCCTGGGAGGCTCAGTTGGTTGGGCCACTGCCTTTGGCTCAGGTCATGATTCCAAGGTCCTGGGATCGAGCCCCGCATCAGGATCCTTGCTTGGCAGGGAACCTGCTTCTCTCTCCGCCTCTGCCTGCCACTCTGCCTGCTTGTGCGATCTCTCTCTCTCTCTCTCTGACAAATAACTAAATAAAATCTTTTTTTTAAAAAAAGAAGACATACAGGAGCTACGCTTTATGCTGTATGTTTCTCAGCACCTATCCCAGTGTTTGGCACAAAACAGGTGCTCAATACACGTGTCTTGAACCAGTTATGGGAGCAAGATGTTGGATGAAGGCTCCTGTTTCCAGACACTGCACACCTGGGGAGAGACCTGCACATGTCTGGGGGTTGGAGCTGCAAGGCATCCAGTGATTTAAAAAATTTTTTTTAAAAAAAGATCTTATTTATTTATTTGAGAGAGAGAGAGAGAGAGAGAGGGAGCACAAGCAGGAGGGGCAGAGGGGGAGGGAGAAGCAGACTCCCCACTGAGCAGGACTCCCAATGGGGGACTCCATCCCAGGGCCCCAAGATCATGACCTGGGCTGAAGGCAGACGCTCAGCCAACACAACCACCCAGGCCCACCGCATCTAGTGATTCTAGAATGATGGAGGAAAATGACCGATGAGCGAAAGGCTCTGAGGTTGATCTGATCACATGCGGAGGCCAGTACAAGCTCAGGCTTGTCCCCAGCAGCTACGCAGACCCAGAGTGGCTCACTCATTTGTTCCTGGATCTGGTGTTCATGCACACTTGTTCATGAACTTGTCATGCCAAGGATGTGCTAAGTCTTGTCCCTACTAAGCCACAAAAAGTCTTGAGAGGAGGCAGAGTCATAGTGTTGATTTCTTAAGTTGGTGCTGTGTGAAAAAGCTCTGACCGCAAGCAATCTTCCACTTCTCACTGGTGTCTGCAGTTGTCCTGCTCTCACTGAGTGTGACTTGCAGGGGCACGGGGCACCGAGGGAGATGCTGTCACCTCAGTGTCCTCACCTGGAAAGTCACTGAGTCATTCCAGCGCCTGATGCCTCTGATTCCGCTTCATTTCGAGATCCGTTCCTGAGATTGGGTTTCGATAGGAAGAGCACGGAAAGATGTTAAGTCTGTGAGAGGAAAGAAGGGTGGCAGGCTGGGAGATGGGAGGTTATGGCTTTGGGAGAGCAGCTCCTACCTCCCTGCCCTCACAGCCCTCCCCATCCACTTGAGGAGTAAGGATGACCACAGCCATGGGATACCCTAATGGTCAAAGCAAGTTCTTGGTGATTGCAAGTTCATGTGGAGCAACAGGTATGGTATCCGATGGGAAGCAGAAGTCTGGACCCAACCAGGTCAGACCCGCCCTGAAAGCAACCCAGAGGTCCATGGGGTGGTCTCAGGAATCCCCGGGATCATTCTTTCTAGGACCTGCTCATTGGATCTGCTCTGACCTGGACAGCCTCTTCTACCCTGTGCCATAATCAACCTCTCAAGGTGATCCAGGTCCCTCTTTTGCAGTGGGATGTAGGCCTGGACCACCCCCATCTGCCACCCCACAGAGTCCAGACACCCCAGGGCAGCCTTGATGCCCTTCTGGTTCCAGTCACGCCATGGGAATGTGTTTTATGACTTGGTCAGAGTTTGTTCTAAGAAGTGGTTTTTATATCTTGAAGTAGAGGAGACCTTTCTGACGCAGTGTCATCAAGTAGGCGTGAGAAGGTGAGGACATTCTAGCATCTTTGGAGTCTGTTTTGAACTGTCAGTCTCTTTCACGTCCACTAAAAAGGTGATAATCTGTGGGACTAAATATGATAATAAATTGTGAGTGCCAATCCTATAACAGATGCCACATAAAGGCCACTCAAAAGATGTCAGTTTTCTTGTTTCCTTCTTCTCTCCCTTTCCCTCCCTATTCTGTCTTAGGGGAGATTGTTTTCCTTTGACCCAATGACAAGGTTTGAGACAAGTAATCTTCTTTGCTTTGGGTGGCAGGTATTTTTCTAGTTCCCTCTCTACACTCGGGTGTGGAGCTCTAGCATTAAGTATCTTTTCTGACTACACCTCTTGGGACAGCCTTAGGCTTTGTTTCCATATTCCCCAGTTTCACAACCTTTTCCACCAATCTCCATCAGGTATTGTCCTAATTATGTGGGTGAGCGTGAGTGCTTCTATTGTCTGGCCACGCTGGCCAGAATGTAAGTCACTCATTTCAGGACTTTTTTTTCCCCTTCTTTTAACAGTCCTGCTATGGGTGACTCATATCCAGGAGAAATCATGAATGAGTAAGACATCCTTGATAGATTACAAGGACTTGGCACCATCACCACGGAAGGGATGCTCTTTCTTCTGTGATCTTCTATTTACCTTAGGTAGGAAGAACAAAACCAAAAGAGAAGGAGACACTGTCTCATCTGCCCATATGTTTTGCTCAGGGGTCATGGTCTCAGCCTGACTTTGCAAATCACTTTGCACTGGAAAGTTGAACAGACTGGGCAAATAGAAGAAGTAAATGAGATAATGGTTTAATGACCCCAGACTTGTCTTAAATGAACCAGTGGGTGTTAAGTTTCCACGTTGCCTCTGACAGGTAATGTTGGTTGGCAAATATGTTAAATAGGAAGGACAATAGCATTCAAGTTTCCATCATCAAATATTTGCAGTGTAGTTGGCCCTTACCAACACAGAGCTTAGGGGCACTGACCCCGTAGCTCAATAAAAAATTCATGTATAACTTTTGAATCCCCCAAAATTTATACTAATAGTCCACTGTTGATCAGAAGCCTTACCAAAAACATAAACAGTTGATTAACATATATTCAATGTATTATCTACTGTATTCTCACAATAAAGTAAGCCAGAGGAAAGAAGATGTTAAGAAAATCTTAAGAAAGAGAAAATACACTTATGGTACTGTGCTGTATTTACTGGAACCTCTTCCCCCAACTTATGTAGGCCTGTGCAGTTCCTAGTTGTTCAACTATGGTTGATTTTGTGAAGTAAACCACAAAATGATAGAGAAAATGTGCTAAGGAATAATGGACATCAGCCCATTGATGGTAATCACTTGCTACAGCACTGCCTGCTAGCCACGTGCTTGGGTTGTGCACTGCCACCCTGGGAGTAGACCTGGCCTGCCCATTCTAGGTTCTGGGCTCAGCATCCAGCCTTGGAGGGCTGCCCATGGCCTTGAACAAGAACATCGATCATTTGCGTGGAATGGCACACCAGTGACACAATTCCAAACTCAGATTTGCGACATGTAGTGTTAGAATCCTAGGAGAACTTGTTGAACAAACACACGCACGCACATTTCCCCACTCCACGTGGTTCTGACTTGGCAGGCCCACACTGGGGCCAGGAACCTGTGAGTTCACAGAGCTTGCCAGGTGTTTCTGCCGCAGAGCCAGTCTTAATCCCATGTAGAGTGATTGGAGATAGAGCCCAGACTTCCAAATCAGCCCCTTTCCTGTTCCCTGACTGTGGTTCTCCACTTCTTCTTGGCCTCAGCACTATGTGTAGGTACATGTGCTCTGGAGAGTGTGTGATTTTCAGATGTTCTGTCCCTGCTTCTCACAATGAAGGACATTCTCACATAACCCCTTCCTCCCCAGTTTTGAGGAATTAATTAATGATTAACAACAAATAATTGTTTATAAAAAAATAAAAAAGTAGCAAATAATCTAAGTACTTAATAATTAACTAATAATCAACTATTAATTACTTAATAGTTAAGTAGTGATTAGTTCATTGCTTGTTTTGTCTTTTAATTTTTAATTTTTTAAAATTTAAAGTCAATTAATTAACATATAATATATTATTAGTTTCAGAGGTAGAGGTCAGTGATTCATCAGTCTTATTTAATACCCAGTGCTCATTATCTCAGATGCCGTCCTTAGTGTCCATCACTAACATCCAGTTACCTCATGCCTCCTGCTTCTCCACCCCCGACCCACTCCCCACCCAGCGACCCTCAGTTTGTTTCCTATGATTAAGTCTCTTATGGTTTGTCTCCCTCTGTGATTTCATCTTCTTTATTTTTTCCTCTCTTCCCCTATGATCCTGTTTTGTTTCTTAAATTCCACTTACCAGTGAGGCCATATGTCATTGTCTTTCTCTGATTGACATATTTTGCTTATCATAATACCCTCTAGCACCATCTACATTGTTGCAAATGGCAAGACAAGATTTTTTTTTAATGGATGAAAAATACTCCATTGTACATAACTTCTTATTTATGCATTCATCTGTTGATGGACATCTAGGATCTTTCCATAGTTTGGCTATTGTGGACATTTCTGCTGTAAACAATCAGGTGCACATGCCCCTTTGGATCACTACATTTGTATCTTTAGGGTAAATACCCAGTAGTGGGATTGCTGGTTGGTAGGGTAGCTCTATTTTCAACTTTTTGAGGAACCTCCATACTGTTTTTCACAGTGGTTGCACCAGCTTGCATTCCCACCAATTGCATTTTCCACAGTGGTTGCACCAGCTTGCATTCCCCTTTCCTCACATCCTCGCCAATATCTGTCATTTCCTGCTTGTTAATTTCAGCTATTCCGACTGGTGTAAGGTGGTATCTCACTATGGTTTTGATTTATAATTCCCTGATGCCAAGTGATGTTGAACATTTTTTTCATGTGTCTGTTGGCCATTTGGATGTCTTTAAAGAAATTTTTGTTCATGTCTTCTGCCCATTTCTTGGTTAGATTCTTTCTTCTTCCGGTATTGAGTTTGGTAAGTTCTTTGTAAATTTTGGATACTAGCCCTTTACCTGATATGGCATTTGCAAATATCTTCTCCCATTCTGTCAGCTGTCTTTTGGTTTTGTTGACTGTTTCCTTTGTTGTGCAAAAGCTTTTTATCTTGATGAAGTCCAACTGGTTCAGGTTTGTCTTGGTTTCCCTTGCCTTGGGAGACTTGTCTAGCAAGAAGTTGTTGTGGCCAAGGTCACAGAACTTGTTGCCTGTTTTATCCTCTAGGATTTGGATGGATTCCTATCTCCCATTTAGGTCTTTCAACCATTTTGAGTCTATTTTTGTGTATGGTGTAAAGAAATGGTCCAGTTTCATTCCTCTGCGTACGGGTGTCCAATTTTCCCAACATTATTTGTTGAAGGGACTGTCTTTTTTCCATTGGATATTCGTTCCTGCTTTCTCAAAGATTAGTTGATACTAGAGTTGGGGGTCTGTTTCTGGGTTCTCTATTCTTTCCCACTGATCTATGTGTCTGTTTTTGTGCCAGTACCATACAGTCTTGATGATTACAGCTTTGTAATAGAGCTTGAAGTCCAGAATTGTGATGCCCAGTTTTGATTTTCTTTTTCAACATTCCGTTTGGCTATTTAGTGTCTTTTCTGGTTCCATACAAAGTTTAGGATTATTTGTTCCAGCTCTGTGAAAAGGTTGATGGCATTTTGATAGGGATTGCATTAAATGTGTAGATTGCTCTAGGTAGCATAGATGTTTAAACAATATTTGTTCTTCCAAACCATAAACATGAAACATTTTTCCATTTCTTTGTATCTTCCTCAATTTCTTACATAAGTGTTCTATCGTTTTCTGAGTACAGATCCTTTGCCACTTTGGTTAGGTGTATTCCTAGGTATCTTATGGTTTTGGATGCAATTGTAAATGGGATTGACTCTTTAATTTCTCTTTCTTCTGTCTCATTGTTAGTGTATAGAAATGCAACTGATTTCTGTGCATTAATGTTATATCCTGCTGTTTTGCTGAATTGTTGTATAAATTCTAGCAATTTTAGGGTGGAGTCTTTTAGGTTTTCCACATAGGGTATCCTGTCATCTGCAAAGAGTGAAAGTTTGACTTCTTCTTTGGCAATTCAGAGGCCTTTTATTTCTTTTTGTTATCTTATTGCTGAGGCTAGGACTTTTAGTACTATGTTGAATAGCAGTGGTGATAGTGGACATCACCCCCCACCCCCAACCCCGTACCATGTTCCTGACCTTAGGGGAAAAGCTCTCCGTTTTTCCCCTCTGAGAATGATATTCATTGTGGGCTTTTCATAGATGGCTTTTACGATATTGAGGTATTTCCCTCTATCCCTACACCCTGAAGAGTTTCAATGTGATTTTCTGGGGGAGATTGCATTGAATCTCAAGTTTTTTTGCCCTGGGGGTGTGTGGAAATGAACTGCCCTTGCCAGGAGCCAGGCAGTAATCTGCTGGATTGCTCTAGGTGACTTTTGTTCCCTGAAGGTTTTCCTTATAGCTTTGGAAGATGAGAATGAAAATGGCAGCCTCCCAGTCACTGGGGTCCCTAGTCCTCGGTGCAGCCTCAGAGAAAAGCAGTCAGTCCTTCCCATCTCCTTGGTATGTGGCTGTGCTCCATGCTCACCCAGCCTGTGACTGAGTGGTTCTATTTCTGGCATGCAACCCTGTTTTGAGTCTCCCAACCCTGCAGAGTTCTGAGGACCACAACCATGCACCTCCTCCCAGGGGGAAAAAGAGGGGAGTCTCCCTGGATCTTCCACTTGCTGGGTCCCAGCTTGGACAGCCGTGGCCCGACTGGGCCACGGATCATGGTTTATGGCAACCCCGAGCTGAGAGCCCACTCCTGAGCTTGCTGATAGCAGCCGGCTTTCCTGCTCCGATGCCTGGGAGCTCTGCCACACTCAGGCATCCCTGGTCTTCCTGTGACCCCAGGGATCCTAAGACCACACTGTCATACCTAGGATTCCTCCCCGCTTTGCCACCTGAGCACCTTCCAGGCCTGGATATCGATCACTGGAGCAGGCTTCTAAAAGCTCTGATTTTGCCATCTCACTTTCTGGTGCCAGCTTCCTGAGGCTCCCTCTCCCCATGGTCTATCTTCCATATGTCACCTTAGATTCACTTCTTTGCACCTTTCACCTTGCAGGAAGCAGTCACTTTTCTGCTTGTAGAATTGCAGCTATTCTTTTCTTCGATCTTGGGTTGAGTTTACGGGTGTTCAGAATGCTGTAATAACTGTCTAACTGAATTCCTGGGACCAGATGAGACTAAGGTCTCCTACCCTCTGCCATCTTGGACTCCACAATTTCTTGCTTTGTGGATTTCTAGGTCTCCAGCTAGAGTGGGAGAGGAAGTTCCCCTGCACACACACCTGGGTATTTAGACTTTTCCTTTATTAACCCCCTTCCTCCCGTGGTCCTGGGGGTAGTGGGGAGCAGAGGAGGAAATACACCCTAATAGTGGCATGTTCTTTGACCCGGACACCTGTCTTGTGGACTAGCCATTTTGATGTCACTAGGGGCCCATATGGGCTCTCAGCTAATTCAGCCCCTTCCTTTCAAGAGTTTTATACAGACCTTACATGGCAGGCAAGAACATGGCCACTTTTTCCAAGAAGGATTTCAATGCCCTTACCACAGCAGTGAACAGAGGAGCATCATGGCCTACAGGGGAGTCTCAGAGTGTATGGGGTTCCCACAGACTGCTCCACGACTGGCCTTTGGCTCCAGACTACCTTCTGAGATGGTAGGCGGAAGTCCCGTGGGCAGAGCTGTCAGTGACCCTCAACCCCAGCCCCTGGGATGACTGTTCAAAAGATGTGACAACTCATACTTCATTTGTCTCTCCTGATTCTTTTTTTTTTTCTTTTTTGTCTATCTGGTCTTCTGTCCTGCTGAATTTTTGAGACTCTCTCTCTGTTTCCCTGTCAGATCAACAGTGAACATGCATCCTGTTGGGGCCAGTTCCAAGATGTTGCCTTTCAGATGAACACCCTGAGTTCATCACGCAACCTCCACCCCACCCCCAATCATGTCTGTCTTTCATCCTGGCCCCCTCCTTTGGCTCTTGCTAACCGGGGTAGAGAAGCAGACACGGACAGATGGGGTCTGCCTAGAGAAGAGGGAGTAGGGGCTGCTCTTCCCTGCCTCCCTTGGACCTAGCCTGCCTCCTGCCTCCACTCAACAGCCCTATTTTCTACATCCTTTACATGCTCTCTGATTAGGACAGTCTAGCCTGAGTCCCTCTTATACTCTAAGCCTTACATATATGGGCACAACCACTTTGTGAAGTCAAAGCTTCATGTGAGCACATTTTCTCCCCCTGATTAGATCAAGGAAGGCAGGGGATATGCTTCTAGTTCTCACTAGTGCCCTGCATGCTGATGGAGGTCCAGCTGTTCTAGGTAACTGAACCCTCCTGCTCAAACACACCTGGTTTCCCTCTGCTCTGGAAGGCACTGGGAACAGTTTCCACCAGTAGCTTGGTCAATGAAAAGAAGAGCTCCCTTGTTGGGAAGAATTCTGGCTGTAGGAAGGAAACATGGCTCTGGCCAAAGCAATCCATTTCCTCATTCGTACGTCTTTTCATTTATTCATTCCCAGCAGAAACACCCAGTACAATTCTAGGTAACACAGGGTGTCTGGGAACTTACTGTCCTCTTGGGGCTGTGAGGCTTAAAACAGACAAGGCAAATCAGCATGTGACTGAATGCCTCACATATTTGATTTGAATCATGAATTGAGGGGGTCAGAGAAGAGGGGTGGCAGGGCTGCAGGGGAGCGTAGGCTCTGGGTGGGGAGTGTTTTCCCAAGCTGCAGAAGCAAGAGCAGAATGTAGGCATGGAGCAGAGAGTGTGGGAGACCTTGCAAGTGGAGGGTACAAAGCGGAAGGAACTTGGTGTTTTGCACCACACAGGAAGTGTGCTGGGGCAGTGGAGGGAGCGGGAGAAAATGAACATTGGTTCCATGCTGCTTCCATGGACGTAGCAGGCAAATGGGCCCACACTGGCCATTCCAGGCCTTGTCTGGGAATCGCTTTGATAACCAAGAATGTATAAGAGTAGCCTGCTGGGGCAGCACTCGCTTCTTCCCATGGCCTGCAAGCAGGCCCAGCCGGGGCCAGAGGCCTCAGCCTCGTTCCAGGCGCAGAGGTAGCAAGAAAGGCTGGAAAGGCAGTGCTGTTTGATTTCCAAGGCTTTCCAAGCTCGCCAGGTGGAAGGCAGCCAGAGAAGCAGCAGCTGGTGACAGCCTGCCTAACTGCTTCAGATAGCAGGCAGCCCCTCCAGGGAACAATTGGACAGAAAGGGGGGTGGCAGGTCAGGGAACATGGGCCAGTGGAATTCTGAACAAGGTCAAAGTCCAATTTGGTACAGTGCTTTATTACCAATTTAAATCTCGTCTTTCCTCCCGGGGTGGCTGCCACCCCTGCAGGAGGAGGCCAGGGCTGCCTCAGGGGAAATTTGCATTTAAAGACTCCAAGTGCCTGGCACCCTGGCAAGGGCTGCAGTCTGGCCTGACTGTTCATCCCAGCATCCAGGAGTCGCACACCGAGGATGCTCCTATTTCGTCTGTATCTGGACACCTGCTTGCTTGTGGGGGGGAGGGGGGGGCAAAAATACCAGACTCTTTGTACTTCTTCCAGTAGTGGGCAGGATCCCAGAATGTGCAGAATGGGAGATGGTGGGGTCTAGAAGGTGGCCATGCTTTGTTTTTCTTAACTGGGGCCAAAAGGAATTCCTAAGGAAATGGTGGCGATCCAGGACAGTGGGGATATTAAAGACCCCCACTATGGTGTGGGAAGGGGGACGCTGTGGAATGTTGGCTGATGGGAGGAGGCCAGGATCCAGGTGACCGAGAAGGTCTAGCAGGGGGATTCTTTCTCTTTTTTTTTTTTTTTTTAAAGATTTTATTTATTTATCAGAGGAGGGGTGGAGAGCGAGCACAGGCAGACAGAATGGCAGGCAGAGGCAGAGGGAGAAGCAGGCTCCCTGCTGAGCAAGGAGCCCGATGTGGGACTTGATCCCAGGACGCTGGGATCATGACCTGAGCCGAAGGCAGCTGCTTAACCAGCTGAGCCACCCAGGCGTCCCTAGCAGGGGGATTCTACAGAAGTGGTGGGTGGCTGATTCCTGGCACGTGGCTCAGTTGGAAGAAAGGCTCCTCTTCATGCCTCCCTCCTTGGGACAGGTGTTTACCAGTCTTTGGTTTCATCGGGGGCATTTTCGGAAATACTTATGGTTGATTGCAAGTGCCCCAGAGATTCTGATGTAGCAAATCTACACTCTCTCTTATCCCCCGTCAATCCTATTACCTCGACCACCATTATCACCACCCCGAGGGAAAGAGATGGACAAGTTTCTCCTCACTTCCATGGGCTACCCTTCCTTGGGTTGGACTTTTTTGAGCCCCTGTACCATGAAATCAACATATGTTTACTGGGAACCTAGGAGTTGGTAGACACTTAACTCCACAGCTTAAAATCTACTCTGTTTTGGTGTTTGATGCCAGAACCGTCTGTGAGAAGAGGGAGCATATGGTACAATGTGTTCGTGACATCAAGTCTCATGGGGACAATGACCTCACAAGGAGATTTGCTTGTCAGCACCCTCGGAGGCAAAGCCTGTCACAATCCCTTGGCTGTTTGTTGGGCTGGGACATTAGATGTGGGTTACCCAACACCCTGTACCCAGGAGCCCCAGGTGTACACACACGAACCTGCCTCAGCCGCCTGGAGATATATTCTGTATATCCTACAACTACGTCAACCTGTGGTCAACCAGGCTGGCCGGCCCTGCTCTGTCTGAGCACTCCTGGGCCTCAGAGAGAGCATTTAGGGTTTGCTGTGGGCCTCAGAGATTCCTCAACCCTTTTCAGCTCGCAATGGGGAACAGAGTTATGTGACGGGAGCCCTTGGTTGTCTCTTCCAGTCTGACTGGAAAAAATAAGGAATGCTGGGGATGAGCTATTCAAGGACATGGGGGCTCCTCCAGGCCTTCGGGTCATGCTGGGCAGGGTTGAAGGGCTCCCTGAGGCTCTGGTGACTGACCACGGCTGCAAGGAACTCTGGGAGAGCAGTACTCAGAGGTGGGCACCAGAGGAGCGGACCACACCTCATCTTTACCGGGACACATTTCTCACGTGAAAACACCCAGCCCCCTTCGGGCCCTTTGTCCCTCACTTTGAAAGCAGGAGTTTTTGTGGGTCACATTCAGGGCCCCACCACAGAACAGAGATCATCAGTAGTTCCCGATACCCACAGCCTAAAGCTCAGAGGTCTTGGGGTGCCATCCTGTCAGCTTCCAAACTGTCCTGTGCTTCTGACCTTCCAACTACCTGCCTCTTTGCTCTCGCTTCAGATAATCTCAGACCGACCCACTCTGCTCACCTCACCTCCAGTTCCCCTGGGAGGTTCCACAGGCCACTGTCTATGCGCCAGTTGCACCAGAGGTGTGGAATAATAACCTGCTTCCTGCTTAGATACTCATCAAAGCCTACCGGCCCATCTAGGTCCAATTCTGGGAAGTCTCCCTCAACTGGAACTGATGTCTCTGCATTTCTCAGGGATGGCACTTTGCATGATTTGTCTCCATATCGCCAGAGCACAGCATGATATGAAGAAGCTGAAGAGGACTGGGTTGAATAAACAAGTACACCTTGATGACCCAGGTCACTAATTTGGCGCTCTGCCCTGGGTGTATATTTCCATGCACATATATTATCTAACTTATGAGCTCAAGAAGGCACAGATCTTGCATTTCCCTTCTCTCTCTATACTCTGCAGCACATAGCCCAGAAGCTTGTACATGGACATGTTCAGTGACTGATGTGTTTTATTTTGTATTTTTTAAAGATTTTATTTATTTATTTGACGGACAGAGATCACAAGTAGGCAGAAAGGCAGGCAGAGAGCGAGGGGGAAGCAGGTTCCCTGATGAGCAGAGAGCCCGATGCAGGGCTTGATCCCAGGACCCTGAGACCATGACCTGAGCCAAAGGCAGAGGCTTTAACCCACTGAGCCACCCAGGGGCCCCGACATATGTGTTTTGATAATGGGGAAGAGAGAAATGAAAATTGGTTCCTTCCTGCTCCTTGATATGGGCCATATGTTCCAGCCAAAGCCATTTCTTCACTATCCCTGTCACCTACTCCCTGCTTGCCAGGGCTGTCATGTGTTTGCTCGTTCTGTTCTCTAGTTCCTCTCTTTGTTCCCCCAAGCCCTTCCCATTGTTCTCAAAGTGAGCTTGAACCCCACCTCACGGATAATACCCACCTCTAGATCCTTTATAACTGGGAAACCCAGTTCACCAACTCCAATGTGCAAGCAGTAGCATAGTTCTTCAATTCTAAAAAACGGCTTGTTTTAGTTACTTATATGGGTCACCTTGATGGGGTTAAAGGAGGCCCAGAGAGCTGGTAGGACATTATTTCTGGGTGTGTCTGTGAGGGTGCCTCCGGGAGAGGGTAGCATCCGAATTGGTAGACTAGCAAAAAGACGTTCACCCATGTTGGGTGGGTGTCACCCCATCTAATAAGGGCTTGAATAGAACCAAAAGATGCGGGGAGGGAACTCACTCTGCCTGAGCTGAGACATCCATCATCTCACACCTTAAGACACCAGAGCTGGGGGAATGTCTCTTTTTGCTTAGAACCTTTCAGAGTCTTACTTTCCTCATCTAAAAGGCGGAAAGAATGATACCAGTCTTGCCTAAATCAAGTTTTTATACTGATAATTTAAAAGTATCACAGATAGAGAATTATATTCAAACCTTTGTACTTCTCAGGCCTTCTTAGTCCTTTGGGCTCAGACTAGGACTTAGATCATCTTCTCCTAATTCTCAGGCCTTTGGCTTTGAACTGCATTACACCATCAACTTTGCTGGATTTCCAGCTTATTGATGGCAGATCCTGGGACTTCCTGACCTCCATAATTATGTGAGCCAATTCCTACAATAAATCTTTGATCACTCTCTCTCTCTCTCTCTCTCTGTAATGTATATATGCATATATATCCTACCCATTCTGCTTCTCTGGAGAACCATGACTAATACACAGCTTAATACAGATTTCATCTCCCTGGCCTACTGGACTTTGAGGAAATTCAATCCAAATCTTTCTTTGGTCACTATGTGATCCCCTACTGGGTTGGGTAAGGACCCCAGGCCACTGCAGCCATGGGTCACTGGTCCCTGTGGCTCACAGTGGCATTGCCCCCACCCAACAGGTACCCTCTCTGTGGTTCTGCTCGTCCGTATCTGTCAGATCACCTTTGGGTCACGGGTTGGTTTTCTGGTATGTTTTTGAAATTTAATCTTTTTATTATGGTAAAACATATACCACATATTTATACATAACATAAAATTTACCCTTTTAGCCATTTTTAAGTGTACAGTCTAGGAGCATCAAGGAAATTTGCAATGTCGTGCAACCATCCTTACTGTCTGTTTCTAGAACTTTGTCCTTATCCCAAACAGAAACTGTACGTGCTCTGAACAATAACCCTTCATTCCGCACCCCCCTTTTATCCCTGCCCCTGGTAACCTCTCCTCTGCTTTCTGTAGACAGTGCAGGTGGAAAAGTAACAATGAGGTTTTGGCAATTTGAGAAATTTGACTCTCAGCCACGGTTGGGCAGCATGGCGCAGGGGGAATGTCTGTTTTTGCTTAGAATGCCTCAGAGTCCAGCTTTCCTCATCTGAAGCATCGAAAGAACGATACCAGCCCTGCCTAAATCAAGTTTTTATACTGATAATTAAAGAAGTCACAGATACAGAATTATATCCAAGCCTGTGTACGTTTGTTAAGTTTATAAAAAAAAAAAATTGCGACTTCATTGACGCTATATAAGTAAAACTGTACTTTATATGTCCAAGCGGAGTTGTCTTCTTGATGAAGTCCTATCTTTAATTATATTGTTAAGTGAAGGATGGTCTGCAAATGTGTCTGTTTGAATATTCAGTTTTTTAATCCCTCTTTCTTTTTTTTGAATTATTTTTATTTAAAAAAAATTTTTTTTAAAGATTTTATTTATTTATTTGACAGACAGAGATCACAAGAAGGCAGAGAGGCAGGCAGAGAGAGGGGGGAAGCAGGCTCCCTGCTGAGCAGAGAGCCTGATGCGGGGCTCAATCCCAGGACTCTGGGATCATGACCTGAGCCGAAGGCAGAGGCTTTAACCCACTGAGCCACCCAGGCACCCCTGATCCCTCTTTCTTAGGAAAAGTGAGTGGTCTGTAGAGAGCAGAGCATAGCTTCTCGGATGCTGGCAAACTGGTGAGAACCTTCCGTAGATGGTCAGGAGATGTCTTCTTGTTTTCCTCACACCTTCTCTAGAAACAGGATGGGTGACTTCGTCTTCTCCCTCCCTGAGTGGAGGTAAATGAATCTTTGCCAGGCTGTGGGGCCAAGGTAGAGAAAGCCACACTTTCTGGAGGCTCCGTGGATGGTGGGAGCTTCTGCCAGGCCGTAGGGAGCTCATGGAAGCTTACACATGCTCACACCACAGAAACAGCTCCCCTGTGCATCTGGGCACCATGGGCCATCTGGGAGAAGCTAGAAGGACATGTGGACTATAGCCAGCCTAGGGGGCCGGGGGTCTGGATTTAGCTTGGGTAAGTCTGGGTTTGCTTTTTCTTCTCTGGAGATTTGTTTCTCCCTTTTATTTTTCCTCAAGACCCTGAGCCAGGGGATACCCCAAGAAGCAAGAACCAGGTCCCAGACACCAAGGTCGTGGACATGACCACCAAGAGAAATAAGGCTCCGTTCCTCTCACTGGTCGGTTGCTCATGTAATGGTATAAACTAGACCCCTTGGCTAGCCTAGTTTTGCTGTGGTTTATTCCACTCCCGTTGCTGCCTGCAACAGCTGTGGTTGTGGGGCCACTCAGCTCCCTGTGCTGGGCCTGGGCCTGGAAAATGTCAGGCTGTGACTACCCCTACATAAACAACCAGCCACTTCTGGGCTGAGGACAGTTTTCCACTCACTTGGCTCCAGCTTTCCAGGGTCTCTGTCTGTCTGTGTTTATGTCTTGGCCCTGTGAGTAGAGTCTCCTTCCTGGGGAGGCCTGTTCTCAGGAGCCAAGACTGGTGGCTACCTACTCCACACAGGGAGTTGGGCACTCACACCTGAGTCCTTCAGAACATTCTAGACATTTTGAGAAAGGCAGCTAGGATCTGTGATCTGTCCTGGGCTAGAGCAACACTGGGTTGGGGAGGTCAATAATACTTCGGGTCCAGCAAAAAATTCGTGGTGTGATTCAAGGGGATGCTCCCTTGTTCAAACACATCTACTATCCCCTGTGTTGCTCAAAATTCTACCTATGGGTGACTCAGATCAAAAAGTTGCAATAATAGGGCACCTGGGTGGCTCAGTGCTTTAAGCCTCTGCCTTCAGCTCAGGTCATGGTCTCAGGGTCCTGGGATCAAGCCCCGCATTGGGCTCCTTGCTTAGCAGGGAACCTGCTTCCCCCTCTCTCTCTACCTGCTTCTCTGCCTACTTGTGATCTCTGTCCGTCAAATAAATAAATAAAATCTTTTTAAAAAATTGCAATAATAATAATGACTATATTTCTTGTCTGAATTGCACTTTCCAGATCTCAATAGCCTGTTTAGTCTCCATGTCAGGTTCACAGTAGGTAGGCCAGGAATCATTCCCGCTATATTATAGATGCAGACACTGGGCACATCAAGGAGAAGCAGCAAGCTCTGGTCAGGGATCAGGTGACCTGGGTCCTCTCTTCATTCTGTCCCTGTTGCTTTGTCACTGTCACAAATGACACCTTCTCTGAACTTACTTTCCTTATTTGAATATATTTTATAGTTCCTAAAATTCTCTTCATTTAAATATGACATATCTGGGGTGCTTGGCTGGCTCAGTTGGTGGAGTGTGTGGCTTTTGATCTCAGGGTTGTGAGTTTGAGCCCCACATTGGGTGTATAGATTTCTTTAAAAATACAATCTTTAATCAATCAATCAATCAATCAAATACATCAGTTAAAGTAGACCTTTATGTACTGATATGAAAGGGTATCCAAGATAAGTTGCTAAGTACAAATGTGAATGTGGGTATAATCTCCTACTGTTTGAGTTTAAGAAAGAAATGGCTCTAGGTCCAGGCACATGCCTGATTCTGTCTGTGCCTCAACACCACTGGGGGGATATACAGAACATGTTGTCGGCAGGGGTGGGGGTGGAGGGTGGGCGGAGGGAGGAAGTCAGGGGTGGAGGGGACGTTAACTTTTCTTCATATTCTTTTGTACCTTTTAACTTTCTGCCTTGTATAAATAAAATACAAAAATAAGCATTTTATATTGGAGGACTTAAGGTTTTCTTTTGGAGCCAGTGGGATGAGGTAGATAATATCAGATGCTTTATGTACATCAGGGGCTTACTACCATCCCAGGAGGCACCCTAAAAGACTGTTACCGACCATTAGACTTGACAGCATTGTGTGCTGGGAAAGTTACAGGCTAAAGAATTGAACAGACTCGGGCGCCTGGGTGGCTCAGTGGGTTAAGCCGCTGCCTTCGGCTCAGGTCATGATCTCAGGGTCCTGGGATCGAGTCCCGCATCGGACACTCTGCTCAGCAGGGAGCCTGCTTCCTCCTCTCTCTCTGCCTGCCTCTATGCCTACTTGTGATCTCTCTCTGTCAAGTAAATAAATAAAATCTTTAAAAAAAAAAAAAGAATTGAACAGACTCGAGTAAAACTCAGCCTCTTGCTTTCTCATCTAAAAATCTTGGGGGAGAAGGAAAGAATGACCGCTATTACGCGCTATAAAAAATAAAATGAAAACATGAAATCATGGATGTAACAAAGGGCTTCTCCCCTCGCATGACTATGTGAGCAGGACTCTGGAAAATGGAAAAATGTTCTATGTTTCAAGTAAGTTTTGACATCAGGTAAATTCTCTAGGGCAGCACTCTCCAAGACATATGCAACGCAAGCCAAATGTGTGCTGTTAGGTTTTCTAGTGGCCATGTCAAGAGGAAAAGCACAAAGAAACAGGTGACACTAATTTTAGTAATATGTTTAAATGAACCCTGTCCATTTAAAATATACTTTTAGTGTGTATACAGTGTAAAATTATTCCTGGGATATTATATTTTTTCATACAAAGTCTTTTGAAATCATGTGTATTTTACACTTACGGCGCACCTCATCTTGGCCTGGCTCTATTCGGACCTCCTCTGGTCCATAGCTACCTGGGGCTAACAGCTGCCGTACCGGAGGGTGTGGGCTCTGTGCCAGGAATGACACCATGGAAGGCTCTTGATAACCCAGGGGCCTGGGGCTGGGGCTTTAAGGAGCAAGGTGATGGAGAAGAACCAACGTTTGTCCATTGCAGGCTGCGATTAGGTAACAAAACACAGAACATGCTGAGTAAATAAATAAGGGGCTGAACACGCTGCCCTACGAGGCTGTCCTCCCATCACCCTGAGAAAGGTCAAGTGCTTTCACTGCTATGGCGAAGTGGAAGGGGACTGCATGGAAGGTAAGGACAGGGGACAGGGAAAGGGCTGGACATTGTCAAATGTGGGCGGCTTCCCCACTACCCACTCTCCTGGGCCTCCTCAGTCTTTGCTGGAAGCTCTTTGTTGGCCCAGGCCCTGAATGTTTCTGCTCCTCTGGTCTTGTTCTGAGCTGTCGTCTCCCCCCTTGCTGTGCAAGCCTCTCTCCTTATGGCACCAGATCTGTCCATGGGCTCGCTCTGCAGCCCTAAGAGCTCCCCTGAGCCAAAGTCTACTGCACTGAGTCCAGAGTCTTGCCCACATCCCCACTGGACCTGCTGTCCCTGCCTCCCCTCGCATGCCCCCTCCCGTGAGGCCTCCTTCCGTTGCCTGAGTCATGGTAATAAGAAGTGACTCCTTTTTTTCCTCCCACTTCCAAATCACCACTAAACCTTGTCAGTTCTGTCTCCCAAATAGCTATCAAATGTCGAGAGAGACTTCTCACTGTATCACAGCAATCGCATCCTAATGGGGTCTCCTGCCTCTCATTTTGTGCCTACTCAGTCTGCTCTCCCATTTGTACTCAGCGTGTCTTTCTAAAGTTTCAACTCCATCCTGTAACTTTGTGGCCTAAACACGTCCACCTCTCATCTACACCTCTGGATGAAGTCCAGAGTCTGTGGGTGTCCTGAGCCCGGGGCTGAGAACTTGTCTCCCTCCACTTCTGCCCTTGTCCTCTGCAGTGGGCTGAAGAGTGAGCCCCCACATCGGTGTCTACCTCGAACCTCAAAATGTGACTATTTTAGATAGGGGCCTTGCAGATGTCATTAAAGATTGAGATGTGTTTATTCTGGATCAGGTGGGTCCTCAATCCAGGGACAATTTTTCCCCGGAGGGGAAAACACAAAGGTGCCCATGAAGAAGTTGTCCACGGGAAGACAGAGGTAGGGATTGGGCTGATGGAGTCACAGACACCAAGGATGGCTGGAGCCACCGGAAGCAGGAAGAAGCGAGGATGCAGAGTCTCCCCTTGAGCCCACAGAGGGAATATGACCCTGGCGACACCTTGATTTTGGATTTCTAGCTGGTGGAAGAGTGGGGGGGATACATTTCTGTTGCTTTACTCTACGAAGTCCGTGGTAGTCATTTCTGGGAGCTCTAGGAAATCAACACACTCTGTTTCAGCTGTAATGAGTAATTGCATTTCTCTATACTTTACCTTTCAGGGTCTCCCCCCCTCCCTGCCTCCCTTCCTCTTCAGCCTGACTCCCGGAAGCCTCTTCATGTGTGTTCCCAGCTGGGTGAGGTGCGTCACCTCTGAGTCTTCGGAGCATGTGGCACTCTGCATACCAGTTGCCTCCCTACTTGCCTGCAGCCCCCACTGGACTGGAAGCCCTGTGGTGACAGGGACATCTTGGAGACACAGCCATGATCCATGCCCACTCCCCCCGCCCATGCCCAGACAACACCTGGCTGCAGCAGGTGCTGAGTAAGCATTTGTGGAATGACTGAACGCTCGCTCTTCTGTCAACCAGGATTCTTTGTGGGTGTTATTTCTAGTTGTCCTTCCAAAAGGCTTGTAAGTCTTTATTTTTATTTTTATTTTTTCCAATTCAAGACACGGAAACCAAGGCTTAAGGGCCTCTGGGGGCTGACCTGAGGGACATAAAGTTCATTCTATTTACAAACCTTTTCATCAATAGGAGTTTCCAAATTTATTTTGCGCTCTCCGCAGCCTGGCTCTCAAAGCTGTAGTTTTCACTGTTCGAAGTCCAAAAGTCAGACTTCACTGAGGAACGTGCTTATGATATCCGGGGGAAGCAGTGGAGGTCATCGTAATGTTGACTTCTACAGAGCTCCAACCTACATGTCCAGACATAGGAAATGTGTGGAAAAGTGCTTGGCCCCTGTCACTGTGATGCTTGTGACTGCCACAGGGGAAGAATTGAGTTTGAAGATCAGAAAATCTTTACCACAGTCCAGGATATCCCTGTAGGCAGCTTTGTGTCCTCAGCATCTCTGGGCCAGCTGAAATTGCATTTCTAGGGGAGGGTCCACATCTGTGTTATTAAAAAAATCCCTGTGCAGGTTCTGCGGCTCAGGGAGGTTTGAAAACGGAGGGAAGAATGGGGAGCCTGGAAGCCTGGGGAGCTTAGATAGGAGAGGGATCCCCATGGGGAGAGAAGGCAAAGATGGAGAAGCTGCAGAAGATAAAGGCAAACTTGGCCGAGGTGTAACTGTGCCCTGGGTGGGGAGTGGGGAGATCATATTCTAGAAGAACAGAGCATCCCCAGAGACGAGTCCCCTGGGCCTCTGTGAACCATCCCACCTACCAAGCCCACTTCTTCCCCATCAGATGCAGTTGTGCCCAGCCCTCACCTTGGCCCCAGTGGGCTCCAGGCCTCGATGGCCACTGGGTCTTGGTTTCTGCTGTCTGCTCCTTACCTCTCCCATCTGCTATGTGAGGTCTGGGCACCTCTCACCTCCTGCCCAGAGCTTCCCTGCACCTCGACTCCACTTTTCTCCTGGAGGCAGAACTCCTTCCCCCTGAGTCTACACCTTGTACCGTTACCCTCGTCTTTGTGGTACACGCACATGCATTGTGTCTCTTTTGCATGTCTCCTGCCCTAAAGAGCTGGGGCAGAGTCCTATAGTGCAAAGGGCATGGGCTTTGGAAG
This sequence comes from Mustela nigripes, assembly GCF_022355385.1. Classification (NCBI taxonomy): domain Eukaryota; kingdom Metazoa; phylum Chordata; class Mammalia; order Carnivora; family Mustelidae; genus Mustela; species Mustela nigripes. The sequence continues at coordinate 67,261,660 of NC_081564.1, forward strand.
CCCCACACCTGAAAGTGATTTGTCGCCTTGCAATGCACCTGGGAGCAAATGATTAACCCACAGTCCAGCCTCCATTTCTTTGTCCATAAAATGGGAAAGATACCTTCCTCTTAGGGTTCTTGTGAAGATAATGTGAGGTAACGTGTGGAATGTCCTTGGCATGCAGTAGGTGACTGATAAAACCATGTCGATTAACCAAGGAGCTGGGTAATCATTGCCATGGTTGTAACTAAGACCTCGGAGAGCACTTCCCTTTTTCACTTTTTAAAAATCTTTTTCAAAGATTTCATTTTTAAGTAATCTCTCTACCTAATATGCGGCTCGAACCCCTAACCCCAAGATCAGGAGTCACATGTTTCTGATGGAGCCAGGCCGGCACCCACAGTTGGCCTGAGGGTTTTCATCAGTCTCCTCGCTGCGGGCAGGGAGGAGGAAGATTCAGAGAAGTCAGTCATGAAGGCTCACGATGCCCTAGAGGAGCACCTGTGGGGCTTTGAGGGCTTCTTGCCTTAGACCCTCTGCTTTCTCTTGCGCCTTGGGTGGACATGACAGGCATAGGGACAACTGTCTCTGTTTTGGCTCTCCTCCTGGGTGGAAAGCACAGTCCGAAAAGGCTCCCTCCAGGGTGTCAAGAGTTAAAAAAAAAAACAACCAAAAAACCTAAAGTAAAACCAATGAGTCACTGAAACAGTAATTGGCAAAAGTTTATCATGCTCGCCCCGAAAGTCTGCAAACCAGGAGCACTCAAACCAAAAGAGGGAACGAGGCTCAGAGGTAAATTGCTAAAAGGCAGCTTACATGGTGCAGAAGCGATTATTCTTCACGATGATGGGTTACAAATTTAGAATTTTCTTAAGGGGCGCCTGGGCAGCTCAGTCAGTTAAACGTCTCCCTTCAGCTCAGGTCACAATTCTGAGGTTCCTGGATCAAGCCCCGCATCAGGCTCCCTGCCCAGTGGGGCGTCTGCTTCTCCCTCTCCCTCTGCTCCACCCCTCCCCTGACGCTTGTCCTTTCTTTCTTGCTCTCTCTCAGTAAATAAATAAAATATTTTAAAAAGCTTTTTTTTTTTTTTTCCCTAAATGAAGGGGGAACTGGTTGGTAGTTACCTCACATCAATTCTAGAGAACAACGTTAAGTTTTACTTATACAGTTTTCAGAGACTTAAGCAAGAAGTGGCCCAGATAAAGGCAGCTTCTCTTGGCTTGCAAAAAAAAAAGCTAAATTAAGCTTTGCACGTGTGACTAAACTGGTTTGGTCTGCTCAGGGGATTTTCAAGCCTGGTCGTCGCTTTTGATTTTAACAGGGGTCTTTTGGATAGAACTCAAGGGTGGAACGTGTGGCTGGTGCTCCCAGCTGCCGGGGACGTGGGAAGGGCTGTCATGGTTGGCTGCAGCTCCGGTCATCTTGAAAGGGCCTGGGCTGTGTCATGTTTTGATATGTTGTCCTGTGTCACAGCAGGTGTGGCAATCCCGCTCATGCCATGGGGCAGTGGTGGGATTGGGCACATGCTCTCTGCTTTCATTTCCCCCTTGGGTCCTGTCTGTGCTGGGGCTGCCATCAAGGTCTGGAACAGCACATGTTTTATAGGAATGCATGTCATTTTAGGGAAGGGGTGGAGCTGAAGAGGGGAAGGCTGCAGAAGAGAGGGGGAGGCAGGGGAATGTTGGTGTTGGGAACTTTCTGGAAAGACACTGAGGAGACAGGATCCCCCTGTGCTTCTGCTCTGACTGGCCTGAGACCATACTGATGGGAGACCAGCCAGAGGAGTCAACTCTGAGGCAGCACAACCCAGAAAGGAGGCGTGGGCCTTGAGGTGGGAGTGGTGGGTGATGGGGCTGGGGGTTGCTGGTGCTGGGCTGCTGTTCCCCTCACCTGCAGACCCCGACAGGAAGCCTGTGGAGTTGTCAAACTGCCATGTCTAGGCTTGGGCCTGGCTTCCTGGGCCAAAAGCAGGCAGCTGAGGAATTTAGTGACATATTTTCAGGACCTTGAATGGGCTCCCCGGGTTTTGGTCTGAGCTGCAGAAATGCTCTCATGTGGGTTTTTTTTTTTTTTTTTTCTCCCTTTGAATTTTATTCTGAACAGAAGAGGTGGCTCTCCCTCCACACCCAAATAGTGTCCCCAGCCTCTTTTCCTCTCAGGTCCTGGCCGTGTCATATGGTGAATGGGGTCCACAGCACACCTCCTGCGGCTCCCCTACCCAGCTGAGGGGTGCGAAGGGAAGCCATCCAGGGCTCCCAGCCCCTCTCCCTGCTGCCAGCCATTCTGCTCCCGAGAGAGCAGCCATCTTTGGGGGATACCCGCTGGCTGGAAGCTGGGGATGCTGGGAGCTGAGAAAGGGGGAAATGCCGCCAATCCTGGGCTTGAGAGAGAGAGCTGGAAGAAATGAGGCTGGTGAATGAGGCTGCTGGGGACAGAGGCAGAATCCAGAAATGTCTTCCAGGACTCCTCCAGCCTTGACTTGTCCCCTCTCCCTCCAGAGTGTTGAACTGACAGTTTGCTTCCTCTCTTCTGCCCTCCCCTTGCCCAGCTGGGCTGGTGTTTGGGGTGCCTGTATGCCCGGGGGCTCCTTCTGTGGCCAGCTCAACCCCTCACAAGGTCTCCAGGGCCAGAGAGAAGCTGGGAAGTGAGAGGACTCCGGCTTCGAATGGGGAGGAGGCGTGCCAAGAGAAGAGGAAGGAAGAGAAGAGGGTGGTTTGATCTGGTGATTTAATTTGTGTCTGATGTTTGGCTGCCCAGAAATGCACACCGAATGAGGCTCAGCCTCTGACCTCTCACCATTTGAGGTCAAAAGGGTCAATGGTGACCTAGGCACAAGGGCAGGTGACCAGATAGCCCCTCACACCGCCAACTACTGTACGACGTGAGAGGACACCTAGTTACCAGAAGGAGAAATGCACGTTGAACTTTGGGGGTCGAATTGAAGGATAAAAGCACGAGCCTGTTTGGGGGACCCTCAGGGAGGGTCCTCTATGGGCTCAGCTGTGGCCAAAGGGAGAGGACAAGTGTCATGGAAGATGTTGGGAGTGGGGGCAGGGGCGTTAAACTCACAGGGTGTGGTGGGAGAGGGCACCTTCCCTACGTCGGTTCCTCAGAGAAGGTCACTGAAGATCCTAAAACACTTTCACCGTTATTATATCATCTCATCTGTGCATAGACCATGGTTTTTTATTTTTATTTTTTAAGATTTTATTTATTTGGCACAGAGGGAGAGAGCGAGAGAGCGAGCAGGGGGTAGGGGCAGTGGGAAAGGGAGAAGCAGGCTCCCCGTTGAGCAGGGAGCCCAAGGAGAGGTTCCATTCCAGGACCCGGGGATCATGACCTGAGCCGAAGGCCGACGGCCAATCGACTGAGCCACCCAAGTGCCCCTAGCCCATAGCTTCTTGAGGGCAGGGCTGCTGTTCATAGGTCTTACACTCCTTGACATGCCTGACACAGATGTTGGCCCAGAGCCGCGTGAATGATCAGCTGGGCATAACGGCAGGTGTGCAGAGATAGGAATCCCAGAGTTCTGCTATGAGTCTAGAGTCTAAGAACCACACCGTGTTCTTAATTATACATTGTATCTGCGTAGGGCTTGGTCCCAGGACCCTAAGATCATGACCTAAACCGAAGGCTGATGCTCCACTGACTGAGCCATTTAGGTTCCCTGAGCGTTTCTTTGTTTCTTTGTTCCTTTCTTTTTCTTTTTTTTTTTTTTTAGATGTTATTTATTTATTTGACAGACAGAGATCACAAGTAGGCAGAGGGGCCGGCAGAGAGAGAGGAAGGGAAGCAGGCTCCCCGCTGAGCAGAGAGCTCCAGGGAGTAGGTCAAAAGTATGGGAATTGGGTCAGAAACAAAGCAGGAGGTGTAAGAAGGGTGTGTTTTCCGCCAGAGATGATCACTGCCTGGATTTATGATGTCGGGCCACTCCTCTTCCTCGAAGAGGGCTTGAGGGCAGATGCTGGGCTGGGATCTGGTGGAGTCTGAGAGATGCCAGCTCTATCCCTGGGGAGAGAGGATTCCTCAGTGTGCGGCCTCACTGGGAGCCCAGGGGCGCTCAGAAAGCCCTGACACTTTCACTTGGGTGACTCAGGAGTCCAGGTGGGGCTGGGGAGAAAGTGGCCAAGGTTCACTTCCTTCCTGAAGACTGTGCTTGTTCTGGGCTGATAGGCTCCCCAAGAATGACAAAAGTGCCTTCCATGGCATTTTTAAAGAATATAAACAATAAACATACCCCCCTATACAAACACTCAAACAAACAAAAACTGGGGCTTCCCATTGTCCAATTGTCCCCCTGGTCTGGACCCAAGGCAGTAGTCTGGACATACCCCTTTCTCGGATTAATCTGGAATAACTCCCCCTGTGTCCTCTCTTACCCTCATCCCTCCAACATTGTCCAGAATGTAGAGCCTCAACGCTGTTGACGTTACGGGTTGGAGACATTCTCGGTTGTGGAGGACGGGGGTCTCTGTACACTGTAGGGTGTTTCCAGCACCCCTGGCTCTACCCGCTAGATGCCAGTAGCACGTTGTGAGTGATGATCCCTAAAAATGTCTGTGGACACTGCCAGGTATCCCGTGGGGGCACACAACTGCCCCCAAATGGGTAGGACTGATGCACAGTGTAGATACTTAAAGCCTTTAATACCATTGTCAAAGTTTCAAAGTTTACAAGAGTGTCCTGGTTTTGATTCAAGATAGCAAACGGTATGTTGAATGGGGTCTAGCAAAAGGTGTTTAGTAAACTGTGTATTGAATGTGGCATGATAAGAGCAGCTTCCTGGTTCCTTAGCCTAGGGCAGGCAAATTGTCCTTCTGGAGGCTTCTAATCTCTAACCAAAGTACAGCAAAGCAGCAGAGGCTGTTGCTGGCTGCAGGCATGCTCCTAAGATACGGGTGATGAAATGCCCGCCAGAGCTGGGAGTTTTTGGAGAAATTTGCAGTGTGGTAAGGGATTTGCAGCATTATATTGTTACCTTCCCTTTATTGGAAGCTTCATGAAATCAAGCTATTGGTCTAGCAACTTACGGAGATTGTACAGGCAAGATCTTATTGAAAAACCTGATTTCAAATATTCTGTCCCATCGTTCCCATACAATTTTGAAATATCCTAACTTTGAAGGAATCCCAAAGCGGTGTTTTTCAGCTGGCTTCCCACACCTAAGGGCAACATGAGAGGCCTTTGCTGGACCTTGCGCATTGCATTTGGTATCCTTCCATGTGAGGTACAATCTAGCAGTGAGGCAGGGGCCCTAGTGGTCTCCCATGCCAAGGTACCACAGGACATGGATTGTAAATGGGCAAAAGGCACATCCTTGTGTCCTCCAAAGACCCACGACAGGCCCTGCGTGTTGTAAACGTTATTTATGTTACAGACATTCTTGCCTTAAATGGATCATGAGTGAAGGGATAAAGCACTTTACTACAAGACAAGAACTTAGATTCTGGTCCCAAATTTGACATTTCCCCTCTCTGGGTCGCCCTTGTCTTATGTGTCACAGGATAGAGCTGGACCAGGTGATTTCTGAGTCTACTTCTAGCTCCGACCTCCTCTCATTCTGGTAATGTCCATGATGCTTAAACAGTCCTCAACCCTCATATACGGTGGGCGTGGAGAAAGCAGTTCAGGCAGATGGCGTCCTCTAAGAGCACACAACCTGAGTGCAGAAAACATCAAGGATTTAGAGCCAGATTCCAGGGGTCTGGATCTTTATGAGCTGTGTGATCTTTCCAGAGTTATTTAAGCATGCTGTTTCACCATCTATAAAATGAACATAATCACAGTACTTAGTCACAGAATGAATAATGTTCTTAGAACAATGACTGCCATGTAATAAATTCTCATTATCTATCAGTTATTAATCTTATTACAATACACTGTGAGCAACATCATGGTAAAAACACAAACAAAATTCTAGGGAGGACTAAGTGAGGAATGCTACCCAAGCCAATGCAGGAAGAATAGCCTATGGCCACTCTGTAGCTCCAACCATGGAAAAGACTCAGAAACCAGGAACAACCAAGCCAACCCAGTTCCCCAGTTCCCCTCAGGCTTCGCCTGAGCCAGCCGGATGTTGTCCAGAGGTGGGGAAGTTTGGTTCCCCACTGTATCCTCCCCAGTGTGGCCTGGACCCAGGCTCTCTTTGGGTCACTCCAGACTCATGGAGCTGGAAACAGCTGCTTTCAGGGAATAATCAACTGTATGTTGAAATAATGGAATTTCCTAGCATTTTAATTGTTTATGGTGAACAAATGATCAGTGATTCAGAGAAATGATATCTACTACTGGTGCTGAACAAAAACCTGAAGTTTCTGTTCAGTCTTAGTGAAGGCAAAGTCATAACTGTCTTTCACACCTAGGCACAACTCAAACACATCAGATCTGGGGAACTGACAGAGCTGACCCTAATGGTAGGTCACCAACAGACATGCTGGTCCCGGAGAAGGGGCATGGGCACCCCAGGTAATGAATAAATCCTAAATTTCTCCTGGCTTTGGGCTTTCTTTTGGCTCTTCACTGAATGCAAGACAATTAAAAGGGAAAAGGACAGTCTTGTCAACAGATGGTGCTGGGACAACTGAACAGCAGGTGTGATGCAATGACATTGGATCCTACCTCACACCATATACAAGAATTAAATTGGACCAGCGGTCTAAATTATGAGCTAAAACTATAAAACTCTTAGAATAAAACATAGGAGTAAGTGTTTGTGACTTTGGAGGAGGCAATGGTTTCTTCAGTGTGACACCAGAAACACAAGTGATAGGAGAAAAAATAGAGAAATTGGACCTTATCGAAATTAAACACTGTTGTGCTTCAATGGGATAAAATTTAACTGTAAAAAAGGGAATGAAGTACTGCTAAATGTAAAAAGCCAGACAGAAAAGGCCACATATTGTACAATTCCATTTCTCTATAATGTCCAGAATAGGTCAAAAGAGACAGAAAGTAGATTCGCAGGTTGCAGAGGCTGGGGGGTGGTGGGGGTGGGGAGTGACCGTTAGTGGATACGCATTTTCTTTTGAGGCTGATGAAAATCCTCTGGAATTTGGTGGTGGGGCTGGTTGCGCAACCTGGCGAATATCCTAAAAATCGCTGAATTGTATACTTTAGAAGGGTGAATTTTATGCTATGTAAATTATACTGCAAAAAAAAAAGTGGCTGTCAAGTGAGACCTTTCCCCGTGCCCACCATACCTTTCTGCTCTTTCCTTAGTCCTTTTTTTATCTGCATTACCTCAAGCCAAGTGTATCTATTCATTTGTATTGATCTATTTGCAGTTGATTATCTTTAATATAGCAGAAATTTATTTTGTCCTTGTTCTATGTCTTCTTGTTAATTTAACTCATCTCGGGGCACCTGCTGGCTCAGTCCACAGAGCACATAACTCCTGATCTCAGGCTCGTGAGTTCAAGCCCCAGATTGGGCATAGAGCTTACTTAAAAAATAAAATAAAATTTAAAAAAAAGCTCAATTTTTCTAGCCTTACAAAATCCTGAACATGTGATGCTGGCATATGCAAGTGATCTCCTCAAGTTACATAACATCTATAAATGTGACAAATGTATATCTTTCACTAAGACATTGATTACAAAGTATTGAATAAAAATTGGTCATCAGCAGAAAGAGGCATTTTACCTTAATAAAATGTATCTTGGAAATTAAAACAACCCTATGGTATGTATGAGAATAATTCTGGTATCCGGAGTGACTGACAGAGTTTAAGTCTGTGTTAGTTAGTTAGTTAGTTAGCAGGTGTGATGGAATGACATTGGTTTCTGTTGACTTTCGCTCGTGCTACCGTATTTCCTCACGTATTTTATTTTATTTTATTTTAAGATTTTATTTATTTATCCATTTGACAGACAGAGATCACAAGTAGGCAGAGAGGCAGGCAGAGAGAGGAGGAAGCAGGCTCCCCGCTGAGCAGAGAGCCCGATGTGGGACTTGATGCCAGGACCCTGGGTTCACGACCCGAGCTGAAGGCAGAGGTCCTAACCCACTGAGCCACTCAGGCGCCCCTCCTCATGTATTTTAAATTTTGGAATGTAAATGCATGTTTTGCAAGGTTGCAACTGTGAGATTTTTGTGTGGTGTCTGGGCAGCAGTATTGCATTTGAATCTCATGGTGCTTTCAGCCTGAGATGTTAATCTCTTACCAGAGGTAAGATGGGGGCTTACTGGATCATACAGATAATATAAACTTGAATGCTGAGTCTAGATAAAGACAGAGCCCTCATATAAATTATCAGGAGACATGCTTCCTATCCAGAGCCCTGGACAAGATAGATAAGCTACCATATTATCTCTCTTTGCAAGAGAGCAAATTCTTTTCCTGTCATTCTTTTTTTCTTTTCTTTTTTTAAAGTAGGTTCCATACTCAGCATGGGGTTCAAGGTGGGGCTTGAACTCACAACTCTGAGATCAAAACCTGAGCTGAGATCAAGAGTCAGATGCTTCACTGACTGAGCCACCCAGGGAACCTCTTTCCTATCACCTTTTTATCAAGGGTATAAGCCTTGCAAATTCTTGGCTCTGTGTAGGAATTCCAGCTCTGGTACAGGCTTGCCTCAGACCCAGGGTCTGTCGCTGCTGTGGCCTTTAACCTGAAGCTCTTTGGGTACCAAGACTGGTCACCCTCCCACCCCACCTCCACTCCAAACAGAGCAGCCACAGTATTGGCCTGCTTCCTCCCTTGGTTTCTGTTTTCTCCTTTTTCTTTTTGGTTGCAGGATTTTCCTTTCTTTAGTAAAAGCTCAGTTAATACAATTGAAAGATACTTATTATCTTTTATCTAGCATTTCTAGGTGTTTTTACAGCAGGAAGGCCTGATACCATTTATAATAAATATACATTTGGTCTTGATCCGTGGTTTCTGGCTCACAGCTCCCCAAACCCTTGGAATTTCCTGAGCAACAAGAGCAATGGGAGCTTCTTTTATCAAATATTCCCTCTTTATCCTCAGTTCCTGAAGTCACTTTAGAGCCATAAAAGTGACATGGCTTGTCTTATTATTCATAAAAAGGCCTTTCCTGGGGTCGCCTGGGTAGGCAGTCAGTTAAGTCTGACTCTTGGTTTTGGCTCAGATTGTGATCTCAGGGTCTAGATCTGAAGCCCTGTGTCAGGCTCCGTGCTCAGTGAGGAGCCTGCTTCTTTCCCTCTCTCTCTGCCCATCCCCCAGTTCATGTGTCTATGTGCTCTCTCTCCCCCATCCTCTCTCTCTCTCAAATAAATAAATAAATCTTAAAAAAATTCTTTCCCACCACAGCTGGGTTAATGTTCATGAGAGGACTTTTAGAAAGATCCTAAAGGCAGGGTGCTGGTTGCCAGGGGAACCATCCATGAATAGAGGGGTGGAACTTTCAGTCCCATCCCCCCGACTCCTACAGAGGGGAGGAGGTGCGGGAGGTTGAGTCAATCACCAATGGCCAATAATTTAATCAACAATCCAATGTAATGAAACCTCCATGAAATCTAAAAGGAGGGGGTTGGAGGGGCACCCTGGGGACTCAGTCAGTTATACGTCTTACTCTTGGTTTGGGCTCAAGTCTAGATCTCACAGTTGGGGAATCAATCAAGCCCCACTTAGGGCTCCGTGCTCAGCATGGAGTCTGCTAGAGATTCTCTCTTCCTCTCCCTCCCTCTCTCTCTCAAATAAATAAAATCTTTAAAAGGAGGGGGTTGGAGAGCTTTCAGGTTGGTGAGCCAGAATGCTGCCCCATGCCACCAGGCCAGCCCCCAAACGCCAGGGGGACAAAAGTTCCTTTGTCTGCTACCTTGCCCCAGGTATCTCTTCATCCGGCTGCTGATTCATAACCTTTTCTATTGTTTGCAATACACCGGTCATCTAGTGAGTAATGGGTTTCCTGACTTCTCTGAGCCATTCTAGCAAATCAGTTGAACTCAAGGAGGAGGTCATGAAAACCTCTGATTTATGGCCTGCCAGTCAAGGAGCATGGGGAACAACCTGGTCTTGCAATTGGCTTCTGAGGTGCAGGGTGATCTTGTAGGACCGAATCCTTAACCTGTGGGATCTGCTGCTGGGTAGACAGAGTCAGAATTGAGTTGAATCGTAGACACCCAGCTGGTGTCAGAGCATTGTTTCGGGGTGTGGAGAAGCACCTCCCATGTTGGGATTGGGTGCAGAACCCTTAGAAGTTTTCTAAGTTTTCAAGTCTGCTGCACAACCAGAAATGCATGTTCCTATGGCACAATTTCTCCCTATCGAACTGGCCAAGATAACAAGGGCATGAGCGAGGATGAGGGAAGGACTAGCATGCTCCTGGTGGAAGCTGAAGCTGCTACATCAATTCCCAGGGGGATTTGGCAACAGTAATTTCATCTCTGGGAATTTACCCCATCGAAAGCATCATGGATATGCATAAAGTTTCAGCTTGAAGGATGTTTGTGTCAGTGTAGCATTTCCAAAAAATTATCAACTGTTTAAATATTCCAGGCAAGAGGAAGAAAAAAGAAGAAGGGGAAGTATTTATGTCAGGAAAGGAAAACTTTCTGAGAAATTCCCAGCAGATAAGGGCCTAGGGTTCCAACGACCAACCACATCTCCTGGCCATCCCTTGTTATAAGGGAAACTAGGAAAGGTAGGATTTTTATTTGGGTACAAAATCAAGGTATTCTTAATAAGAAAGAAGGGAGGAATGGGCACTCTAGTGTTCTTCAATCTGTCCATCTGTTCATCTATCTGTCCATTTGTCCATCCATTCATCCATCCATCTGTCCACCACTCTTATCATTCGTCTATCTATCATCTATCTATCTACCTATCATCTGTCTGCACCTGGAAGGATAGACATAAATTCATCAGAGTATATTCCTAGTTGGTAGAATTTTATTTATTTATTTTTAAGATATTTATTTATTTGTCAGAGAGAGAGAGACTGCACAAGCTGGGGTAGCTGTAGGGAGAGGGAGAAAGCGGGCTCCCTGCTGAGCAAGAAGCCTGATGCATGACTTGATCCCAGGACCCTGAGATCATGACTCGAGCCAAAGAAAGGCACTTAACTGAGCCACTGAGGTGTCCCAACTCGGTAGAGTTTTAAAGGTGATTTTTCCTTTATTTTTGTATATTTGATATTCTATTTTCAGTGAAGATGTATTTTTTTTTTAAAGATTTTGTTTATTTGATGGAGACAGAGATCACAAGTAGGCAGAGAGGCAGGCAGAAAGGGGGAAGCAGCTCCTCACTGAGCAGAGAGCCCGATGCGGGGCTCAATCCCAGGACCCTGAGATCATGACCCGGGCTAAAAGCAGAGGCTTAACCCATTGAGCCACCCAGATGCCCCAAAGATGTATTGTTTTTATAGAAAGAAAAATTCATTTAAAACAGTTGACAGTCGAGGACGGGACGGCACATGGTAGAATTGGTACCCAAACCAGGTCTGGTGCCAGAGAAGCTGTGAGAAACAGAGAACCAAAATATCTCAAGAAGAGAGTTTATGGAGACAACAACTGTGGTTTGTAGGGCATTCTGGTTGTTCTTGGTGGGCTGTTGTTGAATTTAGGGAGAGTCAAAATCTTGCCTGGTGTCTTTTTTTTTTTTTTTAAGATTTTATTTATTTATTTGAGAGAGAGAGAGAGAGAGTGTGTTTGCAGGTGCACAAAAGCCAGTGGAGGGGAGGGAGGAAGGGCACAGGGTTGGTGGGGGGGAAGGATAGGAGAGGGAGAAGGACAAGCAAACTCTGTGCTGAGCACAGAGCCAGACACAGGGCTTGATCCCAGGACCCTGAGGTCCTGACCTAAGCTGAGACCAAGAGTCAGATGCTTAATCGACTGAGCCACTCCGGTGCCCCAAAATATTGTCTGATGTCTTAAAGATGCTGCCTAACCTATTCAGAATTTATAGAACAGAAGGTAGGACTCTGCCACTGCTACAGGCTGCCCACTTATGAAGCTAAAACATCTTGTTATGCGTAGATTTTGCTAACACCCAGGTGGCCGTCTGACACTGCGTATGGCTCCTCATCTCAGCTCATGGGTTGGCTCACACTGTTCCAAGACCTCGTTACTGTGGTGTTCAGCCTCAGAAGACACACCAGAGGTGCCCTCCCGAAGAGAAGATGGCCATATGGCTATGAGCATCATAGCACCTGCTTGGTCTTGGACTTCTCTGGCCCCAGAAGGACAAACAAAATGTGCCGGGGACTCAGAGAAGCACTGTTCACCCCCTTTACCTGCGATGAAGCGGAGGATGACAGAGCCATTGACTGAGCTTGCTGTATTTCCTCACCCAGTCCTGAAAACCACTTCACAAGGTGGGCACATATGAATAAGAAAACCAAGGCTCAGGCTGGTTCAGTAACTTGTCTAAGATCCCACAACCAAGGAAGTAGGAGAATGACCACAGGTTGTCTGGAGTCCATGTTCATGATCATTACGTCCTCCTACTCATGACGTGACCAGCCATCTGGTTTGCTCTGGACAGTCCTGGCTTCAGCATTTAAAGCCCCTCATCTTGAGCAGCCCTTCCGTCTCAGGCAAACCCAGATGGTGGGTCACCTGGGCTGTTCTCCTTTCTCTCCTCCAATCCAACCCCTATCAGTCTGAAGCCCACTCCTCTTCCCTCTTCTCTGAAGGCCTTCCTGACCTCCACTGAGCCTGAGTGTGTGTTCTTCACGCGTGGATGCCTTCAGTGCCCACCTGGATGCTGTCGAGGCTGGCTGTTTTCTATAGTGCTTAGGGCAACAATGGGCACATAATTAATACCAAAGGAAAAAAATTCTAGTGGAATTAGTGAGTGCATGAACTATTGCATCATCTAAAGCAAAGACTTGCAGAGCAATTGTTATGAGTCAGGCAGGGTTAGGTGCTGTGGGAAATGAATAAGTGATTCTAATTACATAAACAGTAAATTAATGCAAATAACTGAATTACGTACTGGGATAGGGGCCTGTGCTGTTGGTGATGTCAATGAAGATTAATAAGGGATGTTGCATCACAGGCTTGATGTCTGGAAAAACACCAGTGCGACTGAGAGCAGCAACGCCACTCTGCTTCAGTAGGTCCTCTAGTTTCTAAACTTCCTCACTCACATGATCTCATTCCTCTGACTCCAAGCAGGCATGGGAGATAAGCAAAGGAGACATGCAAAGCCCCGTTTTATAGGCAAGAAAAGCGAGTCAGAAAGCCACAGCCTGTGATCTAAATCCACAATTAAACAGTGGAGTTTTTCCAGGCCATGCAAAGCGCACTGTTGTGTTCTATGGTCTGTGTAACTTTCTAAATACTTGAATTCCAGGGCAACATTTAAAGACTGGGAGATTTCACATAAGAACATGGATTTCTGGTTTGTTTGTTTGTTTTTAAATTTAAACAATTTAAAAAATTTTTTTATTTTTATAAAAAACATATATATTGTATTTAAACATACACATAACATATTATTAGCCCCAGGGGTATAGGTCTGTGAATCTCCAGGTTTACACATTTCACAGCACCCACCATAGCACATACCCTCTCCAATGTCCATAACCCAACCACCCTCTTCCTACCCCCTCCCCCCAGCAACCCTCAGTTTGTTTTGTGAGATTAAGAGTCTCTTATGGTTTGTTTCCCTCCCAATCCTATCTTGTTTCATTTATTCTTTTCCTACATCACAATTCCAGACTTCAGGCTCTATTACAAAGCTGTCATCATCAAGAGAGTATGGTACTGGCACAAAAACATACACATAGATCAATGGAACAGAATAAAGAGCCCAGAAATAGACCTTCAACTTTATGGTCAACTAATCTTCGACAAAGCTGTTTTTTTTTTTTTTTAAAGATTTTATTTATTTATTTGACAGAGAGAGATTATAAGTATACAGAGAGGCAGGCAGAGAGAGAGAGAGAGAGAGAGGGAAGTAGGCTCCCTGCTGAGCAGAGAGCCCGATGCGGGACTTGATCCCAGGACCCTGAGATCATGACCTGAGCGGCTTAACCCACTGAGCCACCCAGGCGCCCGTCAAAGCTGGTTTGTTCTGACAAATGGAAGATGGGATATCCCTCATCAGTGACAATGGCTGTCACTTTGGATGAGGCATTGACTCTCCAGTTCTTCCACTTCCAGGACCTTCTAGGCTTATGCCAAGGCCACTGAGGCATCAAAACAAAAAGACCGGACAGTAAGGACGGTATCTCCAGTGCAAGAAGTCTGTGGTTACAAGTAGCCTCAGTGTCTCCAACAGTATTGTCCTCCCTGGGGTTGTTCCAAACAATCAAGGACACATATGAGACTGGCCACATCTACCCAGGCCTCGGGCACACCTTTCTCCTCCAGGAATCTAGAAGCTGTCCTTGACTTCTGCCTCTCTGTTGTCACAGTTTCCCCTCTGTCATCTAATTGGCAAAGTCATAAGCTGGACTTCTGATTTTCTTTCCCAGTTAGCATTTTCCATCAGTAAATGGCAACTTCATTTGTATATTTGTTCTGGCCCAAACCATGGAGTCCATTCTTGCCTGTTTCATATCCCACCTCAGCAAATCTTGGCTCTGCCTTAGAAATAAATCCTGGAACTGCCTACTTCTTCTGTGCTCGAGCAGACCACCCTGAGCCTGCTTGGACCACTGTAGTAGCCTTGTCATTGTTCTTCCTGATTCCACCACTACCCTGCTGCTGTCTTTTCTCAAAAATGCCACTTCATTAAATTATAAGCGAGACCATATTCCTCTGCTCAAATCCCTCTGGAGTTTGCCAATGGAGTAAATCTCCACTGCAAAGGTCCCTAACGTGGCTCCCGGCTACTCTCTACCTTCATCTCCACTTTTCTCCTCCCTGTTCATTTTGTGGCAGCCATACTGCTTCCTGTGCCCGCCCCACTGATCTTTGAACACAACAAGCACATTACTGCCCGGCATCTTTGTACTTGCTGGTAGTTTCAATTATGTAAACAGTATAACAGATCACCCAACACGTAATGGCTTTGAACAGTAATAATCATCCATTATCTCTTGGGATTCTGAGATGGAAACCAGGAGCAGCTTATCTGGGTGGTTCTGGCTTATGCTATTTCATGAGGCTACCGTCAGATGTTGGCAAGGACAAGTCATCTGAAGTTGAGTGGGTTGGGGGGAATCTACTTCCCAGGGGGCTCACCCACATGGCTGGCCAGTTAGTGCTGGCTGTTGGTGAGAGATCTCTCAGTTCCTTATCATGTGGACCTCTCCACAGGTTTGTAAGATGTCTTGAGGACACAGGTTGGAACCCTTCAGAGTGGCATAGCCAAGAGATCAAGGTAGAAGCTACAGAGTCCCCTGTGCCAGCCTCGGACAGTCACACACTATCACTTCTGCTGTGTTCTGCTGGTCCTGCAGAGCTGCATAGAGGTGGGGGCCCAGGAGGTGGAGATCACTGGCGGCATCTTGGAGGCTGCCATGATGCCAGTGTCTCTAGCTGTTGTGCTCTTCCTTCAGTAACTCCAGGGCTAACTTCTGTGTTCCCTTAAGATCTTTGTCCATAATAATCCTTATCAGAGAGGTCTTTACAGACCACCCCTTATAAAATTACACCCCCACCCCTTGACATTCTTATCCTGCTTTGTTTCTCTTCACAGCACTTATGATACCCAAAATGTTTTGTTAGGTCTAGTGTTTGTCTCTTGACGGTAGAATGAACCCCCAGCATGGACACCAGTGTGTGGTGCATGGAAAGTACTTGATATTCTTCATATTAATGAATAACCTCTAATGCATTAAATATTTGTTGAAAGAAGGAAATCTTATCTCTTTAAATAGACTTCCTCACTTCACATCAGGGTATACACGATCAACATGGTTTAGCACTATTGATCTTGACCTTGATCACCTGGCCGAGGTGGGTTTGTCTGGTTTCTCCACTGCAAAGGCCCCAGGTTTTCCCCTTTCCCATTCTGCCCCCATAGAAGGAGCTCACTATGTGTTGCTCATACATCAGTGTGGGGGAATTATGCTCCCCTCCCTGAGGATGGATGGTCTGCATAATTTATTTGGAATTCTTCTGCCAAGATTTGTCTCTTCTTGTTTATTTAGTTATTCAATCTTTTTTTTTTTTTAATCAGCATGGATTCATGGATATATATTTTATACTTTGGGTTACAATCCAATGATAGTTGATTTTATTGCTCCAACTGCTCCAGCTCTGGCCATAGAGAGCTCTTTCCATTGACTTCTGTATTCCTTGGACATATTCCTATGCACGTGCAAGGGGTTTGTTTTGTTTGTTTTTGTGTTTTATTTATTTATTTTTTAAACATTTCCTTTTTTTTTTGGCACTGCAAGATGCTCTAGACTCCTCTTGTTTATTTCTTGCCCCAGGCATAATGTCTCCAAAGAGCTCTGGTTCCTTTTACTGGAGCCTCGTTATTAGAAACCAAGACGTGCGAGTGTCCTTCGAAGGCTCCTATCATTTCCTCAGGCCTAGTTCTTGCTAGACCACCGGCTCCCTTAGTGGTGCCCTGACCACCACCCACGGTATTGCTTCTACTTTTGCTCTGTCCACCCTTCTCGTTCCTCCCTCAGCAGGCAGCAGCCTTCTACGTCATGCATCTGAGTGCGTAGAGACTTTATCAGACGCCATTGCTCTCAGGTTGAGGTCGGAACTGCTCTGCACGGTGTCAGACTCCCTTTCTGACCTGGCTCCTACCCACCTCCGGGCCTTGTATCTTCCTGTCGCCACAACCTGGAGGCTGCATCCAGGCCAACCAGAGCTTGCTTTCATCTCTGTGTCTTTACTCTCTTCCGCACAGGATTTTCCCATGCCTGGGAGACAAACCCTTAGCCCAGGAAGTGTTTGGTACTATTAAAGCATCTCTCTGTCCTTTCTTTTGTTTGGAATTGAAATATAAAAGGCCCCTATGATATGAAAAGTAAATATTTGGTCTTTTCCCCTGGCTCCTGGCACCCAGCTCCTAAATCCCTTGGAATTTCCTGAGTAATAGGATTGTCTTTTGTTCTAATCAGGCCACTCTTGGTGGGCCCCTGGGTAGCTTCAGGATCAGGGCTGGTCACCAGAAAGACCCAGGCATGATTAGAGGGTTGGAACTTTAAGCACCGCGGCGCCGCCTTGCAACTTCTAGGGAGAAAAGAGGGCCAGGAGATTGAATGAATAACTAATGGTCAGCAATTAACTCAATCATGGCTACGTAATGAAACTTCCATAAAAACCCACAAACGGGGTGCCTGACTGGTTCAGTCAGTGGCATGTGCCACTCTCGATCCTGGGCTTGTAAGTTCGAGCCCCACATTAGGTGTAGAGATTACTTAAAAAAATAAAATCTTTAAAAAAAAACCCCAAACACATAAACAGTGGGATCTGAAGGGCTTCTGGGTTGGTAACATGGTAATACACCATGGTGCTGGGGGTAATGTGCCCAGAAAAGGGGGGCTGGAAGCTCCCATTCCTCGCCCTACTCATCTCTTCCATTTGGCTCTAATAACCTTTATAGGAAACCAGTCAATGTAAGTAAAGTGATCTCCTGAGTTCTGTGTTCTGTTCTAGCAAATTACCGAAACCGAGGAGGGGGTCATAAGGACTCCTGATTCAGCTGCTCAGTCAGAAGCATAGGTAACAACCTGGGATTTGTGGTGCATCTCGGGTGGGGGCAGTCTTGTAGGACCTCGTTCCTTAACCTGCGGGGTCTGCGCTAACTCCGGTAGTCTGTGCCAGAACTGGAAATGAATTGTAGGCCACCCAGCTGCCGTCTCAGGAGCTGGAGAATCAGATGATAGGGGGAAAACTCCCCCGTATTTGTTTCCAGAAGTGTTGAAAGTAAAACCAGTTCACCGCCCTGCTGCTAGTTTGCTGTGGTCCAAACTCCGTGATATGGTCTAGAAACGTGCCTGTGTGTGATTGTGTGCACGTGTGTGTGCATTTGTATGTGCGGCATGTGTGCGTGCGTGCGGTGGGCATGGGGCTGAGCTGGTCTTGCCTCTTATTGCCCTGGACCTGTGTCTCATGAAGGGGGAGACACTTGTAATTCTTATGGTGTCAGCATCTGGGCACGCCCTTGCAACACAGGAGATTGTCAAGTATTTGTTTCTTAAATCATTAGCAGGATGAATAGCTGAACCACAACAATAAAATGATTAAATGTAAGGATGGGTAAATGAACAGATAGATGAACTGGTTGTCTCTTTATTTTCCCTCTGGGTCAAGAGTGGTTTCCAGATACTGATTTTTTTTTTTTTTTAAGATTTTATTTATTTACTTGACAGAGAGACACAGCGAGAAAGGGAACACAAGCAGGGGAAGTGGGAGAGGGAGAAGCAGGTTTTCCGTTGAGCAGGGAGTCCTACTTGGGGCTTGATCCCGGGACCCGGGGATCATGACTTGAGCTGAAGGCAGATGCTTAACGACGGAGCCACCCAGGAGCCCCTCCAGATGCTGACGTTTTGGACACTGTTCAGGATCGAAGGGAATTTTGAACACCACAGTAGTCCATGGGGGCACATACATGGGCACGAACACTCATGCACTGGTGGGCATCAGCTCCCCTTTCTCCACAGTATACCAGTGGGGAAAGTGGAGTGCAGCATGTGAGAAGCCTGCATTAAGCTCATGCCTGGGGTGGGGGGTGCTTCTTGGGGAAGTGAGGTTTTCTTTGTGGCTTAATTAGAAGCAGCACCTTCAAAGGCCACACAACTTCTCAGATGCTGAGAAGGCATATGGGAGGACTGGGTGGGACTTTGAGGAGGACTGTGAGCAGTGCTGGGATCTGAACAGGTGGAGAGGAACGTGAGCGAGGCTGGGGAGATGGTGGAGCAGGGCCCCAGCAGGGGCGGGAGGCAGGAAGGTGGGGTATTGGGCCCTTTAGGAAAGGGCCTTGAATGCCAGGTGAGGAGCTGAAGTTTTTGCTAGAGAATTCTTTTTTTTTTTTTTTTTAAAAGATTTATTT
Organism: Mustela nigripes; assembly: GCF_022355385.1. Taxonomy (NCBI): domain Eukaryota; kingdom Metazoa; phylum Chordata; class Mammalia; order Carnivora; family Mustelidae; genus Mustela; species Mustela nigripes. Next base: position 67,280,513 of record NC_081564.1, read on the forward strand.
ATTTATTTCAGTGCCTGAGATCATGACCTGAGCCAAAATCAAGAGTTAGAAGCCTAAATGACTGAGACACTCAGGCACCTCCTCCCCAGAGAACTCTTTTAATACAGATCATCAACAAAGAAATACACCGTTATTTTTTATTTTAAAGTAATAAATATTAATTGCAAAAATATTGAATGCTATGGGAATGAATAAAGACAAAAAAAATCACACACCAGCGTATCACCCAGAAAAAGCGGTTGTTAACCATTTGATGTTTTTCCCTCCAGTAATTTTTAGATGCAGTCATATGTGTATGGCGGTTTATGACTTATTTTTAAAATGTAATTAATAATTTAAAAAGAAAAACAAAAAAATTTTAAAAATATATAATCAACATACATAAGAAACAACAGGAGTTGGCGAGGCTGTGGAGAGAAAGGAACCGTCTCACGCTGGTGGGAATGTGAAGTCGTACAGCCCCTCTGGCAAACAGTGTGGCATTTCCGCAAAGCTAAAAATAGAGCCACCCTACCGTCCAGTAATTGTCCTACTGGTATTTACCTGAAAAATACAAAAACACTAATTCAAAGGGATACATGCTTTGTTTATAGCAGCATTATTTACAATAGCCAAACTACAGTGACCGCCCAAGTGTCCCTCAATAGGTGAATGGAAAAGAAGATGTGGGTGATGCACGATATACAGTGGGATATGGTTCAGCCGTGAAAAAGAATGAAATCTCGCCAAGCGCGACAGCGTGGATGGAGCCAGAGAGTATAACTGAAATAAGTCAGTCAGAGAAAGACAAATACCATATGGTTTCTTTCCTATGTGAAATTTAAGAAACAAAACAAATAAAAAAGAGAGAGAGAGAAGTAAACCAAGAACAGTGTTTTAACTACAGAGAACGAACTGATGGTTACTAGCGGGGAGGGGGATGGGAGCAGAGGTGATGGGGACTAAGGAGGGCACTTGTTCTGTTTTGTTTCATTTTTTAAAAGATTTTACTTATTTATTTGACAGAGAGATACACAGTGAGAGAGGGAACACAAGTAGGGGGAGTGGAAGAGGGAGAAACAGGCTTCCCGCTGAGCAGGGAGCCCAATACTGGGCTTGATCCCAGAACACTGGGATCATGACCTGAGCCAAAGGCAGACGCTGAATGACTGAGCCACCCCAGCGCCCCTAAGGAGAGCACTTGTGACGAGCACTGGGGGATATATGGAAATGGTGCCTCACTATATCATACACCTGAAATTAATGTAACATCGTATGTTAACTAACTGGAATTAAAATAAAAAATTAAAAAAAAAAGACATGGATGTGTTATTTTTTTTTTAAAGTAATACATTGTGAGCATTTCCTATGAAGCAAACAATCTTTTAAAACGCGATTTTTAAAGGCTGCGTAGGATTCTATCTATAATTTATTTAAATAATGTCCTATTAGTGGTATCTGTCAATTTTTCAAAGTATAAATTATGCTTCAATGGCATTCTTGTATATGCACATCTATGTGCACCTCTGATTATCTCTTAAGGGTAAGTTTCCAGATACAAATCAAAACCACAATGAGAAAAAAAAAAAAAACACAATGAGATAACACCTCACACCAGTCAGAGTGGCTAAAATTAACAAGTCAGGAAATGACAGATGCTGGCGAGGGTGCAGAGAAAGGGGAACCCTCCTACACTGTTGGTGGGAATGCAAGCTGGTGTAACCACTCTGGAAAACAACATGGAGGTTCCTCAAAGAGTTGAAATAGAGCTACCCTACAACCCAGCAATTGCACTACTGGATATTTACCCTAATTACATTACAAATGTAGTGATCCAAAGGGGCACATGCTCCTGAAGGTTTATAGCAGCAATGTCCACTATAGCCAAACTATGGAAAGAACCTAGATGTCCATCAACAGATGAATGGATAAAGAAGATGTGGTATGTATATACAATGGAATACTATGCAGCCATCAAAAGAAATGAAATCTTGCCATTTGCAACCACGTGGATGGAACTAGAGGGTATTAATCTGAGCGAAATAAGTCAATCAGAGACAGACAATTATCACATGACCTCCCTGATATGAGGAAGTTGAGAGGCAGTATGGGGGGATTGGGGGGTAGGAAAGGAGTAAATGAAACAAGATGGGGTCGGGAGGGAGACAAATCATAAGAGACTCTTAATCTCACAAAACAAACAGAGGGTTGCTGGGGGGAGGGGGGTCGGGAGAGGATGGTTTGTTATGGACATTGGGGAAGGTATGTGCTATGGTGAGTGCTGTGAAGTGTATAAATCTGGCAATTCACAGACCTGTACCCCTGGGGCTAATAATACATTATATGTTAATTTTTTAAAAAAGAATAAATTTCTAGAAACAGAAGTACTAGGTCAAAGCTTCTGTTGATTTCAAAGGCCTTTGGTGCCTCAGATCCTGGGGAATGACTGCAAGTTTTTGAGAAGAAGAGTGATCTGGGAAAGGTCTTCTTTTCTTTCCATGTTTGCTGATCACTTTCATCTTTGTGAAAGACAGTCCGGGGGCGGGTCTTCTGCCTGACCTGCACTCTTTTCCAGGAAGGATCCAGTGTCCAGAATGCCCAGGAAGAGGGGCCCTCCCCTTCCTGTTCCTCCTACACATGTCCCCTCCCCCTTCATCCTCCCCATTCCTGGCGCCACAGATGCTACCTCTCTCCCGCCTCGCTGTTCCCATCCCTGACCACACATTTTCTCCCGACCATCCTCCCTGTCCCTGACCATGACCTGTAGGGCCCAGGGGTGGCCAGGTTGGGTAGGGGCTGGGGCCAGGGGAGCTGAGGCTGGGTGGGTAAGCCATGTGCTTGCTGAGCAGCGCTCCCGCCTTCCCCCTGCCCATTAATAAGATCCTCCTTCACCCCATATCCTGGGATGGCAGACGCCCTCCCACAGTGTCTGTGAATCTCCGGGCCTATGTGTCCTTGAGTCACTCTGGCTCCAAATCTTCCCTTTTTTCTGTCCCTTGTCTTTGACCCTCACCACCTACTCTACCACCCAGGGACTCTGAGTGTCTTGTCCTAGAAAATGTAACTGGCAATTCAGGGATTTTTATTTATTTATTTATTTTTAAAGATTTTATTTATTTATTTGACAGAGAGAAATCATAAGTAGATGGAGAGGCAGGCAGAGAGAGAGAGAGGAGGAAGCAGGCTCCCTGCCAAGCAGAGAGCCCGATGCGGGACTCGATCCCAGGACCCTGAGATCATGACCTGAGCCGAAGGCAGCGGCTTAACCCACTGAGCCACCCAGGTGCCCCAATTCAGGGATTTTTAAAAAATTATTTATTTATTTATTTGACAGAGAGAGAGAGAGAGATCACAAGTAGGCAGAGAGGCAGGCAGAGAGAGAGGAGGAAGCAGGCTCCCTGCCGAGCAGAGAGTCAGATGTATGTGGAGGGGCTTGGTCCCAGGACCCTGAGATCATGACCTGAGCCAAAGGCAGAGGCTTTAACCCACTGAGCCACCCAGGTGCCCCAATTCTGGGATTTTTATATGAGGAGAGTTTTATTGCAGTTTCAGACAGTGATTACATTAAAGCCCAATATTCCTGTCTTTAAAGTCCCCGCCCCTGCCCTCCACTCACTTCCATAGTTCCAGCCCCCACAGACCTGCTCCAGCCACCTCTCTTCCCAGCTCAACTCTCCCTCCCTCCCTCTCTCTCTGTCTCCTTCTCTCCCCTCCTGGTTCTCTCTCCCCCTCCCCCACATGCAGAACAGGCATATGGATAAGGATTCCCACGTCACAGAGGCTGCTGTCCGTCTGCTCACATGCGGACTGGAGGCAGAGGCCACTGGCTTCCCAGCTCACTCGCGGTCTGAGCTGGCCGAGCCGGTGGCCTCCGTCAGAGGAGGAAGACAGCTCTGCGGTGTGTGGCCCTCGGAGGCTGCCAGTTCCAGCTTCGATCACTCTCTTGCCTCGTAACCTCGCTCTCCTCTTTCTTGCCCGCCAAGTGCCCTGTGCACTGGGCAGAGTTGTTCTAAAGACGGGATGAGTAGCGGGTGATGATGATGAATCTTGCAAACTGGGAATAACTTGAGATCTGGTTAGGACTAGTCTTTAAAAGGTCCTTCCAGGGGAGGCTAACTACTAAGCCTGAAACAGTAAGAAACTAAAGCCAAGGTCTGGGTAAGAAGAACTTTAGGAGGATGTAGAGGTGTATCGCACACCGCAAGTTGTATTTCTTGATGACCTGTTGGGATGTGGGTGGTTAGTAGGGTCCGGGCAGTGTGCTTCAAGGGGTCATGGCCTGGACAGCCCCCAGAGCCAGACCCTCTGCTTCAGACCCTAACATCGCCACTCATCAGTCATGTGATCTTGGGTGGGACACTTAGCCTCTCTCCGCCTCCATTCCCTTCCCTGTGACATGGGCCTGATGATACTCATCCCAGAGAAGTAAGTGAATTTATTCATGTGAAGTACTTAAAAGAGTGTCCGGTACTTAATAAGTGCTCAGGAAATGGGCTCTCTCACGATCATCTGACACAGTCGTCCTGGCCTTGTTCTAACTACTTGTGTGATCTTAGGCAGATGATTTCACACTCCTGTGAGGAGAGGACGTGTTGGACTTCTGGCCCAGTGGGCTTCTCAGCATTGGCACCATTGGTATTTTGGGCCAGATAATCCTTTCCTGTGGGTAGTGGTCCTGCTCATGGCCCACTCACTAGATGCAGGGGCCCGGCTGCCCTGGGTCGAGAACACTGGACTAGGAGCAGAGTGCCCGGGCTCGGGGTCCCGACGATGACTTTTGAGGAGTCTGTGAACCTCCTGAATATTGTATATGAACTCGTGTGTGTTGGGGTGTGTGTGTGCGCGCGCGCACATGCCTGCTTGTGTAAGCCACACGAGTAAGCTCATGAGTTCATTTTTCTCAGGAGAGATCCCCGGTTCTTATTGGTGTGCCAAGGCAGTCTGTGACCCCAAAGAAGCCAAAACCACCAGTCTTGAGCCCCATCTAGCTCCGAAGTTATGCTAGTCTATGCTCTGGGGCGAGGCTGGAGAAAAGGAGGTGATTTTTAGAAAAGCACCGCGTTCCTCTGGTCCCTGTGGGAAGCTCAATGGTTTTTCCCTCCGAGGCTTTCTGATAACCCTTTGCCTCCAACCCCCCTTTCTCCTCCACAAAGCTTCTCCTTATGCTCCCATGTCGGTGATTTCAGGGGCTTTTCCTGGAAAGTCTGAGTGTACCCTTCAAAGAGCCAGCTGCTCCATGCCAGCTCTCCCTCTGTGCCCTCTGAGTGGGATCTTCCTGGCAACGGTGGGTGGCAGGGAAGGAGGAGGAATAGGACTGAACAAACATAGGAGGAGGGTGTCCTTGGTCTTAGGCTGGCTTTGTTCATGCCCTTTCCTTGTTGGTGGTCCTATCCTTGTCATCCTGGGTGAAGCCTGGAATGCCAGCAGCTTCTTGCCTGAGACCGCCCTCCTGGAGGACGAGTATTTTTGTTGCGTCTGGGGGTGAGGAATGAACGTATTATGTTCTTTGTTCTCAGCCAGGCTCAGCCCTGGACCTCTTCTTGCCATGGCATCAGATTGAATACTCTTGAGTATTCCACTAAGAATTTGGCTCTTACCCAAGGAAACCTGTTCTCCTTTTCCGTAGAATCGGAACCCCCATTTGGAGTGGATCAGGAGTGGAGGAGAGGGAAAGAAGGGCCAGGCACTCAAAAGGTTCCTGGCTTAAACAAGAAAGAGGGGCGCCTGGGTGGCTCAACAGGTGAAAGCCTCAGCCTTGGGCTCAGGTCATGATCCCAGAGTTCTGGGATCGAGCCCTGCATCAAGCCCCGCATCGGGCTCTCTGCTCAGCAGGGAGTCTGCTGCTTTCCCTCTCACTCTCTGCCTACTTGTGATCTCTGTCAAATAAATAAATAGAATCTTAAAAAAAAAGAAAGAAAAAAGAAAGATAGAAAATGTTTCTGGCTGTGTCCTAGTTTAAATGAATGAATGGTGAGTAGGATGAGAAGAGCAACTTCATTCAAATACGATCCTGCTGGTGAAGGTCACCTTCTAAGGTGCTGGAGCCCCGCTTCCTGTTCCCACAGGGAGGGAGTGGATGGAAAGCACCTGCCATTGTCAAGGCTCTTGCTCTCCCTTTTCTTCCCACTTTTGCCTTAAGGCATGGCTTAGAAGGACTGGTCCCTCCAGCGGTGAGTCTAAACCTGAAGTATTTACAAGGCATTCAGACCGAAAAAAGGCAGATGTAGACCGGGAAGGCTTGGGTGTCTGTCCGAGGCAGCTGGCCCTGTGATTCTCTGCACTCATTGTTGCTTTAATAATCCAGGGCTCTTCTTTCCACAACACGGTTGGGTCATGTAAGCATGGGGCAATCTGGATTTGCAAAATGGGCGAATAGAGGTGTGATTGTTCACTTCGCAGTTTAACCTTCACTGGTAGGAAAGTAGTTACTAAAAGGTTTTTATTTATTTATTTAGTTGGTTGGTTGGTTGGTTGGTTGGCTCCATGTCCAGTACGGAGCCCAACAATGAGGCTTGAACTCATGATCCTGAGATCATCTGATCAAGAGTCAGATGCTCAACCAACTGAGCCACCCAGGAGCCCTATCATTAAAAGGTGTTTAAAGATTTTATTTATTTATTTGACAGAGAGAAATCACAAGTAGATGGAGAGGCAGGCAGAGAGAGAGAGAGGGAAGCAGGCTCTCCGCTGAGCAGAGAGCCCGATGCGGGACTCGATCCCAGGACTCTGAGATCATGACCTGAGCCGAAGGCAGCGGCCCAACCCACTGAGCCACCCAGGCGCCCTAAAAGGTGTTTAAAGGCAACTCCCTTACATGAACATTTAATAAGGTTTGATGTCCAAGAGTCCCAGTGCACAACATTCTTTACAGTGTGAAGACTCGAGCCACTACAGTTTCCAACAGCATCACCGCCTTCAACCAGGACTTATCAGATGCCCAAGGGATTTCCGAGGCTGGCGCTTCTGGAGTTTTCTGGGTTCACATAATAGGTCTATGGCACCTTACACAGGAGAAGGGAGGGAACTATGCGGTGTCTGTCAGGCTCCCTTTCCCCTTGCCTGGGAAATTAGGGCAATGTGACAGAGCATGCTCAGAACAGTTGTTAGAATCAAAAGAGACCCTAGACGTGAAAAGAGAGTTTTTCCATGGTGGCGTTCAAGGTGCGGTTAGAATAATACACAGATCGGATGGTACATGGTGTTAACTTATCCAAAAGGCTCAGTGCAACAGAAGAGATGAAGGGAAAAAACAATCATTACAGGGCAGTCAAAATAAGCATATTAAAGCTACGGAATGTTTTTTATGTGAGAGGTGCTATACATATTTTACATATATATAAATACATATTTACATGAGACAAGGCCTGTACAGACATAATTTCCTTTAATCTCCGTCTGTGACCTAGTCATTACCACTGCCGCTTGCATCCAGCTTATAGACAGGCATTCCAGAGCCCACGTGCACGTGCATACGGTTACAGGAACACAGGAATGCCCTCACCGCAGCCTGGATCCCCTCGGTACATTGCTTCCATGGTTCTCACAAGTTGGTAGCTGGGTCTCCAGCGTGCCGCAAACCAGGAGGTGGTGCAGAGCAGGGTGGTTGTGTGGTAAGGAGAGGAGGTCGACAGCCCCACAGGGGGTGCAGGGACAGCAGGTCTAGGAAAACAGGCCTAACAGCCAAAAAGGCAGAGTGATCTGGGCCAGTTAGTGTAGAGAAGAGCCCTATCCCCTTCATGTCATCAGCCCTCAGGGGAGTGCTGTGTCCCTGTGTCCCAGGCCAGCACGACTGCAGAGGCTCATCACAGATAAGCTAACTTATGCCGAACGCATTTCATTTAACAAGATAAGAGAGTGTGTGCACTCATCGACGAGAGTTCCCAGGAAGCTGGGCTGAACACAGAGGCTGCCGCAAGAGTGAGGGCTTTGGGGCAGGGTTAGGGAGAGGAGTACACTGGAGAAAAGACATAGCAGGGAGAGTCGGGGAGGCGCCTTCCCCAACCCCACCGACAACGAGGCTCTGAGTTTTGCCAAGGGTTCTCCCTGAAGGTTCGATCTCTTGCTCACTTTACCCTCTTGCCTTCTCTTCTGGCTCCTGGATGACTCTGGGCTGTAGGACCTGGCACCATGATGTCTTCAGGCAAAGTCCATTAGTCAACACTTGGGGCTTCCTTGGTTCAGACTGGGATCCCAAGTTATGCTTCCCTTATTCTTCTGCCCCAACGACCTCCATGTCCAGGGAGATCTCTAGGATCAGGCTAGCCCCACTCTTTGTGAACAAAATGACTTACAGGGCCAATATTAAGGTTCTTGTGAGGACAAAATGAGGTGATACATGCAAAGTTTCTAGCACAATATCTGCCATGGAGTAAGCACCCAATAAAAATGAGTTATTATTTTAAGAAAGAATAATTATTATTTCCAGCGGGGCTGAAGACTACAGCACTTGAGACTATACTGAGCAGACATAGCTAATGAGATTGTAACCTCTTCAGAAGTAAAGAAATTGGATAAGCAAGAGAATGTTGTAATAAAATGAGTATTTTCTGACCTCAGACTTAGGGAAGCTGGGGCGGCATCATTTGATGCCTATGACCAGAAAGCAAGGTTTATGTTCTCGTGCCAACCCAGAGATTAATGCCATAGCCTCGAATGAATTAGCCGTATCCCTCTAATCTGGAATCAGAATGATACCATCTACCTCCTTGGGTGGGATGAGAACACGGACTGTCTGGGAATCCAAAGCCTTGAAGATCCAAAGAGAGATTTGTAAAGTAGATATCTCTCCCCTCTGGTCTTGTCCACAACTAGCCCAGACTTGACCTGACACCCAAGAGTGAAGGAGATCCTACTTTAGGTAACCAGCAGAGTCATGAAGACTAACTGAAAAGTACATGGGAGAGCAGGATTTGGGGTAAACGAGAACTTGCATGGGATGAGAGAAGAGCTTTTGGATTAAAATGGTGAATCAGAGGCTTTGGGGGATTAGCTTATTTGACATTTTTGGTAAACCCACCACAACAAGACTCTGGGAGCCCCCATGAAAACAGGAACTAACTATGAATTAGGATTTTCCAGAGAAACCGAACCAATGGGATGTCTCTATCTCTGTGTCTGTATCTATCTTCTACAGAGGGAGATTTATTTTAAGGGACTGGCTCATGCAGTTGCAGAACCTGGGGAGTCCAAAATCTGCAGGGTAGGCCAGCAGGCTGGAACACCAGTGAAGAGTTTCAGTCTGAGTCCAATTCTGCTGGTAGAATTCATTTTTGCTCAGGAGGGATCAGACCTCGTTTTATTAAGTCTTTCAATTGATAGGATGAAGTCCAATCATCTTATGGAGGGTAATTTGTGTACACAAAGTCTACCAACTTAGTAGTTCATCTCATTCAAAAACCACATTCACAGGAAAATCTAGAATAGTGTTTGACTAACTGGGCATTATGACCCAGCCAAGCTGGCATGTAAAATCCATCATCACAAACTAAAAATGCAAGGCTGAAACTATTGGTCCTTAACTGGTGGTGTAATGCTTGGAGATAGGAGCGTAACCTCTGATGAACTTCCAGAATGCCTCATGTTCATGCTTTCACAGGGTGGGAGGTGGGAGTACATTTCCTGGGTCAGAGTTTAGTCTCCTGCTTCTGGCATGTCCAAGTTCATGTTCTTTCCTCTTGACTTGAGATGAGAAGAGAAACTTGAATCTGCTTAGTGATTTGTCTGTAAAGTTTCCATCTCTTTCCAGAACTTAAAAGGTACAGTCCTAGTGAGGTAACTTGGCCATTTGGCATTGAGATATGTGGAACAGATTTTCTCTGCCAATGCAACACTTGGCAACCATTGTACAATAATTTTATGCTTATGTCCAGCCTAAACTGTGAACAGTGTAGTCAGTGTTATGAATTCATGAATAGAAACCCTGGCGCTTTAACTGCCCAATGCCCAGTTCCCAAGCATGGGAAAAGGAGCCCTTCTTTGGAGCAGACATAGGGGAACATTCTTAGCAATTCTACTCACAGACTTCAGGGTGAAATGTTGTCAGTAGAAGGCAACACCATATGAAGGAGGTTCTCATGACCTTATAGCTCCTGTAGCTGGCTTGGGATGACCTCCCCCAGGGCCGCCTGAGAGTCCTGGGGAGCCAGGCAGGCGATTTCATAGTGAGCAGGTTCCTGGCTAATCAAAAAGTTTCCCAAGAAGGCCAAAAGTTGTGTGTGAGAGACACTGAAGTAACAAGCATCCTATCACTTCAAGAGCTAGTCACGTAGCTGGGAGAAGAGCATCCAGCTGATGGTCTCCCCAGATGGTCATTTCAGTGAACACAGAGACTCAGCTTTGAGCTGAGTCTTTCAGCCTGAAGGTTGCCAGGAAATGAGAGGAACAGCTCCCTTTCCCACCAACACTTCCTCCAAAGCACTCCAAATAGGCTTGGTCAGGCCACTAGGAAGTTCTCCTCCAAGACTGGTGTAGGGGGCAAGCATGCCCCCTGTGTTGATGGGCAATTCTGGTTATATTTGCAGAGTCACAGGTGTCCCGAGGAGCAGGGGATTGTTGTAGCAACATACTGTGTGGAATCAGAAGGTGCACTGCCTATCCCCCGTGCTCACCTCTCATTGTTTTCCGCCTCAGAGGAGAATTTATAGTCCCCGACTGTTACACTCCAAAGGCTGTGTGTTCATCTGGAGCACAGGGAAACAATTCTGCTTCTTACACACAACCTGCTAGGGCCAAGAACTCACACATGCCTTATAAATAAATATAAGTGCGTTTTGCTACTGGTCAGCTAATTCCTTGATTATGAACGTTGGTCAGACAAACTGGCTAACAAAGTCTGCAAAAGGATAGAAAGACATTAGATACTTTGGATCATGAATCCTAACAGACCCAGCATTTGGCCCACAGGAGGAAAAGGGCCTTCAGGTTGGTGTGCTTGGTTACAGGAACATTCTAAATTGGCCATGAAAGAAAATGGCTCTTTTGTTCTTGGGATACCGCATGTTTTAAAGAATTGATCCAGGCCTATCTGGATTTGTTCTGTTTGAATTTGATCTGATTCTGTTCCGTTTGGTGAATTAAATTGTTGGACACCTGCTATTTGGAAGGGACAAAAAGAAAGAAAAGAGAATATGTTCTGTTTCTTTAAGGAGCTGATAGAATTATAAGAGGTACACCATTGACACAGTCAACAGCTACAAAAAGTGCTTGACACCCAGGCGCCCCAATGGTCAAATATTGAATACAAGCAGGAGAAGAGACATATCTTTACAGAAGCATTCCACACAATGGATGTCAATACTCTCACTTTGGGGACAGGGGGTGGGCAGGGAGGAATTTAACCTATTCCTGTCCCTACCCAACTTGTGGACCAGACTTAGGGACTTGCTTCCAAAGACAGAGAGCAGAGAGGGGAAAATAGTAGGTTCACTCAGGGGAAATCTGGTAAACACCACCTGATCAGGTGACCAAAGTTGTGACATCTCTGGTGAAGTTGATGTCATGGGTCCCCCTTTGTATGAGTCAGGCTTTCCAAAGAAATAGAGAAACAGAACCATATAAAATATGAGACAGAGATATTTCTTATAGTAAGGAGATTTATTATTGGCTCACAAGGTTTTGGAGGCCAAGAAATTCCATGATCTGCCATCTGCAAGCTGGGCAAAGCAATGGTGTAATTTGGCTTGAGTCCAAAGGCCCAAGAATCAGGGTCTGTGGTGTGGGTTCCAGTCTGAGACCAAAAGATTGAGAACCAGGAGTGCCAATGTCTGAGGCAGGGGAAGATGGATGTCCCAACTCAAGTAAAAAGCCAATGTGCCCTTCCTCTGCCTTGTTGTTTTATGTGGACCCTCAAAGGAATGGATGAGGCCGACCCACATTGGACAGTGCCATCTGCTTTACTCAGTCTGCTGTTTCAAATGCTAACCTCTTTCAGAAACACCCTCCCAGACATACCCAGAAATCATGTGTTACCAGCTTTTCAGGCATCCCTGCGCCCAGTCAGCTTGACACATAAAATGAAGCATCACACCCGATAGGATAGGATGTGATGGGAAAGACACTTCGCTTCTGTGTATTCTTTTCAAAAAGCCTGTAACCCCAGTCCAGTTGTGAGAAAGCATCAGACAATCCCAAACTGAATGTATTCTGCCAAATACCCGACCGGAACTCCTCAACACTCTCAAGGTCATGAAAAACAAGGAGAGGCTGAGAAATTATCAGAGACCAGAGGACCCGAATGAGACCTAAGAGCTCACACAGTATGGGACCCTGGATTGGCCCTGGAACACAGAAGAAAGCACATTTAATGGAAAAACCAGTGGCTCCCAAACAAAATGTGGAGTTTAGTTAATAGTGATGCGCCATATTGGTTTGTTAGTTTTGACAAATGTATCGGGGGAAGGTGATTCTATTAGGGAAACCAATATGGGGCAAGCAGTGTGTGGGAACTCTGTACTAGCTTACAACTCTTCCATAAATCTAACGCAGTTCCAAGATAAAAAGTTGATTAAGAAAAAGAGGGCATTTTCCGTAGAACTAAGGTTTTGGAACTCTTTAGGTTTGCAGGCTTTTTCCCGTCCATGTGATGATGAGATCGTTGTGTTTGTAGCATCTGTGGGGTGAGCGAATGCAGATCAGCAAACAGCTGGTATAGTGCAAGGCTCCGAGCCTACATACGGTGGCCAAATCCTGTCTCTGCCACCTACCAGCTGTGTGGCCCTGGGCAAGCCACCTAGCTTTTCTGAGTCTCAGTTTCCCGTTAAGTAAAATGGGGATCATAACAGTAATTTAATTGTACTATTCTCCTAGGGCATTGGGGGAGTGAAATGAGTTGATCCATGCAAAGATCCATGTATCTTAAGGCAGAGGCTGACAAAGGGGAAATACTATGTACATATTATTGTCACCAAAAAGTCATTCATTTTTTTAAGTGACCTTGCCTTTTAATCATAGCAATATCAACATACATTTAAAATTTAGGTGTGACACGTACTATTTATTCAGTATGTGAGAAATATGGGTCAAGGATTTGTATGTGCAAGGATAGAACCAGGTCTGCATGGTTTTTCAGGGGTTTTTGCAATAAAACTTTGCCTCACCCGACTTGCACCCCTGGGCTAGTCTCCACAGCAGCATGGTGACGTGGTGACATCTCCGGGTAGAGGATGTGGATATCCTGGGTCAGGTGCAGGATAATCCGGGACTTCAGAGAGCATTGGGTCTCAGTGGAGAGGAGGAGGATGCTGGTCAGAGCCTAGAGTGGCTCCCCAAAACAGTACCTGTATATTTGGCAAAGAGAGCCCTAAGAGGTCTGAATGATAAGTACAGGGGAAGAAAGATCAGGGCTCCAGGACCAAGATTTTTTTTTTTTTTTTTTAACCACAAAGGAAGACATGGCCACATAAGTCATATATTTTGTCTCACTATGAAATGAACCAAGATCCACCAAGAACCTCTTTTAAAAATTTCAGCTTTTAGCTTTACGTTCGTGGAAACACATTCTCCAACCCCCATGCAAAGATTGCATCAAAAACATAAATGCCTTTCCCTCCTTCTGAGAAGTATGACCTGATCAAAGAGATCATGAGCTCCGGGGATGAATGCCCAAGTGCCATTATTGGCTCTACCGAGGCCTGTGTCCCCTCGGGCAAGTTACTCAACCTCTCTGTGCCTCCATTCCTTCTTCTGGCAATTTAGGCTAATAAACAATAGGACCTTCCTCACAGGGTTGTTTTTGATGAATTGAGATAAGAAGTGAGAAGACCTTAGAATGCTGCCTGCCATGATAAACTTAGGATAAACGCCAGGCAACAGTTCTAAGGGCTGGGGATCGGGTGGGGATAGAAAGCCAGACTGTGGGAGACAGGGCGGTAAGTGAACACACATAGTTCCTTCATATTGTTTGTCTTTAGAATTTTTTTTTTTTCTTTTTTGAGGGGGCTGGAGAGGCAGAGGGAGAGAGAGAATCTTAAGCAGGCTCCACACCCAACATGGAGCTGGACGCCAGGCTCCATCCCAGGAGCCTGAGACCATGATCTGAGCCAAAACGGAGGGTCAGATGCTCAACCAACTTTGCCACCCAGGCGTCCCTTGCCTCTAGAAATTCTCAATTAATCCTCCTTTGAAGTTGGAGTGTTCTTTAGGGCCTCAGAGCACAGGCACACGGGGTGTTCTGGCTTTCTTGTTGATCCTGTAAATCCTTGGTTCTGCCGCCTCTAGGCTTCTCGTTACTTCCGCAGCTAGAGATGCCCAACTCCAGGAAGGGGACCCTGAGGGTCAGAAACTTCCCCACCACCTCCCTTCCTGCCTGGCCAGTTGCCCCAGGGAAACCAGCAGTGGCCTCTCATCCAGCCCCAAGAGCAGGCAGGAAGGTGTTACATCATCTCTTAGCTCATTTTGGTTCGGAACCCTGAGCCTGTCTGGGAAGGCAAAGGGAGCCAGTGGAGGTGGCAGGAAGCAAAGGATATTTTCATCAGGAAGGAGGAAGGGAATGAGGAAAATGAGGCTGTTTTTGTGCCCTGAAAACGAAGCAAACTTTTCTCTCAGAATTCCCCCAGGCTTTAGGGACAGTCCTAGATCTTTCCTGGAACAAACCTCCAGGACCTGGTTGTTTCTCCCCTTGAATGTGGCCGAGTGGTGAACTAAAAACGTGCCACCTGACCTGATTACAGAGGTTTGCAGTGCTGTTTATTTTATTAATTTTTTTTATATTTTATCAATTTTATTTTATTTTTTATTAACATATAATGTTAATAAATGTAATATAAATATAATGTATTATTTGCCCCAGCAGTACAGGTCTGTAACTCATCAGGCTTATTTCACAGCACTCACCATAGCACATACCCTCCCCAATGTCCATAACCCAGCCACTCTCATCCTTCTCCCCTCCAGCAATCCTCTGTCTGTTTCATGAGATTAAGAGTCTCTTATGGTTTGTTTCCCTCCTGATCCCATCTTGTCTCATTTTTTCCTTCCTCACTCCGCATAACCCCCTGCCCTGCCTCTCAAATTCCTCATATCAGGGAGGTCACAGGTTGACTTATTTTGCTCAGCATGATACCCTCTAGTTCTATCCATGTCATTGCAAATGGCAAGATTTCATTTCTTTTGATGGCTGCATAGTATTCCATTGTATCTATATATACCACATCTTCTGTAACCATTCATCTGTTGATGGACATCTAGATTCTTTCCATAGTTTGGTTATTGTGGACATTGCTGCTATAAACATTCAGGTACACGTGCCCCTTCGGATCACTACATTTGTATCTTTAGGGCAAATACCCAGTAGTGCAATTGCTGGATCGTAGGGCAGCTCTATTTTCAACTTTTTGAGGAACCTCCATGCTGTTTTTCAGAGTGGCTGCACCAGCTTCCATTCCCACCAACAGTGTAGGAGCATTCCCCTTTCTCCACATCCTTGCCAGCATCTGTCATCTCCTGACTTATTAATTTTAGCCATTCTGACTGGTGTGAGGTGGATTTCATTGTGGTTCTGATTCGTATTTCCCTGATGCCGAGTGATGTTGAACACTTTTTCATGTGTCTGTTGGCCATTTGGATGTCTTCTTTGCAGAAATGTCTGTTTGTGTCTTCTGCCCCTTTCTTGATGAATGAAAGAGGAGAGATCACAACCAACACCAAAGAAATACAGACAATTATATTATAATTATTCATGAGGATGACCGAATAATTTAACTAGAGTTAGGGTGGACTTGTGTCTCCCGAAATTCATATACTGAAGTCCTAAGCTCCGATCCCTCAAAACGTCACCTTATTTGGAAAAAAAGATGGGAACTGATTGGAACTGATGAACTGATTGGAACCAGGACAATAACCGCTTGAAATTCAAAATGATACAGAAGATGGTGCCACATTAGTCTTGTCAACTGTCCACTTCTCCAAAGTGTATGCTTATGGGACATTCACCATGTCCCAAACTGGGCAAATTCTTGGGCTGCTGACCTGCTTGGGATTTTCCAGGTGTTAATGTGCCTCTCTCATTTGAAACTATCCCACAGAGCAGGCAGGCTGCTGGGCGGGTCTGAGTCTGACCCAGAACCCCTGTCAGAGTCTACAGTGTCTGAGCTGTATGGTCTAAGGTTAGTCAGGTTACCTCTCTGGGCTAGTGTTTTTCTCTGAACCCTGGGGCTTATGATACTTACCTTATGGCTTTTGAAAGGACCAAGGGAGGATCTGATGGAGAAATGCTTAGAGAAGAGTAAGTGCCAGCAAGACGGATGGCTGCCGGCTCTCTGCTCTGTCCGCTTTTCTGCCTCCCATGAGGTGGCTTGGCTGTGGGCAGAGATAAAGCCTGCTGGCTCCCGCCAGGAGCCACCCTGCAAGTCAAAGTTTTGCTGTCATTCCTGAAAACTTAATGACATGGAATAGGACTGTCCTGTTGGAACAAGGATCCCTGGGCACTGTTCTGACTAGGACCTGCCAATCTCCAGGCTGGTATTGTACCTACTGAGAGGGTGTTGGTCACAGAGAAGAATGTGGGTTGGGTAGAACAATTTCAGGGACAAGGGGAAAAACATACCCCTTATTTGGGTCTCCTATCGGGCTTGATAGACTTTGAAAATGCCCACTTAGAAATGCGGTTCTTGGTTTTCACTGAAGCGTAAATCCCCTTGGAAGGAGTAATCGGATACCAGTGTGAACCGTTTATGTCAAAGGTAGTGAGTCTGCCAGCTCTCTGCTGGTCCAAGAACCCGAGAGTT
This sequence comes from Mustela nigripes, assembly GCF_022355385.1. Lineage (NCBI taxonomy): Eukaryota > Metazoa > Chordata > Mammalia > Carnivora > Mustelidae > Mustela > Mustela nigripes. Next base: position 67,297,213 of record NC_081564.1, read on the forward strand.
GGGGGGGAAGAAAGAACAGGGAAGGGAAGAGGGAGAGAGGGGAAGTGAAATGCAGACCAAGGATAGAGGATAGGATTGTGCAGTTACAGAGGTTAGCACATTTCTGGTCTGAAATAAAGTTTGGGAATTGCCTGTGACTTGAAAATGGCTAAGATCTCCTTTCTCTTTGGCATCCAACAATTTTGAGTTAATTGGATTTATTTTGATGTTTTGCTATTTATCAATTAATAATTTAATTTCCAAGATAAATTTTTATCCATTTAGAGGAAACCTCAGATGCATTTTCTCCTAAACGATCTACATGGCGTGCTTGGATATTGAAGTGGGTTGGTCATCTGACTCTCGGTTTTGGCTCAGGTCATAATTTTAGGGTCATGAAATGGAGCTCTGTGTCCAACTCTGCCCTCTGTGCCGAGTCTGATTAAGATTCTCTCTCCCTCTCCCTCTGCCCCTTCCCTAGCTCGCTCTCTCTAAAATAAATAAATATATCTTTAAAAATAAATAAATGAACTGGGCGCTAGTGGTTGCATGGTGCTTTAGCAAGTATGATAGCATATTGACTCACATTATCACACATTCTGCAATAACTCCCCAATGATTTCTCTGCTTGATCCCCTTGCCAAGTCTTTGTGGGAGTTCTTGTTCTTTTCCTGGAAGGGTGCTTTATAAATAACACATCTTCTATAATTTTTTAAGGTGGTAATGATGATGAGAACGATGGTGCTTTAATGAGCCCACCTCCTCATTTGTTTTCTTAAACAATCTCTGTCTCCTTGACCTTCTTTGGTAGCACACAGCAGGAAAAGAATGGGTCCCCCCCAGCCCTCCCCAAACAGCTTCAATCCATCCAGATTACTTCCTCTCTCTGAGTCTTGGTTCCCTCATGTTAAAATGACACCAGTTTGGATGCTTACAGGGGTAAAGCAAAGCGAGTGAGTGAAACGAGACTGGTGGGGACTGTTGCAGGCTGGAGAGGCTGTTCTTGTGTAAGGGGTGGTGGCTATTGGGTTCCAGATGTTAATTCTTATAAAAATAAAGACCCATTTCTACCACAACACTTTCTCTTTTTCCAAAGAAATTCTGAAAGTCATATTTTTTTTTTTTTAAAACCATCTGATTATTTAAACGTTGGCAATGAATTCAGATTTTTTAAAAAGGGCTGCAAGTCAGACAGAGCTCAAACTGAGAGTCAACAACAGCCTGTTATCTCGGAATGGAACAATTCAGAAGGCCCCCCTCTATAAGCAAGCAGCCTGTGGTTCTTTAGATAATGTTAATGCATGTTAAGAAGGGAGACTCTGATTCCCTTTCTAGTCTTAAAGCTAAAGCTTCCGCAGTTGGAAGGGGCAGAAGTCTCCACCCTGGCTAATTATCAGAGTTACCCAAAGAATTCGAAAAATTACTGATTATGAAGTCCCACTGCAGACCCACTGAGCAGGGATCTCTGGGAGCAGCACCAAGACATTTTTATTTATTTTTAAAAAGATTTTATTTATTTATTTGACAGACAGAGATCACAAGTAGGCAGAGAGGCAGACAGAGAGGGTGGGAGGAGCAGGCCCCCCGCTGAGCAGAGAGCCTGATGCGGGGCTCGATCCCAGGACCCTGAGATCTGACCTGAGCCGAAGGCAGAGGCTTAACCCACTGAGCCACTGAGGTGCCCCTATTTTTATTTTTTAGAAAGATTTATTTGAGAGAAAGGGAGAGCATGAGCAAGTGGGGAGAGGGACGGAGAAGAGACGGAGAGAGACAATCCTTGAGCAGACAGCATACAGCATATTCAGACCACTCTGAGTACGGATCCTGATGTGGCCCTACTCGGGCTCCATTCCGGGACCCTGAGATCATGACCTGAGCCAAAATCAAGAGTCTGATGCTCCACTGACTGAGCCACCCAGATGCCTCAAGGGATTTTTATTTTTAAAAGGCTTCCCAGAGGACCATTGTTATAAGAGGTTCACAGTTTACGTCTTGAGAAAGACTATTTTGGGGACTCTCATACTCTAATAAAATAGGCATGGGGGCGCCTGGGTGGCTCAGTGGGTTAAACCTCTGCCTTCAGCTCGGGTCATGATCTCAGGGTCCTGGAATCAAATCCTGCATCAGGCTCTCTGCTCAGTGCGGAGCCTGCTTCCCCCCTCTCTCTGCCTGCCTCTCTGCCTTCTTGTGATCTCTCTCTGTCAAATAAATAAATAAAATCTTAAAAAAAAAAAAGACACCTCATTTTTATTGCGAGAAGGAAGCGAGGAAGGATAGGATCTAGTACGCAGTGTGTCCGTGGACAAGGAGCGCTGTGGAGGGACTGGATGTCTTGGGAAACTCTTCCTCGTGGGTAAAGCAGACTGAGTTCCTATTTAGTTCTAATTGTTGTTTTCCTCTCTCTCGTGAGGTGATTCTATTCTGGAGCTATTCCTGGCGGCGCCCTCCCACTACCTGCAGGTTCAATTAATCTTGCCCCCGTGGTCAGATAATTCTTAGAATCAGTTTTGGAGCCAAACAGCTGAGTGGGCCTGGGGAAGGTTCTTAGTGTCTCTGAGTTTCAGTTTCCTAGCGTGTAAAATGGGGATAATCATACCACGTCGGAGCACTGTGACACAGATTAAGTGCGATAGTGTATATTAAAGAGCCCAATGACACCTTGGCATATGAATATTCAGTGTATGATAAAAGTGACATTTCAAACTACTTGAGCAAAGACCTTTTTAATAAGTGGTGCAGGGGCAACTGAGGAAATACTTGAAACAAATAAAATTAGATCCCTACCTCACTTCATACACAGAAATGACCAGCAGCTGCCAGGTACATGTGGTAGTGGAGCACTTGGAAGTGATTAGACTACTGGGTATTGACCCCAAAAATACAAATGTAGGGATCTGAAGGGGCACCTGCATCCCAATGTTTATAGTAGCAATATCCACAATAACAAACTATGGAAAGAGCCCAGTTGTCCACTGACAGATGAATGGATAAAGAAGATGCAGCACACACACACACACACACACACAATGGAATATCATGCAGCCATCAAAAAATGAAATCTTACCGTTTACAATGACGTGGCTGGAACTAGAGGGTATTATGATAAGCAAAATAAATCAATCAGAGAAATACAATTATCATGTGCTTTCACTCATATATGAAATTTAAGAAACAAAACAAAGAATCACAGGGAAAGAGAGGAAAAAATAAAACAAGATGAAATCAGAGAGTGAGACAAACCATAAGAGACTCAATCAAAGGAAACAAACTGAGGGTTGCTGGAGGGGAGGAGGAAGTGGAGCAGGAGTAACTGGGTGATGGGCATTCAGGAGGGTGCTTGATATAATGAGCACTGGGTATTATATAAAACTGATAAATCACTGACCTCTACCTTTTAAACTAATAATACATTATATGTTAATTAATTGAATTTAAATTTTAAAAAAGGAAAAGTGATTTGTATGAATTGAGATCTATCATAAGTGTAAAATGCTGGTATAAAAAAAGCAAAATACTGATTACATGTTGAGATGATAATGTTTTGGATATACTGGGTTAAATAAAATAGATTATCAAATTAGTTTAATCTGTTTCTTTTTTTTAAACATGGAAACTAGAAAGTTCCAAATTACATATGTAGCTGACCTAGTACCTCTACCAGGCAGTACTGTAAAATTTTCCCAAGGCAGATAGTCTTCCATATGCAAAAGTTGCCCAGTGGGCTGTCTTGTGTGGAGTTTTCTGAGAACAAAAACTAGAGCCAAATTTGGTGACAGGGCATGAAGACAATCTTCACTGATTTAAAGAGACTAAGGGTATTAACATCCAATCCTCCATTGGGACAACATGAAGAGGCTTTTCCTTCTTTGGGGATAAACTGAGATAGGTTTTTTACAAGGGCTCGATAAATATTATCAATTATAGTTTTTACTCCTTTAACTTTGAGTCTTGTCATAATATTCCCTAGAAAATACTAGAATCATTTCTCTAAGATTGTTAACAAAGAATGGTCTCCACAACATTCAACATTGTATTAGTTAACCATACAACTAGATGAGAAAAATGAATTATCGGTGTAAGAACTATTTCTTTTTAAGTAAAAGAAATCAATTTTCTTCTTTAAATTTTTTTAAAAAAATATGTTATTTATTTATTGGAGAAAGAGTGAGAGGAAGAGAGCATGAGAGGGGAGAGGATCAGAGGGAGAGGGAGAAGCAGACTCCCTGCTGAGCAGAAAGCTCAACACGGGACTCAATCCTGGGACACCAGGATTGTGACCTGAGCCAAGGGCAGACGCTTAACTGACTGAGCCACCTAGACGCCCCAGAAATCAATTTTCTATTTGCTGAAGATATGCTTTGGTATTTGGAAAACCCTAGAAAATCAATGATAAAACTGACTCAAACAATAAAAGAATTCACTAAGGTGGCAAGGTATAAAACTGATGTACAAAAATCAAGAGATATCATATACACAAATAATTCCTGTTAAACGACATAATGGTAGAGAAAATTCCCTTTATAATAGTGGAAGGGAAACTTAAATATTTTAGGATAGACTTTGTTTATTTTTGCTAGAAGCATACAAAATCTAAATGAGGAAAAGTTTTAAAGACATCTGAAAAACACAAAAATAGACTTTAACAAATGGAAAAGACATTTGTTGTTGTTGGATATGATGACTCAACACAGTAAAGACATCAGTTCTCCCTGTATTAATTTATAGATTTAACACAACCCCCACAAAGACACCAACAAGCTTTTTATGGAGTTAAACAGTTTGATGGTAAAATTAACATTGAAAAGCAAGCATATAAGAGTAGACAGGGAGGGGCACCTGGGTGGCTCAGTGGGTTAAGCCTCTGCCTTTGATTCAGGTCATGATCTCAGGGTCCTGGAATCAAGTCCCACATCAGGCTCTCTGCTCAGCAAGGAGCCTGCTTCCCCCCCTTTCTCTGCCTACCTCTCTGTCTACTTGTGATCTCTCTCTGTCTGTCAAATAAATAAATAAAATCTTAAAAAAAAAAAAAAGAGTAGGCAGGGAAACATTAAAGAAAAACTTTTGAGGAGGATAGGCCCGGGAGGCACTAAAACACAATACAATGTATCCATAATTAAAACCTCATGGTACTGGTGCAGGAATAGATAAGTAAACTAAGAGAAGAGAGCAGAGAGACCATCTAGACCCAAGAACACATACAATTTTAGTATATGAGAGAGGTACATCTCATATTACTAGAGCAATGATCTTTTTCATGTTTTAAAAGATTTATTTATTTATTTATATGAGAGAGAGAGCATGAGTGACAATGGGGCAGAGGGAGAGGCAGTGAGAATCTTAAGCAGACTCTGTGCTCAACGCAGAGCCCAGTGCAGGGCTCAATCTCATGACCCTGAGATCACAACCTGAATTAAAACCAAGAGTAAAATGTTCAACCAACTGTGCCACTAAGGTGCTCCTAGAGTGATGATTTTTTAAAAAAAAAAAAATTAATGATGCTGGGACAACTAGAAAAAGGTAAAATCAGATCCCTATCTCACTCCACACATGAGAATAAATTCCAAATGGATTTGAGATCAAAATGAAAAATACAACAATGAAAGTACTAGGGGAAAAACGGAGTGAACTCCTCTTAACCTCAGTGAAGAGTTTAACTCAACTTTGAGTCAAAATCCAGAGACAATAAAAGAAAACAGAACAATTTGACTAAAAAAACAAACAACTGCATGGCAAAAGGTTACCATAAACAACTCAAAAGACAACTGACAAGGGGAGAAAATATTTGCAATATATATCACAGATACATGAAGAACTCCTAAAGGGACAAAGGACCAAAAACCTTATGGAAATACGGGGCGAAAGTCACAAACTTTTATATATATATAAAACTATATGCAAACACTGTACTCTAGTTAGTAACTTTATGTCTCATGGGATATGAGATTCGGGTTGGCAATTCCGAAACTACTTTATGTCTGTACTAAGATTGAACAGTAAGTAAATAAATGATGGACAATGATAGCTAGGTTTTTTTGTACTTAAAGAAAAGTTACAAATAAGGGAAGTAGAAGGATAGAATAGAACACACATATGCACAGATAGATGGATACAGAAATAAATAGTGTGGATGCGTGTAGGGTTTCCTAGGTCTGTCTGCAGAGGGGACCTAGAAGAAATGACACCCCATTCACAATGAGAACAGCTAGTGTCAGATCTTGGTCTCTAAATATCACTCTCAAATAAAAGGAACCCAAGCACACTGGAGAAATGGTTGATTCCAGGCTGGCCCTGGAAAAATACATGAGCTTGAAATGTCTTATGGTCCCACAAAATAAAGAAGTTGAAGAAATTGAAGTTGAAGGAGGAGGAGGAGGAGGACACCAGACTCCACTGGAAGGAGTTCCTAATGCCAAAGGTGGAATAAGTTGAGTAACAATGATAATAATATTATATTATAACCCATGAAGTAAGTAAATATCCATTAGTACATATTGTTATAAATAAACAACAAAATAAAGAAATACTGGAGGAGAAAGGACAACTCTGTCTTAGAGAATTCCAGTTAATATCTGCAAAGGAATAAGGAAAAGAGCAAATCACCAGGGAGGAAACATCACACTAGTAACTGTTAAAAGCAAGATCCGTCAATGGGTGCTTAAATCAGTGGGCAAAAGTGTGATGAGAATCAGAATGTTTGCATAGTCTAGAAGTATCTCCCCATAAGATATCCATTACTTACAAAGCAGAGAAATGGTTACTTCGTAGTGGAGCAACTTATCCCCTTAAACAAGTGGTCAAGGCTAACCTCCCCAGTGATAACATCATGTACCCCTGGTACCATGCACAGAGAAAGGCACGGCATCTTTTCTGTGGGGTTCTTGCCCAAAATGCGTGGTCTCTATCTAATCATAAGAAAACACCAAACCCCCAAACTGAGGAACTGTCCCAGACCAGAGGAGACTTCTGTAGGCATGAGGACAGCCTGCTCGTGGGGTTCTGAATGCAGTCCTGGACAGGAGCAAGGACATTAGTGAGAAATGTGTTGAAATCCAACAATAGTGCAATTAATAGTATGGAACTGATGTCAGTTTCATGCTTTTGTTAATAAGAGTGTTTGTCTTATATAAAGTATTCACATCAGGGGAAGCTGGGTGAAGGATATAGGGATAATCCTACATTATTTTTACAAGTTTTCCATCATCTGAAATTACTCAAAATTTTTTTTTGAAAAAAGCCTCCTACGTATTTGCCTGGTCAAAGATCCGGAGTCAGGTACAGACAGATGCCTCATGGCTCCCCTTAGCCCTGTTCCTATCACAGGGTCACTGAGCTACTGCATATTTAGCTCATTTTTTATTATATGTCCAGTCTGTAGTCTCTACAGACCCAATCCTAGAAGACCCAAGTTAAAATACCATCATGCATTGAAAGATTTATCCATGGCAGTGAAAACACCATGGAGGAAAACAGAATAAAAAGCTGGGGAGAAAAATAAAAGTAACTTCTGTTCTAACTTCTTTGAAGGTCAGCATAAAAAGAAAACGTGCTTCTGCATTCCTGGGAGACAGTTGCCTTAGAAAGCAGAAAGAGATGGAGTGAGTAGAACTGAATCCCATTGGAATTATCTGATTCAGCTTGGTTTCCCTACATGTGGTGCGTAACTGATCCCTGCTTCCAGAGCTAAATAATTACTCCACCCCTCACACTCCAGTGAATCTACCAGTTACGTCCCAGGGGAAGCAGCTTTGTCAGAATGAGTTGGCTGTGGCTAGGATGAGAGTAAACTAATGGAAAAAAACAGAGAAAGGGAGAAGGGCGTGGGAGTAAGAACCCGAAGGACCTTAGCTGAGAGCTAATGGTGCCTGGAGACCCACTCCCAGGAACCTGGAGGGGTTTCTGCAGAATTTCTGCAGAAATTCCTTGTATGGGAGGGATGGCCCCAGAAGGTGTGGGATGGAGGGCTGCCACCAGCTGGTCAAGGGTGTTTCTGAGGCAAACAAAAACGTCAGGAACACATGAGCCTGTTTTTCTAGAGCATTTCTGGTCCGCATTTCATATACCTTTGCTAGTGGCTCCAAAGTCAGACAAACAGAGGGTGTCCGTGTCCTGTCTGGGGATTGCTTTGATACGGAACTGACCCGGGAGCCCTAGAAGGGGAAAAACCACCATGGCTGGGCCACAGAATGAGCTCTAGCCTGAGGGATGCCTCCGTTCTGATGGCAAAGGCAGGTCCCAGCAGCTCAGCCCGAGTCTGTCTCCTAAGACAAGTCAGACCCACCAGCCTGTGCATACGTAGGCAGCCAGCTACATGCTTCTCCTGCTCATTGGGTCCCTGATACTCCACATCACGGCTTTGTCCGTTTGGATTAGTAGTGCATGGATGATGGGTGATGTGTATTATGGGGTGTGAGGTGGCTGAGTCACCTTTCCTTCTAAGAAGTCAATTTTAGTGGGACAGGGGGACAGGATTTCATAGGAATACGGCTACTGTCCCAGGTGAGCATCTTGGGGTGGGGGGAGAGCTCTGAAGGGAGAACTGGGACAGCTTGCAGGTAAGCGGGCTTCGAGAAAGAGCTGGGCATCCCTGGACAGGGAGGGAAGTTGCTAACGAGAACAAACCTGGCCCAGGTCTGTGGCAGTGACAATATCAGACTCTGGCAGGCTTTTCCAGCCAGGGGACTCTGTGGGGCCTTGTGGTGGCATGGCAGCTCCAGAGTCCCAGCGTGGGCAAGGGCAGGAGAAAATGCCTCTCCACTTCAGAGGAACCTCGAGGTTCTGGAACTGGGTGGGCAGAGGTCAACAAACCACAACCCACAGGCTTCTTGTGGCTCACTGCCTGTTTTTGTAGACAGTTCCTCTGGCACACAGTCATACCTATTCTCGGACGTTTTGTCTGTGGCTGCTTTTAGGCTTCAGTGGCTGCCAAGTTGTTGTAACTACCTGAGGCCACACGGCCAGCAGAGGCTCTAATATTTATTATCTGGCCCTTTATAGAAAAGCTGTGCTGACCCCTGATCGAGGGTGTATTGGGTTCTGCCTGTGCTTTCTAAAAAGATAAAACCCTCCTCTAAAGAAAACCCCTCTTATGAAGTACCCCAGATTCTGTTTTGACTGTTTGACCAAATGGCTCTAGTGGCCAAGACCCCACATTTCCTCCCAGCACCTAAGGAAGTCACAGCACTGCTGGGAGCACAGATGCCTTCCTACAGGGGCTGAAAATAGGGTCATCTCTTAGGACACTTTGGGGGATGACGGTCCACAAAGAAAGGAGGAAGAATAAGAGGAGTCGGGCGTAAGGGTTGGAATTCTGTGAAGCAGCCAGTGGATGTGTACTATTTTTAATCTCAAAATAAATGTGTTTTCCCTCCAGAGGGACAACTTTTGCTAACAATAACTCACTGCTGACAGATCCTCGGTGAGAGTGACTTATTTCTGGGGACGCCCAGAGTCCCAGGCAGGAGGTAAAGGCTTTGGGAAGGAAAGTTGGGAGCTGACGTGTGGGGCAGCAGACCTCAGAGTTTCTGAGAGTGCAGAGCTGTGTCATAGTCCCCAAAAGGAATTACACTTCCAAACATTGCAAGCTCTTTCTAAATTAGACCTGGAGTCCCGGACAAAGGGGAATTATTCCAGCCTTAAGTAGCCACTGGGGACTTAGAATGCACATAGTCTTCACAATTTTCCAAAAGCCAATAAGATACACTCACCAGTCCTTGGCTCTAGATGGGGCCTAGGTTGAGCTAGGTATTAATTGGGATCTGAGAAAGTTCTAAGACATCACTTCCTCATCAAGAGACATATAATCTGCATAAGAAGAAAGATACGTGTCCATGAAAAATAACAAAGCATTACAGCATATATTTGGGGTTAAATTCAGCTATAGGTAACAAAAAACCTCAAGACAGGATAGAAAGTGCCCAGGTATGCCTTCAAGAGCTGGTGGGTAGCTCTGTTCCATGGGCCCCTTAGCCCTGCACCATCTCTAGGCTCTGGCCCCCATCCCCTCCGTCCAAGGCACTGCTGCATTCCAGGCAGCAAGAAAAAGGAAGACAGTAGAAACAAAGATTGTGGCTGTCATCAAAAAGACAAGAAATGACAAAGCATTGGTGAGGACGTGGGGAAAAGGGAACTCGTGGGCTCTGTGAATTACCCTATGATCTCGGAATTCCTCCTCTGGGTACTTATCTGTAGAAAATGAAAACACTGGGCACTTTCTAACGCACACAATGACCCGTAGACTAGATAAATGCATGAATACTCCCATTAAGCGCTTTTTTCTGTCTTCACTTCTTTTTCTTTCTACCCCTATTCCCTTTCTGATTCTTTCTTCTTCCTTCTCCACTTGTGCCCGGTGCTTTCTCAGACACAATGGCATTGTATGGTCCTGCTGGGTTTGAAAGATTACTGACCCTCCAAAGCCCAATGACTCGGTATCATAAAATCTAAGTTTTCTCCTTTTCTCTGCCTTTTCAAGAAGTGTGTTCTAATTTCCCTGCAGGAGTGGAAGCGATCAGGACAGTTGAAATGTTTGCACAGGCAACAAGAGAAAAGAAGAGGGGAATTTGAAGGAGTGAAAAAGCAAACCTTCACAGAGGTTCTGACCAGTGGGAGGAAATTCAGCTTGTGTTCAAAGGCAATTTTGCCATTGATTGTAATTGTCATCAAGCAGGGTGCCAAGAAAAAAAAAATTATGCTGATTTTTATTCATCAATTTTAACATCTAAACTCATTAATTCATCAATGAAGTGGGACTTCCTCATTTGCCTGCGAGGGACCTAGAGACGGATGCACAGTTCACTGTTAATTGGAAAATGAATAAAATGTCAACAAATAATTTGTTTTCCCTAAAATATAATATCTAAAGTAGCACAGTGCCCTGATTACCACCCAATACATGCATTCAGGTTGAATGAGCTCAGTTTTAAGTACATGGGTAACAGCTGAGCAAGTGTATTATGTAGCTATTTCGATATTAATAATAGTGACCTCCAGACTTGTCACATCCCAAGAAAAGAAACACACACACACACACGAGACTAGGAAGGGGTCAAGGGTGTAAAATGCCTGTCTCAGGGAAGGTTTCTGATAGCTGCCACGAGATAGTTTTGGTAACATCCCATTCACCCAAACTTAGACCACACCTGGCTGTATGAGAGGCTGGGAAATAGTCTTTCATCTGTATGACCACGTGACTCGCTAGAAATATCAATGACTATGAAAAAAAGTAGCGTGCTTCCTCTTTGTCATGAAAGAGTTGTTTTTATTTTTGTTTTTGTGGGTAAATTCATTTTGTTTTAGGGGCGCCTGGGTGGCTCAGTTGGTTAAGTGTCTGCCTTCGGCTCAGGTCATGGTCCCGGGGTCCTGGGATTGAGTCCCACATTGCATCGTGCTCCTTGCTTGGCGGAGAGCCTGCTTCTCTCTCTCCCTCTGCCTGCCTGCAGCTCCCCCTGCTTGTGCTCTCTCTCTCTCTCTCTGCATCAAATAAATGAATATTTTAAAAACAAAATAAATAAATTCATTTTGTTTTAATAATAATATTGTTACACTAACAGTCTTTTGATTAACATTTGCATGACATACTCTTTCCATTCCTATCTTTTTCAGCTTTTCTGAATGGATTCATTTAAGCCAAGAATCTTGGCCATAGCACGTAGCTGGATTTTACTTCCTTTTCTATTCAATCTGACAATTCTGTCTTTAAGTAGGTGACTAAATCCACTACCTTTATTGTGTACAATTTTATTTTTGTTTTCTGTTTACTATCCACTTTTTCTTTATTTCCGTCTTTTCCATCTGTCTATGATGGCTGTTGAGTTGAGTAGAGTTGTATAGATCTTTCCATGCCCCCATGCTCAAAGGAATTCAGATTTGGTTGAGGAGCCCATGAAAGTCCCTGGGATGTGCTTATTGGTTCTGATCAATCCATCTAGTGCCACGTGTATACTCCCAAGCCAGTCATCGCCACTGGGATGGGAGTGTGGGTGGTGGTGGTACTCTCCTTGGCCATGCTTGGTCATGAACCAGTTTCAGAGTCAGGTGGAGGGATTAGACTCACCCCATAAGAGAGAAGAGACATGGAGGAGGGGTACTATTACCAAAAGAAGGGGGACTAGATGTCTGCCCAGGAGAATCTATTCTAAGTATACACATACCTAACAACAGAGCTTCAAAATATATGATAGAATTGATAGAGCAGAAGGAGAAATAGACACATTCACAATCTGTTGGAAAATTCACAACTTTATTTTTCCTACAACACTGGAAGACTGGAATAGAATTCATTTTCTCTCACCTGCTTGAACAGTTAAAAGATTAATAGCTCCTTGCCCTCAAGGTAGGGAAATATATTTTTTCTTTTGCTAATTATTCTGCCTTAGAATTTAATGAGCCATGGAGAATGGTTGTAAAAGAAAAAGTGAAAGAAAAGCATGCCTTTGGGATGAAGCAGAGGAGAGAGGGGGATTTTACCCAGAACAAGGTCAAATATGGGAGTAGGTTTGAATCTAAAGCAGAGCGACATCCCATTCAGGGACACAGCCCAAGGAGGCCTCACCTGAATGGCAGTAGGGTGCTGTAGGAAGATGGATCTGCAAGCGCTGAGAGAGGCTTTCCAAGGTTTTCTGCACCCACATGAACAAGTGCTGCCAGAGTAAAGGGAATGTGTGAGCTATGACAGCGGATGTCTAGGCAGTCATTAATGGAGACAGATTGCTTATGAAGGGAGGGGCCTCCTTGATGTCCTGGTGTGGCCTAAGACACCAGAACCTATGCAAAATCAGTAGGAAGTGGGTGGAAATATCTAGTAATGAATGAAACTGGATTCTCATCATAATTCAGTGAGAGCTTAGAATTGAGTTCCTGTATTTCTTCCTTTTCACGGTATCTTTCCCTTTCCTTCCTTCCTTCCTTCCTTCCTTCCTTCCTTATCCCCTCCTTTCTTTCTTCCTCTCTCCCCCACCCTTTCCTTGATGCAGGAAGGACTAGAACTTCCAGTATGATGTTGAATGACAGTAGTGAGAGAAGACATTCTTATCTTATTCTTGCTCTTGAGGAAAAATATTCAATCTTCACCATTAAAAATTATATTTGCTATAAATCTTTTGTACAGACCCTTTCTAAGGTTAAAGAAGTTTTCTACTCACCCCTCTCTCCTCCCCTGCAGTTCCCCCAAGAGCTTGTTATTATGAATGAATGTCAAATTTTGTCAAACCCTTTTTCTGCATCTATTCAGATGACAATATAGTTTTCTTCTGTTAATATGGTGAAATATTTTGGCTGTTTTCAAATGTTGAACCTGCTAATTATTCCTGGACTAAACTTCTCTCAGTCATAATATACTGTCCACTCTGTGTAGTGCAGGATTGTATTTGCTAGTATTTTTGATAACTATTTGCTTCTATGTTTATGATTGATATTGGCTTATATTATTGCAAAGTCTTTGTCTGGATTTGACATTAGGGTAGTACTGACCCCACAAAATGAATTGGGAAGAGTTCTGGGATCCTCTGTTTTCTGGAAAGAGTACATGGAATTGAGTGAATTTTGGTAGTTTGGATCTTCCAAAGAATTGTTTTATTTTTTGTAAAGCTATCAAGTTTTTGAGAATAGAGTTGTTTGTAGAATTCTCTTTTATCCTTTTAATGTCGTTGGGGTCTGTAGTGATGTCCCTTCTTTCATTCCTGATACTGGTTCTTTGTTTCTTCTTGCTAAGTCTGGCTTAAAGTTTAATCAATTTTATTGATCTCTTTATTTTTTTTCAAAGATTTTATTTATTTATTTGACAGAAAGAGATATCACAAGTAGGTGGAGAAGCAGGCAGAGAGAGAGAAGAGGAAGCAGGCTCCTTGCTGAGCAGAGAGCCGGACATGGGACTAGATCCCAGGACCCCGGGATCATGACCTGAGTCGAAGGCAGAGGCTTTAATCCACTGAGCCACCCAGGTGCCCCTATTGATCTCTTTAAAGAACAGCTTTTGGTTTCATTTTGTTTCATTTTCTTTTTGTTTTCATTTTCATTGTGCTCTGATCTTTATTATTTCCTCTTTTTATACTTGCTTTGGGTATAATTTTTTTTTCTCTCCAAGTTTATTAAGATGGAAGCTTAGACTACTAATTTGAGATCTATTGATTTTCTAGTATATGCATTCAGTTTTGTAATTTCCCTGTAACCATGTTGTTAGCTGCATCCTACAAACTGTGATGTTATATTTTCATTTTTATTTACTTCACAATAACTTGTAATTTCCTTTGATACTTTCTCTGTAACTCATGAGTTAGTGAGAAGTGTTTTTTAGTTCAAAAATTTGAGGGATTTTCCAGATGTTTTTCTATTTTTGGCATCTACCTAATTCTGTTATTGTTTGAAACATCTTTTGCATAATTCTAGTCTTTTAAATTTGTTAAAATGTATTCTATGACCCAGAATATGGTCTATTTTGGTGACTGAAAAGAATGTGCAAGGGCACCTGGGTGGCTCCGTTGGTTGAGATTCTGACTCTTGATTTCAGCTCAGGATTGTAGGATCAAGCCCTGCATTGGGCTCCACATTGGGTGTGGAGCCTTTGAGATTCTTTCTCTCTATTCCTCAGCCCCTTCCCTGGCTCTCTCCTCTCAAAAAAAAAATATATATATATATATATATTTTTTTTTTTTTTTTATTTTAATATATATGTGTATATATATATATATATATATGTATATATATATATATATATATATATATATATATTTTTTTTTTTTTTTTTTTTTTTTTTTTTTTCCCCTGCTGATGCTGGATGGAGTATTCAAGAAATGTCAGTAGGTCAAGGTGGTTGATAGTGTTGCTCAGGTCTTTAATTTTCTTACTGATTTTCTGTCTTCTTGTCCTTTTGATTACTGATTGAGGAGTACTGGAGTTTTAATTTCTAACTGCAGATTTCTCTATTTTTCCTTTAGTTCTATTAGCCCTTGCCTCATGTTTTACGATTCTGTTTTCTGGTACATATACATTTATTTATAACTCTTTTGTCTTTTTGGAGACTTGGCCTCTTTATTATTATTTAAGTTCTCTTTTTATCCCTGATGTTCTTTGTTCCGAAGTCTTCTTTTTTTGGTATTAATATAGCTATTCTTGTTTTTTTTTGGTTAGTGATGACCAAATTACTATATCTTGTACCTGTGTTTTTATACTTATAGGGAATTTCTTGTGGAAAGCATTTATTTGGGCCTTTCTTTCATGTTCAATTTGGTAGTCTATGTCTTTTAATGAATTATCTAACCATACCAATTAAAAGACAGAAATTGATTATTGATTATTATGTGGTTAGATTAAAATCTACCTTATAGCTCAATGTTTTCTATTTGTTTCTTCTCTTCTTTATTTTTTCCTTTGTAAGTATCCTTTTGGGTTAATTAACTGAACATATTTTATGATTCCATTTTGTCTAATAATGTATTGACATTATTTATACCTTAAAATTTCTTTTTGTGGTTACCTCAGCATTTACAATATACATCTTTAATTAATCAATGCATACCTTCATATAATACTATATTGCTTCATGTGTACTGTAAGGACCTCATAACAATATATTCCTAATTTCCCCCTTTCCTCCTTTGTGCTATTACTGCCATGTATTCCACTTACCCATAAGCTATAAAAATATATTATTTTTGCTTTGGACAAGCCATATATTTTTTACAGTAATTAAACTTAAAAAGATACTTTTATTTCATCATCATTTGTTCCATTTCCTTACTCTGCATTCTTTGTGTAAATCTAAGTTTCAATTTAATAGCACATGCTTGTGCCTGAAGAACTTCTTTCAAAATTTCTTGTAGGATAGGTCTGCTGACAATGAATTCTGTTTTTGTCTGAAAAATTCTTTATTTCTCTTTTATTTTTGAAAAATATTTGTGCCAGAGATAGATCTCTGGGTTTACGATGGGTTTTTTTCCCCTCCTTCCTTTCTGTACTTTATTTATTCATTTCTTAAAAAGATTTATTTATTTACTTGTGTGTCAGAGAGCGAGAGTGCAAGCATACGAATGTATGGGGGGAGAAGCAGAGGGAGAGAATCTTTAAACAGACTCCTCACTGAACATAGAGCTGGATATGGGCTCAATTTCATAACTCATGAGATGATGACCTGAGCTGAAACCAAGAGTTGGACACCCAACCTACTGAGCCACCCAGGCGCCCCTTTTCAGCACTTCATTAAAACTGTCACTTCTTGGGGCACCTGAGTGGTTCAGTCCATTGAGTGTCCAACTCTTGGTTTCAGGTCAAGTCATGGTTTAGGGTCCTAGAATTGAGCCCCACATTGGGGTCCACACTCAGCAGGGGAGTCTGCTTGAAGATTCTCTCTCCCTCTCTTTCCATCCCTCTCCCACTCACATGCATACGTGCTCTCTCTCTCATAAATAAATAAATCTTTAAAAAGACAAAACCTGTCACTCCATTATCTTCTGACTTTGTGGTTTCTGACAAAAAGAAAATAAAAGGAAATAATTTTGCTCACTCATGTTTGTGGACTGAATTTGTAACCCCTGCTCATATAGCATATTGCCATTTGGTTTGTACCATCCTATTAGGTAAGGAATTACTATTCCCATGTACAGATGAGATTCAGAAAGGGTGAGAAGAGGAGGTAGGATTCCATTGGGTCCTACTGAATTGCACGGGACCACCCCCCCGGGGGGCCTTCTGGGACTGTGAGGTGTGAGTGTGAGAATCAGGATCAGGATGTGGCACTGCCCATGCCCTCAGCCTGTACTAAAGAAAGCTTTGAAGGACTGAAGGGGTTGAGGGGAACAGAGGCATTTAGGGTGAGGGGAAAGACCTAGTATGGCTTAGAATGAACGGAGGCGGGGTGGGTGAATCTGGTGGGCTTCCCACGTGGACTCAGTAGGAAGCAGATCTTGGGGGAGAGAGGGGTAATGACTGGAGATGTGTGGCTTTTCTACTTGTTCCCATGTGAGAGGGGGTAGAGTGCTCATAACCTTGGAATGTGGGCCCCAAACCAGGGCAGGGGTGGAGCGTGTCCTGATGTTGAGGAATCCAGGCTCTGGGGACTGGGGATGAAGGTGTATGAACGGGAAAGTGATGAAGAATGGAGCTGCGGTAACAGCCCCATGACTTCTGCCCACTCAGAACTCACTTCCCTTCTTCAGAGTCACCCCAGCCTGTAACTCCAAGAGGAAAGGATGGGGGGAAGGGAGCTGCACCTCTTTCTTTTACACACATACATGCACACACACCCCTCCACACACAATCCTTTTGTGCCTTCTGGTAGGTTTAATTACATACTCGTTCATTCATTTCTTTATCCATTTCTTTATCAATAGATATTATTGCCACTCCTACCGTGCAAACTGATTTTCCTGAATGTGGGGTGGGGGTGGGCAAAGCATGCTGCTGAGTGGCTCACAGTTCCCAGCTCCCCTCAGAGATGACCCCGAGTAAGATCCGCATGCGAAGCTCAGTTTTCTGGGGGCCCCTGCAGAGAAGTAATGCCCTGGTGGTATCTGGGCAGCTGGCCTGGCACTAGGTCTCTGCTGGGGCATGAGCAAGGTTCACCTTTGAGCCCCCATCTCCATACATGAGAAGTTGCTGTTCTTCGCTATTCAATACATTGAGCGATTTGTCGTAACCCCCTCCCTTCCTCCCCTCCTTCCTCCTCCTCCTCCCTGGGGGACCAGTCTGCTGGACCACCTAGTCCCAAGGCTGGCCTTCCACTTGTAGGCATCCAAGACTTCTTGCCTCTCCACTGCCCATCCACACCACCATGCCCTTCAGAGTCCTCCTTAAAGACCACCTCCTCCAGGAAACCTTCTGGGAATCCCATAACGGAATTCATCACGTTAACCTCTTGGCTCTCATATCAAATTGCTTGTACTTCTGTTCCACTGTTAACCTGGTTTGGTCTATTTTCACTAGCGGCAGGTCCTGGAGAATGGATTATCCCTGTTCTTCCCAAACACCAGGTGTTCTCTACAATGTTGAGACATGACCAGGCCCTTCTTGTAGAAATGCTTGGTGGCCTCCCTTTGCTCTGGAGATCAAGTACGAGTCTGTGAGTGTGATCTGGCCTCCCTCTCCCACCTCATCTGTAAACCCCACAAGAGCAGGGACCAGAGGAGACCACACTGTGTGCCACTTATCCCAAACAGCAGGACAGACAGAGCTGACGGAGCTCAGCCCCAGTCCCAGCATGGGGCTTCTGGGGGCTCTGCCAGGCTAGAGTGGCCTGGAGGAAAGATCCCCACTTTTCTTGCAAGAGTAGTGAAGTGAGGATGGGTCCCCAGAGAAACCCTCCTCTTGCCACTTCCTGGAGCATGAAAGACACACAGGCATGCTAAGCCCTTCCCCTCCAGCCTTTCCTGGCTCCGACAGAGTCCAGGGCTGCAGAGAATTCTCTGGAAGAACACTCTGCAGCTGTGGAAAGTCCCCTGAGTAATGCTTCCTGACCTCTTGGTCTAAATTGTCTGTGATGTCTGGCTTCGCAGGCTCTAAAAGAGAGGTCCGCATATTTGTGATATGATTCCATCTGATGCTAACCTGATATTTCTAGCAGCTTCCCTCCCCTACCACCCCAGGGAGGTGGAAGTCATGAATTGGAGGAGGATATGGTCACGGCTCTGGAATCCCAGGCTTAGAAAAGCACAAAGACTCAGCATCTAGTTCACCCACCTTGGAAATCGGGCACATTGCAATTTCAGTTTACTTCATCTATAAAATTATGTAGTAACTAATAATAACTGAAAAAACAGCTAGAAGGAGAGTTGGATGTTCCAACTCTTTTCCCATGGCTATGGAAACCTCTTTAAAGAAACGCTGTCAGAGGAAGCGGCCGCATGAGGACATCCTTGGAGCTACAGCTGCATTGGAAATGGGGACAGGGACTTGGTTTCCAAACTCCCTTCCCATTCGAGGGGCTCCTTTGGGCTCTGTTTTACAAAACCATTACTCTGACTCATTCATCCTGCTTCTAGGTATCAAGAGAAATGCAAATAGGTCCACACTTGCACACAAATGTTCATTGCAGCCTTTTTGGGACCAGCTCCAAACAGGAAGCAACCTCAATGTCCATCAGCAGGTGAATGGATAGGAGCAAATAATGCATTCGTCCAACAGAATACCTCTAAGTGAGGACAATGCATGGATGAACTATTGATGTGTGCCAGACCACAAGAAGTATATCCCATATAATGCATTTGTAGGAATTCTAGAAAACACCAAATAATCTGTAGTGATAGAGACTGGGCCAGTGGTTTGTTGCCTGGGGATGGGCAGGGAGGGAGGGGGACCAAAGGGCATGAGGAAGTCTTTAAGGAAATGCTCCATATCTTGATTAAGGAATGGTTTTTAAGTATATATGTTCTATATATGAAGACATATCAATAGTACACTTTAAATGCATACAATTTATTGTATGTTAATTATACCTCAATAAAATTCATAAAAGGGAAAAAAAGGCCATCAGATTGTTGCATCTTAGAAAACTAGCTCAAAAGCCACAAAAATTCTCCCCAAATTGCCACTAAAGCTAGTCCTGGGGCCTTGTTCTCCCCAGAGCCCTGTGACCAGTGTTGAACCCAATGTTCATCCCGCTAGTGTTCCCCAGCTGGGGAGAGGCTCTAGAGATTTCCAGGAGGATACATGTGAAGACCTCTTTGTCTTTTTGCTAGCAAAGAACACTAGAACCTGGAGTTTTCGGACTGTGAGCGGCTTCTTACAAGAGTCCCAGAACCTCACTTCCAGCCCTTTCACAGGCAGGCCCAGTCATCTCCCATTGAGAGCGTTTCCAAAAATCCAGGCCCCCAATCTCCTTCACTGCCGAGCTCCATTTTCCATGATCTTCAAACCACCTTCTTGGAAGGAGTTGCTCCCCCAGGGTCTTGCTGAAGACGGGTGTCAGGTTTATGAGGACCTGTCCCCTGGGAGCGGCTTCTCTGGGAAAGGGGTCACCGTGTGGTCAGCATTGGAGTGGGGTGCGGGCTATGGGTTTTCCAAACAGTGGAATGAAATGAGAAAACCCACACTCATGCTACCACAAGGTAGCATGAGAAGAAGTTAAGCAGAGAAGAAGGCAGACATTTATTTATGTCCTCTGCCAAGAGCTTCTCAGGAAAGACTCAGAAACGAAACACAAAAGTACTAACCAAGCAATGCGTGTTTTGGTTTGATTGTTTTAGTCTTTGCTTTTGACTGCTTTCCCGGTACCCGGTAGTGCTGGGAAATGCACGGGAAGCTCAGAAATGAGAGGATGGGTGATCCACTCAGAGATAAGACGGGTGTGAGGAGTGGAAGTGGGGGGGGTGCGACCGGGGTCATGTGCTACTTTGAGATGACCCCAAACACTTTCCAAATTTCCTTCTGCCTTGAAACTGTTAGGAATTGAAGAAAAGAGAAATTCTTTTGGCCTAGGATTATCAGCAAGGAGGAAAAGGGGTTTAAGGAATAGAATGAAAGAAAACCATGAGGGAGAGAAGAAAGGGTAAGAAAGTCCAATGATAAAGCAAGAAATCAATGTAAAAGAGAGTAGAATTTCATTTGATTGGACACAATGCTGAATATGGCCATAATTATGTGAAGATTAAATAAAACCCAGAAATACATTCATTCATATGTCTCTGTACATCACTGAAAATGCCCACACACCATCTAGAGGGGTATGCTTCAGACCGTAGACAATGGGAGTGTTAGTCAGAGTGTGGGGTAATCAAGCAGGAGTTTTTGTTTATCTCTATTGTTTAAATATTTTATCATTATTCCCAAGACATCTGTGCATTTTTCTTTCATTATCTATTTTTCAACTTTTTTTATGGTGGTAAAATATATGTAACATAAAATTTATCGTCTTAACCACTTCCAGGCACATGGTTCAGTTTCACCACTGTGCATCTATTCTTCTCCAGATCTTTTCCCTCTTCAACCCCAATGGAAACTCTGTAGCCATTAAACAGTAACATCTCCCAGACCCTGGTAACCACCATTCCATTTCCTGTCTCCTTGAAATTTGACTACTCAGGGGCACCTCATGCAAGGGGAAATATACAATTGTCCTTTGGGATCTGCCTTATTTCATGGAGCACAATATTTTCTTTATTTTTTTTAAGGTTATTTATTTATTTACTTATTTGACAGACAGAGACCACAAGTAGGCAGAGAGGGAGGAAGGGAGAGAGAAAGGGAAGCAGCCTCCCTGCTGAGCAGAGAGCCCGATGCAGGGCTTGATCCCAGGACCCCGGGATCATGACCTGAGCCGAAGGCAGAGGCTTTAACCCACTGAGCCACCCAGGGGCCCCTCATGGAGCATAATATTTTCAAAGGCTGTGCATGTCGTAGCACATGTCAGAATTCCATTCCCTTTTAAGATGGAATAATATTACACCGTATGGATAGACTACATTTTGTTTAGCCATTCATCCATCCATGGACATTGGGGTTGTTGCTGCCTTCTGGCTGTTAGGAAAAATGCTCTGAACATGGGTGTACAAATATCTCTTTGAGACCCTGCTTTCCATTTTTTTTTTTAAAGATTTTATTTATTTGAGGGTGAGAGAGTGAAGGGGAGGAGCAGAGAGGGAAGGAGAGTGAGGGGGAGAGAATCTCAAGCAGACTGTGCTGAGCTTGGAGCCCAAGGTGGGGCTCGATCCCATGACCTCGAGATCATGACTGAAGCTGAAACCAAGAGTTGGACACCTAACCAACCAAGCCACACAGATGCCCCCTTTGCTTTCAATTCTTTGGGTGTACACCCAGAAGTGGGATTGCTGGAGCCCACAGTAATCCATGCTTATTTGTGCAAGCAACCACTGTACTCTTCCCCAGCGACTACAGCCTTTTATCCACCAGCTGTGCATAGGAGTTTCAGTATCTCCACTTATTTGCCAACACTTACTTTCTCTTCATTTTTTTGATAACAGCCATCCTAATGGGTATGAAGTGGTAACTCATTATGGTTTTGATGTACATTTTCCTAATGATTAGTGATGGTATCATTTCATGTGGATCTGTGAATTGCTTTTTTAAAGTTTATTTATTTATTTTTAAAAAATATTTTATTTATTTATTTGACAGAGAGAAAGAGAGCACAAGTAGACAGAGAGGCAGGCAGAGAGAGAGGCTCCCTGCTGAGCAGAGAGACCAATGTGGGGCTTGATCCCACGACCCTAAGACCATGACCTGAGCCGAAGGCAGAGGCTTAACCCACTGAGCCACCCAGGCGCCCCTATTTACTTATTTTTAAGTGATGTCTACACCCAACGATCTCAGGAGCCCAACTTCATGACCTTGAGGTCAAGAGTTGCCAGCTCTTCCAAACTGAGCCAGCCAGGTGCCCCATCATGTAAATGTGAGAATTTTTTTAAGTAATAGAATATTCAGAAGATTTCAGCCTGAGATGTGACCTTTCCGCGCTGGATGGAGGCTGCCCTCCTTCTCCACACTGGTAGCTCGACACAGGTGTAAGGGTCCAGGATGTGGGAAATAGGGGCCAGGGGTGTGGGAAGGTCGAGGAGAGAGGGTAGGAAAGTACCCGCGATCAGCATATTAGATAAGGACATTACAGCCCTCCTGAGCAAATACACAGCTATTTCGCTTCTAGATGGGCAGAAACCAGCCCCTAGATAGGGCTGTCCAGCTGCCTTGTGGCTGAAAGGCAGCCTCTGCAAAAGTTAAGGGCAATTTGCTGGTGGGAACAAGCTCATTCCCAAGTTGTGTGGAAGACACAGTCCAGGCAGGGTGCAGATGTGCTTGACCTCTGGAGAGTTTCTGGAAATGCTCAGGTAACAGCTGTTAATTAACCCACACAGTTTAAAGAGATTTTCCGAAAGGGTGGGGCAGCCTGGCTACCGTCACTTTATCGAGAGCTTCCTGTTTGCAGAGTGAGCTCAAGGCTATTTCTCCATGTCCACCCACCTTTCTCTCTGGTCAGCTCTGGTCATACGGGTTTCTGACCTTGGGCGGGGGGGTAGATGGGGGAGCGTTGTGTAAGTGGCAGCCAAAATCAAAGTCAGCAGTAAGACTTTGTGGCTGAGATTTTGTTACCTCTGAGTTCAAAAGCTGAAGGCTTTTCAGTAATACGATTTGTCCTGGGTGTAACACTTTCTTAACAAATATTGCTCAAACCAGAAGTCAAGCTGGGTATTCGTGATTCAAACCCTTTCCTGTCTTACCACATCCAAACCTAATTCAGCTTCCTGGGCTTTTGCAGTGTTTGTTAGTTTAAAAATAAACACCCCCCCCCAATAAATAAACAAAATCCCTTTGACATTCCCACAAAGAACAAGTCACTGTAGTGGGAGGTTTGCAGATGGGGAAAGTGACCTAAGAGACGGACTTACTCAAAATCTTGATGTAATTGCAATTCAGTTAAGCTGGAAGGTTCCCCGCTCTGAGGCGCCTGTGCTCTGCCATTCCATCTGGCAAATCAGCCCTCCCACCTGCCATCTTTGTAAAGCCTTTTTCTGCTCGCCTGGGCAGTTAGAAACTCCCTCCTCTGGACTCATTCAGCACCTCGAGGGCACTTAGCACATCCAAGTGGTGCCTCATGTAGATACTTCCTCTCTCCGATTAGCCTAGAACCTTGCGAAGTGTCCAGCACACAATAGGTCTTCTGGAATCTCTGAAGAGCCAAGCCAGCTTCAGCGTGGTGGTCTCTGATTTAGGCAGGAACCAGGCTGGACTAGGCTCCACAGTATTCAACCCCAGTTTCTACTGAGCATAGGGGACTGAGGAAGGCCCACCAGCAAAGCCCCTGGTGGGATCCAGGATATTCCTGTTCCCAGTCCTCAGGAGGATGCTGATTCCACAGCCAGCCCCATTGGGCTTCCCATACTCAGGGTGGGGGGGAAGTGTGGGTTTGCTACTGAGAAAAGCCACAAATCAACAGTACTAAGCACTTTTCTAGAAACTTGAGCCTGACCCGAGGACAGCACCCCGCCAAGCTGCTCTGGGCCAGCTCCAGTCTTGGTACTTCCTGGGGAAGTACTCTGGAAAACATGGCTCCTCACTGCCAGTATCAGGCCTTCAGGATCTGGGAACTGCCAAGGGGCTGCAGAGCTGCCCAAGGGTAGGCTCCCTCTCCGCTGAGATAGTGGAGGGGAATGTGAATTGAGGAAATACCCGTTGTGGAATGCCTGCAGGCTGTCTGCTCCCACCTCTGCCCGGTTCCTGTGCTTTGGACCACTGGGAGCCCTTGGTAAGGTTTCTGGGCCAGATGCAGCAGCCCTGGGCTTTTTTGTTTTCTTCTGTCACATTTGCTTTAATATGAAGGACTATGTTCCCCGCCACCCCCCCTGCATTTGGAACAGAGACTCAGCAAACACTTTAACACATCCAGGGGAACTTTAAGTAGCTTCGATGTGACTATTATGATTCTTCATATCTTTTGTATAACTTCTTTGTGTCCCTTCCATGCATTTATAATTTTTTTAAGTTACCGAAACAATAGAACTGGACAAGGAAAATTGGAAAGTACCAAAAAAGGGAAAAAAACTGGTTTACTCAAAATCCCATCATGGAAACAGCCATTGAGGTGTATATGAGTTCTTTCTCAGGCGAGTGTCTCTGCTTAGCCGAAGTCAGAGTGAACGTGAAAGGCTGTGACTCGTTCTGGGTTTTCGTCCCCATTCACATGGAGCTGTGAGCAGCTTTCCCTTGAAACTCTATGTTCACCATAAATCGTTTTAGTATTTAAAGAATATGAAAGGATGGAATTTCTTCAAAATCGTTCCTTACTTGTTTCTTGAAAAATTTACTGCTAGTGGTGCCTGAGTGGCTCAGTCGGTCAAGCGTCTACCTTTGCCTCAGGTGATGATCTCAGGGTCCTGGGTTTGAGGCCCTCATCAGGCTCCACATCGGGTTTCCTGATCAGCTGGAGCCTGCTCCCCACTCTGCCTGCTCTGCCTGCCGCTCCCCCTGCTTGGGCTCTCTAGCTTGCTCTCTCTCTGTCAAATAAATAAAATCTTAAATAAATAAAATAAATAGGTAAATAATTTTACTTCTAAGGAATTATTCTTTAAAAAAAAATATGTTGGCTTATCGTTGGCAATGCAAGCTGGAACTGGCAACTGCACTGGAAAACAGTATGGAGTTTCCTCAAAAAGTTAAAAACGGAACTACCCTATGATCCAGCAGTTACACTATCAGGCGTTTATCCAAATGATACAAAAATGCTGATTTGAAGGGTACATGCACCCCAATGTTTAAACCAGCGATGTCCACAATAGCCAAACTATGGAAGGAGTACAAATGCCCATCAACTGATGAATGCGTAAAGAAGGTGTGGGATATATGTATATATATGAATACTATGCAGCCACCAAAAAGAAAAAATCTTGCCATTTGCAACAGTGTGGATGGAACTAGAGGGTGTTATGCTAAGCGAAATAAGTCCACCAGAGAAAGACAAATATCATATGATTTCACTCACATGTGGAATTTAAGAAATAGAACAGATGAAAATAGTAGAAGGGAAGGAAAAATAAAGTAAGGTAAAGACAGAGATGGAGATAAACCATAACAGACTGTTAACTGTAGAGAACAAACTGAGGGTTGATGGCGGGAGGTGGGTGGGGGATGGGTGAGATGGGGGATGGGTGAGGAGGGCACTGGTTGGAATAGCACTGGGTGTTTATGGAAGTGATGAATCATTAAATTCGACTCCTGAAATCAATACTACACTATATGTTAACTAACTTGAATTTAAATTTAAAAAAAATAAAAATAAAATAAAATTTTTAAAAAAACACATCTAAAAAAAATGTGTTGGCAGAAATGAACTACTGGGACTTCATCAAGATAAAAAGCTTTTGCACAGCGAGGGAAACAGTCAACAAAACCAAAAGACAACCAACAGAGATGGAGAAGTACATTTGCAAATAACATATCAGATAAAGGGCTACTATCCAAAATCTATAAAGAATTTATCAAACTCAACACCCAAAGAAAAAATAATCCAATCAAGAAATGGGCAGAAGACATAACAGACATTTCTGCAAAGAAGACATCCAAATGGCCAATAGACCCATGAAAAAGTGCTCAACATCACTCGGCATCAGGGAAATGCAAATCAAAACCACAATGAGATACCACCTCACACCAGTCAGAATGGCTAAAATTAACAAGTCAGGAGACGGCAGATGCTGGTGAGGATGTGGAGAAAGGGGAACCCTCCTACACTCTTGGTGGGAATGCAAGCTGGTGCAGCCACTCTGGAAAACAGTATGGATTTTCCTCAAAAAGTTGAAAATAGAGCTACCCTATGACCCAGCAATCGCACTACTGGGTATTTACCCCAAAGATACAAATGTAGTGATTTAAACGGGCACATGCACCCAAATGTTTATAGCAGCATTGTCCACAATAGCCAAACTATGGAAAGAGCCGAGATAACCATCAACAGATGAATGGATAAAGAAGATGTGGTATATATATATACAATGGAATATTATGCAACCACCAAAACCATCAAAAACCCAAATATTTCTATTTGGGTTTTTATCCAACAACATGGATAGAACTAGAGGCTACTATGCTAAGTGAAATAAGTCAGTCAGAGAAAGACAATTATATGATCTCACTGATATGAGGAATTTGAGAAACAAGATAGAGGATCATAGGGGAAGGGAGGGAAAAATGAAACAAGATGAAGCCAGAGAGGGAGACGAATGCTAAGAGACTCTTAATCTCAAGAAGCAAACTGAGGGTTCCTGGAAGGGAGAGGGGTAGGAGAGATGGAGTGGCTAGATGATGGACATTGAGGAGGTTATGGGCTATGGTGAGCGCTGTGAATTGTGCAAGACTGATGAATCACAGACCTGTACCTCTGAAACAAATAATACATTATCTATTAATAAAAACAAAACAAAACAAAACAAACAAACAAACAAATGCGTTGGCATTCTCTCCCCATGTCCAGCTCTTGATGTCCCGTTCAGTTGTCTTTGTCTTGGTTTTAGTATCATCTAGGTCCCTGGAGAGTCTACCTCTTCAGGGCTCCTCCTTGTAGCCAGCCTGCCGGGAAGACACAAGCACAAGGAACTGCTGGGACTTCCAACCTGTAGGCCTCCTGCTCTTGTGTCCCCACGCTGAGCAGCGGTAAAGACAGACAGTCAGACCCATGGAATCAACACATGGCTCATTTCACATGGTTCCTGACCAGCGGCAGAGAAAATGTAGCCGGTCTGCATGTGGTCAGGCAGGCAGATTGATGATGATTTTTTGAAAGCCCCTGAAGAAGAAATAAAAGATTAAGTTAAAGGTCCCAGAGCAGCCTTGGCTAACAATTACAGGAACTGACAAAGGGCTGTATACACAATACCACGTGGGAGATAATTTTTGGAAGATTTAAGGGATTTTCAAGGGCAATTTTTATTTGACTTTCTATTTTCACTCTGACTTTTGAACAAGACATGACTCCATGACTGTTGGGGACAACCGAAACTAATTTGGTGGCTTTTCTAACATAGGTCATGTTCTCTCGGTAACCTCCAGGAAGGGAGAAATGATAAAGGTCATTCATCCCCTTCCTCCAACTTCTCCATGTGATTGCATGTAACAACAAAAACAAGTCTTCCGGGGCGCCTGGGTGGCTCAGTGGGTTAAAGCCTCTGCCTTCAACTCTGGTCATGATCCCAGGGTCCTGGGATCGAGGCCCACATCGGGCTCTCTGCTCAGCAGGGAGTCTGCTTCCTCCTCTCTCCCTGCCTGCCTCTCTGCCTGCTTGTGATCTCTATCTGTCAAATAAATACAATCTTAAAAAAACCCCAAAAAACAAAGAACAAGTCTTCCGCCAAATTCTGCTAAGGGCACACCTGCATAAAAGCAGTCTAGGTAACCAGTTCTTGTAGAGTCAGGGATGGGAGAATCGGCCAGTGTTCTGTGTGTCCAGCAAAAGAGCCCTCCATGACATGGGAGAACCCAGGACCAAATAGAACTCAAGACTTAGGCTGTACTCCTGAGGGGTAAGCCTGGTCTTGCAATGGTGGTGGATCTCCTAAGCTAACCACAGTGAGCAACGTTCACTGACCCAAGAAAAAGTTAAAACTTTCTTCTAACAGCCAGCCCTGGAGTGTGGATTCCTAGTTAGACTGCTTGCATTGTGAGGTGCCGACAAAGGTCGGCTTACACATGGAAACAGCCAAAACATCCATCGACAGGGGATTGCTTTCATAACATTGGGCACAATCCTATAATGAAACCCTCTGCTACTGAAATAAAAAAATAAGGAAACTCTCTGGGAATTGGGGAAGCAAAGCTTCCAGGATGGAGGAATCAGTGGAGAGAGCAACGTGCAGATGCACTAGTGGATAATAACCTCCATTTAGTGCACATGGACGTGGAGTGAAATAAGAGCTAATATTTGTACTTGCTTATAATGGCAAAAAGAGTCTCTGGAAGGATCCCCCAGGAACTAATGAGTTACCTCTGGGGATAGGGGTGGGAAACAGGTTTGGAAATGCGGCCAGTAGGCATAGGTGGGAAGCAAGACTTTCCACTATAATATATTTTATACTGTTTTGATTTTTAACTGTCAATGTATTACCTCTTCTAAGCAAATAAATATATGACTTAATTTTCACATGCATACATCATACTGTTTCTACCAAAGTATTTTAAAGTAAATTCTGGCACAGGCAATGCGACAGTGGCCATCCGTCCTGGTGTCTCTTTAAGGCGGTGCTTCTCCAGCTAGGGGGCCAGGCACACAAAAACCACAGGACAAGTATCTTGCTGGAAGATCTAGAAGGAAAACAAACGCAGAGGTATTCTGGAATAGAAGGTAGCTCTGCAGGGAACCTCCTGGCTTGCTGCGTATAATCAACTATTGGGCTTCAGTTCTGTGGGGTGATGTGAACAGTAATCGGGGGATCTCTGTGCCCAGCATGGTGTTAGGGTCTGCCCTTGGGAGTTTTCAGCTGTCTGGGGCTTTGAGACTTTCTAAAGCAAATTTCATTTGGTTTCCCCAATGCCTCTGAGAAGTAGTAAATACTATACTTGTTTGACGCAGGAAGAAATAGGGCTCAAAGGCTATGAGATTGGATGAAAGTAATTCGACTACAGTACCTCTCAGATCAGGACTTTTATTCTGACACATGAACCATGGCTCTGCCCTGTTAGGAATTTTACGTATATCTGGATTTTGTCATTTAGGACAAGAGCTATCATTGTCTTGCACTGGGCCTCTGTATTTTGTTTTGTTTTGTTTTTATTTATGTAGTCTATTTTCCTGAGGGTTTCTCCAGGAATGTGTACATGCACACACCAAAGAAGGTCCGGGGACAATGAGAGGACGTAAAAGAACTTGAGGCCATGAGGCTTCCACCCCTGCAGCCGAAGGGTCACTAAAATGGCCTTGACCTTTCTGACGACCATTGCTGAAAGGGAATGCCAGCCACCCGTCCCAGGCTCGGCACCTGGAGGAATGCTGGCAGGCCGTGCAGACCTGTGACAGCCCAAAGACCTAACATCTCTGTCCACAAGTAGAGAGAGAAAACAGAAGTCTGGAAGTGGAGAGGTTCTTCCTTACCCTTGGTCATTCTTATATGAGAAACTCCAGACCTGCTTCCTGGACAGGCTGAGGTATGGGCTGATCTGTGATCACTGCTCCTTATCAGTGTTTCTGACTATGACTCAACCACTGCCAACACTCAGTGCAGAGAGGTTGTCGCCCTGCAAAGGGCAGGGCTAACTAGGGCCACCTCACGGTGCCATTTGCTCTCTGATCTCAATGGCATATTCCTTGATGCTCGTGTAGGAACTAGGACGTGGCATTTCCTCACGTGATTCTGACAGGGGAAGACAGGGGAACGTCAATGCCTTCACTGTAGGAGAAACAAGACCTAGAACAGAGGGTGGAACCAGGCCTCAAATCTGAGTCAGGAAATGCTTGTCTTCCAGCCATGACTAGTGCCAGTGCAAAGAGTCTTGGGATCAGGAGCTGCCTGTGCTCCTGGCCACAAGAGACTGTTCTGGTCTGCTGCTGTGTCTCCAGTGCCAGCCAGAGTGGCAACCTTGGCAGTCACACCGTCATGTGC
The DNA here is from genome assembly GCF_022355385.1 of Mustela nigripes. Classification (NCBI taxonomy): domain Eukaryota; kingdom Metazoa; phylum Chordata; class Mammalia; order Carnivora; family Mustelidae; genus Mustela; species Mustela nigripes. Next base: position 67,327,212 of record NC_081564.1, read on the forward strand.
TCAGAAAGGCCCACACTTGGTTTAATGTTCTGCTGTCACCACCTGGAAATCCCTGATAAATTTTGCCTTTAAAAAAAAAAAAGAAAGAAAATGTATTGTGGTAAGATACACAGAATATAAACTTTGCCATTTTTAAGTGTATAGTTGGTATCATTAAGTACATTCTCAGTGTTACATGGCTATCCTCACTATGCATTTCCCGAATGTTCTCATCGCCCCAACCAGAAGCTCTGAACCCTGTCTCTCCCCATCCCCCTCCCAGCCCTCAGCCTCTAGGCATCCCTATTCTACCTCTGTCTCTATAAATGTTACTATACTAGGAACCTCACATGAGTGGAATCATTCAGGATTTGTCCTTTTGTGTCTGGCTTATTTCACTCCAAATAATCTCTTCAAGTTTCATCCATGTTGTAGCGTGTGTCAGAATGTCCTTCCTTTCTAAGCCAGAATCCTCTTCTGTTGCGTGACTTACCGTATGTCATTTCTCCAGCAGACGTGTGGGTTGCCATTTTGGTTTTGGCTATTGGGCACAACGTCGCTATAAACAGCAGCCTATACGTTGGTTTTCGTTTCTTACTGTTTTAAAAATGGAAGATACTCTAATAAATGTGGAGTGTGGTAGGTTCAAAACCTTCAAAACCCAAAGCCAGTGGGAAGAAAATAGCAAGAAGGATCGTGGGTGGTTAAAATATAGGGAAACTTGCTCAAGGGCAAGTTGTTTCCTGGTTGACTTTCTTCCTTGTTCATTTGCGTCAAGCTGTTTGTCCTTAACCAGGGGTCAGACACCTTGTTGGTTAAATAATAGCTTTGGGTAGGGGGAAACAAACATTAAATTAAATCTACTGACTGTAAATGGATCCCAATTTCAGAAATGCTTCACATGGATAATTATGAAAGCTGGAGGACATTCACCACACTGTGCTTTAACGTCTGAAATTTTAATAAGAAAATAAGAAATGATTTGGAAAATTTAAAAAGTGTATCTTGAAGGAGACCAAAGAGGGTCCATCCTATTTCCCGACTCAGACCACCATTCCTGACGAGTTGGAAGTGTGAGACCTGGTTCCCGTCCGTGGGTCCTGTCTGTGCTGGGTCCCCCCGGAAGGCCTCCCAGGGGCCAGAAGGTTTGTAAGCAAGTTGCCATGGAATTATTCAGCTCCTCTCCACGGCTGGCCCCATACACTGAGCTGAACTGAATTCCAGTGCAATTAGCCTGGATGGAGAAGCAAGAGGAGGAGGGGGAGCCCCCCCCAGCTATGCTCTTGGGAAGGGATTCTGTCTCCTGCCACCCCAGGAGGGCCGGGAAGGGTGGAGCTGCCTGGGAGAGGGGGCCCCACACTGTAAACTGATGCTTCCTTCAATCCCCAGCCCCCACCCTTCCTTATATTCGGAATTGTAACAAAAGAAGGAACATTAAACCAGATAGTAATACTCTGCCAGCTTTCTTGTGGTCCGGGAACATCTGCTTGAGAAACTACACATTGTGGGGTGAGTCACTGGGGTCCGGCCTGCTCATTGGCTGAGACAATCTCCTGATGCTGGAGGAAAAACTCGTCTTTCTCCCATTGGAAGGGAACAAACCCAGGGTGTCCTGCAACTGCGTGGCTCGGGTGATGGTATCGTCCACTGCTCCCACTGCTGCCTCTCCGCGTCTCTCCAGCCCCTGACTGTGTGCACGGCCTCCTGAGATCGCTAAGTTTGGAAAAGGCTGGGAAAACAAGAGACGTAGTTGTGATTGAAAACCTGTGATGGCTTCTTAATCCTGCAATAAAAATCCCACTTTCCAAGGGAGCAGCAGCCCGTTCCTGGTTTGGATCTGAGGACACGGGGCTGGCAGGCGGCTCCCCAAGCAGCTCAGCGAGGGCAGGGCTCCAAGACTGGAGTGTGGCTTATTGTGGGAAAGGCAGTGCCGGGCCCTGAGCCGCGTGGCCCTGGGCAGGACACTTCCTCTCTTGGTCCTCAGTGTCCCCATTGGTGAAATGCCTGACTCTGAAGAACTCATCCAGGCGAGAATTTTGGGGAGACAAAGCCAAGACATCGCTGGCACTCTCTCTTCAACCTCTACAAGAACTGCCCCATTCTCTCAGGGAAAAAAAAGGGGGGGGTGGGAGGAACAAAATGACCCATGGTCATGGAATGGGTCTTTGCTGGTCCGTATCAGGCAGGAACCCTGGCAGAAAGGAACAGCCCTGCGCTGCCCTCTCTCTGCCCTGACCAGCAGTCTTCCAACCTCTCACTTCACATTCTGGCAAAATAGAGTGGGTCGGAGCTTTAGGGGTTCTGAGTTCAGCCCTGGCCGTTGCTGTGCTCAGTCCCCAAGTCTGTCTGAACCGGTGCAGTCCCCAAGTCTGTCTGAACCCGTGTTCTCACCTGTGAAATGCTGGTGTGTGTGGGGGACGGTGGGGGGGGGGGGGATGAGGGCAGGGGAGGTGGGGCAGAGCGGAGCATTCCTGTGCTAATGGTATTGTGAGAATCAAATATGAAAGCGCTTTTAAAAGGATAAAGTTCCACTCCTGTTTAAAGGATTATTATTTACTTAATTCCTTGAAAGAAGATCACAGTGAGAACTTTCTCTGTTGGGGTTGGGGGGGTGGAGTTTTCGGGGATAATCTCGACATCATCTGGTGGGACATTTACACCTGGCCTAGCTAGTCAGTAAACCTTTACCCCGGAGACATTTTCAGCTGGATCTCACTGCTCTGTAAATGTGCCAGAATATGGCCTTAGTGTACTGGCCTAAAATATTTCCAGGTTGGTTTTTTTACTCACAGCAGTCTCAGGCTGTTAGCTCAAAACTGCCAATGCCAAACTCAAATTTTTACACACCCAACTTCTTAAAATATAACCCAAATAAATAAATTTTTAGCTACTTAGGGCCTACCTATTTTTCATACTCCATGAAACTGCACCCAATGTCTGCTCACCACAAATAAGACAAATCCTGTGAAAGATCACCACATCGAGGCTGCCTTCTGGAACTCTCTGACCAGGAGACCACCCCCATTCTTGCCACCTGGGTACATAAGTGTCCTTTCTGCCCCCAGGAGTTTGCATGATCTGGTGACCCTCTTGTGGTTGGCTTCGTACCTCTGTCTCTTTTGCTGGGATAACCTTTCCTTCTGCTTCCGCATTGTCCGTCCGAGGGCCCTCCAGTGAGGCTTGCTGCGTGTCACTGCTCTGTGGTCCTGTGTCTTCCTTGACCATCCCTGAATTCCTCAGACTTACCACTCACTCAGCCTGTTCCTGAGTCAGAAAACCTCAGACATTTTTCCAGCAGCTCAGCTTCAACGTTTGTGCAAACATCAGCAAACCTCCTTAGTCTGGAAATTCTCCGCTTGGAGTCATGCTCCTCCTCAGTGCTCAGGGCCTTCCGAACTGGCAGCAGCTCCTGAGAAACCAGGGGGCAACACCCCAAACCCAACCCAAACGTCTGGGCTTCAGGCATGCCATGAGACCTGTGATCAGACCCGTGTGCCTGGAGGTGGGCACGACCGCGCTCTGGACAGGGATGGGGTTGGATGGGAACCTGACAGGTAATTTACCCAAAAGACATGACTGAAGAAGGGGGAGCTGGAGCTGGAGGGCGCCAGAGAGAATAAGAACAGCTTCATTTCACAGAAAAGGAAATTGAGGTCTGGGAAGTTGTGTGAGTGACTTGCGTGGCTCACAAACTAATTTCTGGCAGAATGGGGGTGCAGAATCCACGGCTTTTCAACCACATGCAGCTGAATCTTGCACAGAGCCAGGCTGTACCTGTGGGCATGACGTGCCAGGAGAAGGGTGCCTGCAGACAGGCCGTTACCTTCATCTTACAGCTCTAACATCTGAGTATCTCCTTCCCCAGCCCCCGCGACCGGTTCGGGGCGAGAAGCATGCCGGCAGAGCCTACTGTCATCAACATCACTTTTGCTGGAACAGTGGGAAGAGTGCGTGTGTTCTCCTAGCTAGCCACAAACCTGGACAGCATGGGCAAGACCTGCCATCAGCCAACCCTTCTCTCACACACAGACAGCAAAGCAATTCCATCCAGAGAACAAGAGGTAGAGACTGAATCCTGGGGATATTGTTTGCGCACCCGGATGGAGCTTCACCTGAAGTCCTCCTGGGCTCTTTGGTCAAGAAAGACCTGGAGTAACTCTTTCCCACATAACACATTTGAGTCAGCTCTTCTACCCTTCTGAGCTCACACTGGGGTGTCAAATTGGCCATCTCCTTGCAGTTATTTTCTGCAAATATTCTTTGGCCATGGTCCTTCTGAGCACAGTACTCATGCTGGTGCATCTCCTGCCAGAGCCCACCTGAGATGTTCCCAATGCTCAGCTTAGCGCCACAGACGTTTACTGGACTTTCACTGTCCGCCGGGCTGTGTTGTTATGCTTTGGGAGAGAAACAAAGATTAGAATACAGTTAGTGCTTTCAAGAAATTTATATATTCATGGGACGCCTGAGTGGCCCAGTCGGTTAGCACCTGCCTTCCGCTCATGTTGTGATCCCAGCATCCTGGGATTGAGCCCCACATTGGGCTACTTACTCAGCGGGACGCCTGCTTCTCCCTCTCCCTTTGCCTGTCGCTCCCCCTGCTTGTATTCTCTCTCTTGCTATCTCTGTCAAATAAATAAATAAAATCTTTAAAAAAAAAAAAAAGAAATGTATAGATTTGGAACTTGTTATTAAGTGAACCACAACACACAGTACTATGTGCACTTAGCCTAAGTCCACGCAAAGCCCAGGTAGAGCATCTAGAGTGAAGGAACTCTGTGTGGGAGGTGGAGGGGGCTATACGAACCGGACTCTGAATGAGGCGATGTCCTTGCGGTGTGGACAGTTGTTCCCCAAAATCAGTTGGCCCTGCAGTGAGGAACTGTAGGTCGCTAGCCCTCATCCTAATGGGCTAGTTCTTTCCAGTGAATGATGCCTTCTGTAGAGAAACTGACACCAAGTTCCTCGGGACTGAGCTAAGGGCCATTTGGCCATGTGAACCACTCCGGGGCTTTCAGGTTGGAGAAGAGATAAATACATTCAAATGTATATTTCGGGAGCTTGAAATTCATATTCGTTTACCTGAGGAATCATCCGTGGAAAATAAGAAAAGAAGAGAAAAGGAAATAAGAAAGCATTGCATTTATTTGAGAGGTCTTAGAAACTGAGACAGGACCAAGTACAGGTAGACTTTACTGGATCTTTTCTTTCTAAGGCCCTGGTGAGCTGCCTCCCCTTCCCTCCTGCCATACCTGCTTCCCTGACCCAGACACATGTGAAGCTTGAGCGGTACTGAACTGCTTCCTGCTTCCAAAAAACACTGATTCCCTTACCTCCACATTGTCCTCTTCCGGGAATGCCTCCTTCTTGGTGACCAGCATGGGAACTTCTCATTTACTCCCCACCTAGAACCTTCCCACCCCTTCCTGAGACACCTATGTATTCCTTCTCCCCTATTCCCACAACCCACTATACACCCTCTGTGGGGAAAAGGGAAGAAGGGTTGAGACCCTCCAAATCAGGAAGGTGTGAAACTGAGAACATCGCAAGCTCCACAGGGCCGGGATATCTTAGTCAGACAGAACCCGTCTTTGCTCCCCCGCCACTGAGCATCAGCGCTGTCACCCACCCAGGGCTCTACTTAGAATGACATCACCTGTGCCCTGAGATGATGTCAAGGCCCTTCTGGCTTAGGACTTAGCTCAGCTGGACAACCCCTGCCTAACTGCTGAAACCATCCCTAAGCCACCTGTTACCGCAACATCATAGTCATCATTAGATCATGTTATTGGCATCAGGAATGTTCCCCTCTGGATTACAAGATCCTTAGGAGGGGGACTGTGTGTTTTCATCTTTCTGTCCTTGAGACACAGCACAGAACTTAGCTTATAGGCAGCATTCAATACATGAACAAAGAATGAGTCAGTCAGTGAATAACACAGAAATGAATGAATGAGTCTCTCCCGTGGATGGAGACTGGTGATAAAAAGAAGAACAATAGGTCCCAATCAGCCTCACAATGGTTTTTCAAAGCCTTATCTTCCTGACCTGAAAAAATAAGGAGAGTGCACACCCATAGCCATGCTTCAAAATAGCCATTCTAAGAGCACCTAACTTTCTTAGAATGTCAAGTTTCCCCAAGGAAATCTGCGCCTCTTGAAAACCTTTTAGTCTGAGGATTCCTGTCAGAATCCTGCACAGTCTAGAGGATCAAGTGCCGACCCCCCAAACCTTCTTAACGCAAAGGCTCTTTGCATTGGGGGACCCACGCTAGTTAGGGAAGAACTGGACACTCCATCCAGTTCTCTTTCTAGAAGACCACATTGCCCCATTACACTGATGATACCTGGAGGACAGCAGACGTTTGAAATATGCCAAGCAACTCCATAGACATGGGTGCCATTGCCAGCCACAGAGGAGACCGTAACTAGAGGGGATAAGGGAAGTCGGTTGAGCTCCCTGGAGATATAAAACCAAGAGACAGACTACTGGGGCTTCTTGGAACCTGTTTGGGGTGAGAAGTCAGAGAAAGTAAAAAATGAAAATGAAAGAAGAGAAGAGTTTGAAGAGAGGTTATTACTAGAATCTAGCCAGTTGGTTTCCTGCTTGGTTTCCTGCCAGCAGCCATGGCCACGAAGTGGCTGTTGGCTGAGGAGGCTTGCTTGGGGGAGCACAGGGGGATGGGAGGTTGGGCTTGTAGGGCTTGGGGTCATTGCTTTCAAAGTTAAGAGGGCAGGAGGCTATTTCTCCTCGATGTGAACTCCTAAGTCCATTGGACCCTGTTGAAGAACTGGTGGAGGAGGAAGGTGGGCTGCCCTGGAAAGATTCTAACATATGGCAGTGTGCGACAGATGCAGAGTAAGTTTCAGCGTCCAAGAGGCCTGCTTTTCCACCTCATGATTGAGACCAGGAGCTGGTCTCAAGAATGCAGAGAACCAGAGAAAAATTTAGTGTCAGATGTTCACTCCAGAAATGGAGGAGTTTAGTTTTCCTGGTTCTGTGACCCCAAGAGATTTTGGTTACAGCGGTATTTTTGAAGGCATGTTTCTGTAGTTAGATGTTAGAATTCCAAGTGCAGAGGTTAAGCATATTTCTTGCAGGCTGCATGTGGCAGACACTATTAATTGGCCATCCCTCAAGGCTCTCCAACCCCCTTTTCCCTTTGTTCTTTCTTGTAGGTGTGGGGGCACATGACCCTGTTCTAGCCCATGAGATATATATGGAAGCCTACAAAGGTAGAAGCTGAGGGGTTCTGAGGAAGCTCAGGATTCTATGATAAACAAAACAAAGAGTCAACCTGGGCTTTTCCCTTCCTCCTTCCTCTCCCTGCTGTAAATACAGATGTGATGGCGAGAGCTGCAGCAGCTAGCATGTAATTGTGAGGGGAGATCAAGAAAATGGCAGTGACATCTGCTCTGGCGTGACCAGTCCACTGAACCGAGGTCACAACCACCTCTCTCCAGGCTTCTTATTTAGAAGAAAAAAAAAAAAAAGGCAAAGCCCTGTATTTGAGTTTTCTGCTTTTTGCAGTTGAATGCAATCCTAATGGACCCCCAGGACTTCTCAGTGCAGTTCATATGCCAGTGTGCATTGCAAATCTCCAAGAAGGGAGGAACACAGGCAGTAATTCCAAATGTATTTAACTGAAGTATTATTTTTTAAAAAAATAATTTTGGTGTGGGACTAGTATTTCTTATTTTTAAAGATTTTATTTATTTATTGGACAGAGTGTGAGAGAGGGGGATCACATGTAGGGGGAGAAGCAGACTTCCCACTGAGCAGGGAGCCCGATGTGGGACTCGATCCCACAACCCCGGATCCCAGGATCATGACCTGAGCTGAAGGCAGCCGCTTAACTGACAGAGCCACCCAGGCATCCTGGGAGTAGTGTCAGGTGTACTCTTTGGGAAACTCTGGGCTAGGCCTGGTGTGACAGACAGACCTGGTGTGATTACAGGCCTGGTGTGACAGACAGACCCTAGGGTCCCTGCGTGTTCATGTCCAGCTTCATCCCCTCCCTTTGGGAGTGGGTGCCACCTGTGACTTGCCTCTAACCAGTAGTCTATGGCAAGTGACGCTCCCACGATGATGTGACAATTACGTAGAGAGGAAGTGTAATTTCTACTCTCCCTGGAAATCTCACAGGAAGGCCTGTATTTTGAACGTCAAATGAGGACGGAGAAGGATGACAGATAACCAAAACAGCAGGGAACCGGCTTCTCCACTCTGCAGGGTAAAATCTAGTCTTTAAGAACATTGTCTGTACCCTGTAGTGAGAGGACAACCAGTTTGTCTCTCTCCAACCAGAGGAAACATGGAATGAACTGTCCATTTGAGGCGACTTGGCGTTTCTAATGACTCGAAGGTCAGAACAGCATGTGCTTGGAGCTGTTCCATTTGAGGGTTTCTATTTTCACTTTGCTTGCTAGATTAGAACATCTTATTGGAAGAAAAAGTCCTCACAGAGGGACGCCTGGGTGGCTCAGTTGGTTACGCATCTGCCTTCAGCTCAGGCCCTGATCCCAGAGACCCAGGACTGAGCCCTGTGTGGGCCTCCCTGCTCGGTGGGGAGTCTGCTGCTCCCACTGCTTCTCACCCCGCTCATGCTCTCTTTCTCTCAAATAAAGAGATAAAATCTTTAAAAGAAAGAAAAAGGAAATAGCCTCACAGAAAAGTAGGTGAGACCAGGGGAGAGCCCTGGCTTTATCAACCGTAGACCCTGTATGACAGAACCAGCCTACAAGCTGGAGTTTTATCCTGAGAGCTGGCCCTTTCCCAGGTGTGTTTGTTTTCTTGGTAACAGTTAGCACAAATGCAGCATTTATTTTTTTTAAGATTTTATTTGAGAGAGAGAGAGGAGCAGAAAGACAAGCAAACTCTGCATTGAGCAGGGAGCACAACGTGGGGCTCAATCCCAGTACCCTGAAATCATGACCTGAGCCAAAATCGCGTCAGATGCTTGGGACGCCTGGGTGGCTCAGTTGGTTAAGCGGCTGCCTTTGGCTCAGGTTGTGATCCCAGTGTTTTGGGACCAAGTCCAGCATCGGGCTCCTTACTCCACGGGGAGCCTGCTTCTCACTCTGCCTCTGCCTGCCACTCTGCCTGCTTGTGCTCTCACTCTAACAAATAAATAAACAAATAAATAAAATCTTTAAAAAAAGTCAGACGCTTAACCGACTGAGTCACTCAGGTGCCCCACGAACACTGCATTTAAAATGACATGCACATTTATGATCTCACAGCTTCCATGGGTGAGAAATCAGTACAGCGCGGCACGTGAGTGGCTCAGTCAGTTCAGCATCTGCCTTGGGCTCAGGTCATGATCCCAGGGTCCAGGGATTGAGCCCCGCATCAGGCTCCCTGCTCGCGGAAAGTCTGCTTCTCCTTCACCCACTCTCCCTGCTTGTTCCCTCTCTCATTGTGTCTCTCTCTGTCAAATAAATAAACTCTTAGAAAGAAAGAAAAAAAGAAAGAAAGAAAAAAAAGATCCGTACAGTTTAGCTGTTCTGCTCTGGGTCGGTGTCCTATGGCAGTAATTAAGTCAGTGGGACGGCTGGCTATGTTTCACCTGCGGACTGGGGTCCTCTTCCAAGCCCATGTGGTTGTTGGCAGAATCCAGTTCCCAGGGCTTGTGGGACGGTGGCCCTCAGCTCCTAGGGCCACCATAGTTCCGGCCATGTGACCCTCTCCATAGGTGCTTCACAAACGGCAGCTTACTTATTCAAGAAGAGCAGGAGACTCTATCCGCTCCTTGTGGTTCAGTCAAGAGACGTTCATGGAGCACGGTCCACGTGGCAATTCGTTCTGGCTCCTCAGGTTAGTCCTAGAGGAACAGAGCCTTCCTGCTTGTGAGTTTCTCTTCCTTGCCTTCCTCAGACAGCGGGATCCCCCATAAACCATTTCTATACTATTATGGACATTTCTGGGCTCTGCCATCACCATGAGGGAGTTTCTCTGACGTCATCCAAGACATTGTGGGTATTTTAAGTTTCAAGATCATTTTACATTCTTCAAGCATAGGAGTAGCTCCAATTAATAATGTCCAATAGCAAGGTAGTAAGCGTCTCTCAAATTGAAATTCCTGAGGCACCTGGGTGGCTCAGTGGGTTAAAGCCTCTGCCTTGGGCTCAGGTCATGATCTCAGGGTCCTGGGATCTAGCTCTCTTCCGGAGCTCTGCTCAGCGGGGAGCCTGCTCCCCCCCACCCACCGCCAACCGCCCCCACCTGCCTCTCTGCCTACTTGTGATCTCTCTCTTCCGGAACCACTCCTGGAATTTCCATGTGTTCAACAATCCAGAATCTCTCTGGACTACTTCATGATGAGGCATGATTGATTAAATCATTGCCCACTGGTGACTAAATTTAACCTCTAGTCCCTTTTAGAATCTCTAAAACAAAGTTTTATTTGAGCTGGAGTAAGGTCAGCTGCCTGTGGGAAACAGGTCCTTCGCAGGGAAGAAAGTGCTCAGGGAAGGAACAGTTTTTTACAGAGTTAAATACTTCTTCCTTCTTGTAAAAACTCAAAAGATTGTAGATTAGCATATCATAAAGGAATGCAGAGAGTGGGAGCATTGATTTATATCTCAAGGACGAGGCGGGTTTCCCTCAGGCTACATACGCCATCACAAGGTGGTTGTACAATGCTTGTGTGGGGCCATAAATCAGGCTTTGGGCTTGAGCAAAGTTTATATACAATTGGGTTGACTTAGAAAGAAATCTAAAATGGCTTCCCTTGAGCAAGCCTTTAGAGAGTTCTTCTGTCATCATAATCAGGAAGCCAAAGATTTAAATCGTGCCCGTGGTTGGGGCCACATTTTATGCAGGTCTTTATTCTTCATATTGAGACCTGGTCACTACATGTTGCCAAGTGGAAAACGGCATGGTCCTACTTACCTCAGACTGCATGTTGTTCATCTATGACGGCATATGGTCTAAGTTATGCCTGAAGAACTTAGAGACAGAGAGAAGGGTTAGAAAGATGGTCACTGTAGCTCCTTCTGGATGGTGGGATTTGGGGTTATCTTGTTCTCACTTATGAAGTCTGAGTGATCAGCCTGTCCTCACCCCATCCGCACACAGCTCCCTGACAATAGCCCCTGGTCCTGCTCTCCTTCAGCTACCTGGCTGACCTGGTTTATGGGGGTATAGCCACATTAGGAAAGAAGGCCATTCAAAGGAGCACAATGGAGATTTTTGCCTATGGAAAGGAAAAGAAGAAAGTCATTCATTTTATTTATTTTTTTAAAGATTGTAGTTATTTATTTGACAGACAGAGATCAGAAGTAGGCAGAGAGGCAGGCAGCGAGAGAGAGAGAGAGAGAGAGAGAGAGAGAGAGGAAAGCAGGCTCCCTTGCTGAGCAGAGAGCCCGATGTGGGGCTCGATCCCAGGACCCTGAGACCATGACCTGAGCTGAAGGCAGAGGCTTTAACCCACTGAGCCACTCAGGTGCCCCAAAAGTCATTCATTTTAATACCAAAGAACCACTACCTTGGAAACTATGAGAAACTCCCTGGACTAGACTACTCTAAGAAGACCAAAGTTAGTCACTTATGTGGATTTTCAATATCTTTTTTTTTTTCCTTTTCTTTCTTTCTGGAGCATGTATCCATACCTCCCACTCTCTTAGATTGTGCTTTCAGTCTTTTTTGTTTTTTGGGTTTTTTTTTTTCCCAGAATGAAAATTTTACATGTCCAACTCAACCAAACTATAGGAAGTGTTCTACAAAATGGTGTTTCCTTAGCACAGCACCCTCTACACCACCTGGACCAACCTGGAGGGGTTTGGTGCCCTTGCACATTTGGGAACAGGGAGAGTTTCTTCAACTTTCCATTCTGCTTTCTTGAAACAGCCGGGCTTCCTTAAACTGTGTCTCGATTGGAAAGCTTTATATAAAACAAAAATGAGATTTACTTCAGAATCAGTTTTATGATTTGTTTTCCCTGGACCCAATATTCACTACAAGGGGAAGACTAAAGAAGAAAAAAGAAAGAAAAAAAAAAAGACATGTGAGTCTTGGGTTTTCTCTCAAGAGAGAAACAACTGATGTTCTAAGGCCTTTCTTCTGCTCAAGGGCTGCAAACCCTTAAGGATGTGGAAATCGGTGGGTGGGGACTCTAGTGAACTAGATCTTTTAAGGGGCAACCTAAGCGAAGAGTCAGGGTAACACCTAATCCCTGGGATTTGAAAGAAGGCTGAGATTAGATTTTCATGTCAAATCTCCTGATATGTAAATATGGGTAATTGATTAGAATATTTAAAAGCTATTGAATGAACCAAAGAAATAGAGCAGGATAAACCCTAGAGATCATTAAATCAATCATTTTGGAGATAGAAATTTGAGGGCAGAAGAAATGACTCACCCGGATGACACCAAGAGTCTATAGACCTACGGAATCATGGTGTACTTTCATCAACGGATGGCTCTTTCGAGTAACAAAAGCCTAGTTAGTTGGGTTAGTTCTTCTTCTCCTGCACCCGCCATGTTTTTTCTCCCTCCCCCTCTCCTCCCTCCTTTTTTTTTCCATTCTTCTATCCATTCCTGCCTGAATCGACTTTTTCATTATTTTCTGGACAATTTTAAATTGAAATTCCTCTGATCCAGAAGACATTCAGGAGTGTTTTTAATTCTAAGTACTTAAGACTTGTGAAGGTATGTTTTCTTTCTTTTTTTTTTTTTTTTAAAGATTTTATCCATTTGACAGACAGAGATCACAAGTAGGCAGAGAGGCAGGCAGAGAGAGGGGGAAGCAGGCTCTCTGCTGAGCAGAGAGCCCGATATGGGGCTCGATCCCAGGACCCTGGGACCATGACCTGAGCTGAAAGTAGAGGCTTTAACCCACTGAGCCACCCAGGTGCTCCTGAAGGTATGCTTTTTCATGTATTTTTAATTTTATTGTTCTAGGTTCAGGAAATTTGTCTTGTAAATCACCATTTTTTATATTTTGTGGAGGTTTTCTTTGGAGCCAAATATGTGATCAATTTTTATAAAGATGCCAAGGGCAAAATAAAATAATGTTTATTTTTCATTAGTGAGACACTGAATTCTATGTATGTACTAAATCAAGCTTGTGGATCATAATATTCAGATACTCTATGTCATTTATTTCTGTTTTACTTGATCTGTCAGATTCAGAAGAAGACATGTTAGAGTATTTCACTACATAAACGTGTGTACGTGTGTGTGCATGCTGTAAATTAAGTCCTTGTATTTTTAGTAGTTTTGTTTTATATATTTTGTAATTATACTGTTGTGAATATCAAAATTTATCACTAGTATGTTTTTATCCAACTGTACCTTTAACCATACTGTAGTATCTTTCATAATTCTGATGGATGTTTTTGACTTTAAATTCCACTTTGTCTAATGTTAATATCTGTTTTTTGAATGTATCTGTTAGATATCTTTGTCCACTTTATTTTCCTTAAATTTGCCATTATTTTAATATAAATGACTCACCTTATATTAAAAAATTTTTTAAGTACAGAAAAGGCAGCCACCTGGGTGGCTCAGACGGTTAAGCATCTGCCTTCGGTTCAGGCCACAATCCCAGGGTCCTGGGATCGAGCCCTACATCAGGCTCCCTGCTCTTGGCTTCCTGCCCCAGGCAGGAAGCCTGGATCTCTCTCTCCCTCACCCCTGCTTGTGTTCCCTCTCTCACTGTGTCCCTCTCTGTCAAATTTAAAAAAAAAACTTCTTCAAAAATAAATAAATAAAAAATACAGTTCAGAAAAGTATGAAGAAGAAAGCAACAAATTACTAAAAATTCTACCTAAAAATAACTGATGATGAGCTTTGTTTGACATTATTTCAGACAGTTCCCTATGCAAATACAGAACGAAAGATTTAGAGAAAGAGACTGAGAGACGAAGACAATCGTAAAAGGATGGTATCATTCTATATGTAACACGTTATTTGAAAGATAAATACAGCATTTAATTTAATTTTATCTTTTGTATTTATTTTTATTTTTAGTTTAAATTCAATTAATTAACATATAATATTAGTTTCAAAAGTAGAGGTCAGGATTCATCACTCTTATACAATACCTAGTGCCCCTTATATCACGTGCCTTCCCTAAGGCGCACCACCCACTTACCCCATCCCCTCACTCCCTTCCTCTCCAGCAACCCTCGGTTTGTTTCCCATGATTAAGAGTCTCTTATGGTTTGTCTCCCTCTCTGATTTTGTCTTGTTTTATTTTTTCCTCTCTTCCCCTAAGATCCTCTGTTTTGTTTCTTAACTTCCACATATCAGCAAGATCATATGATGACTGTCTTTCTCTGATTGACTTATTTCAGTCAGCATAATACCCTATAGTTTCATCTACATCATTGCAAATGGCAAAATTTCTTTTTCTTTTTTTTTCTTTTTTGGCTGAGTAGTGTTCTATTGTATATAGATACCACATCTTCTTTATCCATTCATCTGTCAATGGACATCTGGGCTTTTTCCATAGTTTGGCTATTGTGGACATTGCTGTTACAAACATTGGGGTGCAGGTGTCCCTTCAGATCATCACATTTGTATTTTGGGGGTCAATACCCAGAATGCAATTGCTGGGTCATAGGGTAGCTCTATTTTCAACTTTCTGAGGAACCTCCATACTGCTTTCCAGAGAGTGGCTATACCAGCTTTCATTCCCACCAACAGTGTAGGAGGGTTCCCCTTTCTCCACATTTTTGCCAATATCTGTCATTTCTTGATTTGTTGATTTAAGCCATTCTGACTGGTGTGAGGTGGTATCTCATTGCAATTTTGATTTGTATTTCCCTGATGATGAGTGATAATGAGCATTTTTTCATGCGTCTGTTGGCCATTTGGATGTCTTCTTTGGAGAAATATCTGTTCATGTCTTTTGCCCATTTCTTGATTGGATTCTTTCTTTTTTTGGGTATTGATTTGATGGAAGGATAACTTCCAAACATAGAAAGAGTTTGGAAGTTATCCTTCCATTTCTATTTTTAAATTTCCTTGCTGATTATGAGTCTATTCAGGTTTTCTTTTTCTTCCTGGTTCAGTTTTGGTATTCATATGTTTCTAGGAATGCATCCATTTCTTCCAAATTACCTAATTTGTTACCATATAGTTGTTCATATGTTCTTTTTTTTTTTTAAGATTTTATTTATTTTTTTATTTGACAGATCACAAGTAGGCAGAGAAGCAGGCGGAGAGAGATGAGGAAGCAGGCTCCCCACTGAGCAGAGAGCCCGATGTGGGGCTCGATCCCAAAACCCTGGGATCATGACCTGAGCTGAAGGCAGAGGCTTTAACCCACTGAGCCACCCAGGTACCCCACTCATATGTTCTTATAATTGTATTTCTTTAGTGGTGGTTATGATCTCTCCTCTTTCATTCATGATTTCATTTATTTGGGTCCCTTCTCTTTTCTTTTGGATAAGTCTGGCAGGGTTTATCAATCTTATTAATTCTTTAAAAGAAACAGCTCCTAGTTTCTTGATCTGTTCTACTGTTCTTTTGGTTTCTATTTCATTGATTTCTGCTCTAATCTTTATTATTTCTCTTTTCCTGTTGTGTTTCGGCTTTATTTGCTGTGCTTTCTCCAGCTTCTTTAGATGTAAGATTAGGTTGTACATTTGAGACCTTTCTTGTTTCTTGAGAAAGGCTTGTGGTGCTATATATTTCCCTCTTAGGATCACCTTTGTTGCACCCCAAAGGTTTTGAGCAGTTGTGTTTTCATTTTCATCTGTTTCCGTGAATTTTTAAATTCTTCTTTAATTTCCAGGTTGCCCCATTCATTCTTTAGTAGGATGCTCTTTGGCTTCCATGCATTTGGGTTCTTTCCAAATTTCCTCTTGTGATTGAGTTCCAGTTTCAAAGCACTGTGGTCTGAAAATATGCAGGAAATGATCCCAGTCTTTTGGTACCAGTTGAAACCTATTTGTGACCCAGTATGTAAACTATTCTGGAGAATGTTCCATGAGCACTCAAGAAGAATGTGTATTCTGTTGCTTTAAGATGGAATGTTCTGAATATATCTGTGAAGTCCATCTGGTCCGGTGTGTCATTCAAAGCCCTTATTTCCTTGTTGATCTTCTGCTTAGATGATCTGTCCATTGCAGTGAGGGGGGTATTAATGTCCTTTATTATTATTATATTATTATTGATGTGTTTCTTTAATTTTGTTATTAATTGGCTTATATAATTGACTGCTCCCATGTTAGGGGCCAAAATATTTATAATTTTTAGATCTTTTTGTTGGACAGACCCCTTAATCATGATATAGTGTCATTCCTCATCTCTTAGCACAGTCTTTGGTTTATAATCTGATTTGTCTCATATAAGGATTGTCATCCCACCTTTCTTTTGATGTCCATTAGCATGAAAAATTGTTTTCCACCCCTTCATTCTCAACCTGAAAGTGTCTTTGGATCTAAAACGAGTCTCTTGCAGGCAGCATATTGATGGGTCTTGCTTTTTTTAATCCAATCTGATACCCTGTGTCTTTTGATTGGAGCATTTAGCCCATTTAAATTCAGAGTAACTACTGAAAGATATGAATTTAGTGCCATGGTATTATCTATAAAATGACTGTTTCTGTATATTGTCTCTGATCCTTTCTGGTCTATGTAACTTTGGGGCTCTCTCTTTCCTTAAAGGATCCCTTTTAATATATATTTTTTTTGTGGGGCTGGTTTGGTGAGGACAAATTCTTTTAGTTTCTGTTTGTCCTGGAAGCTTTTTATCACTTCTTCTATTTTGAATAAAAACCTAGCTGGATAAAGTATTCTTGGCTGCATATTTTTCTCATTAGGCACCCTAATACCGCATTTGATTTTAAATTAATTTAACAGAAACACACATGTAAATCAAACTTCTTTAGATAAGGAAAGTAAGTTCCTAAAGGAAGCAACTAAATGTAAGGGAGTTTAAGAAGTTGGAGTCATTGTGGGGTGTTTTTGTTTTTTGTTTTTTTGTAGTTGTTGTTGTTTGTTTGTTTTTTAATGTGAGTTTCTGTATAGACAGGAGTAGCTGATTACTCCTTGGAAAAGATAAAGGTTAATACAGATATATCCTCCATGCTGGCCTCTCCTTCCTCCCAGTGGTGATGATTATATTGCTGTAATTTTGTTGGATTTCACATTTGAATCCTGCAACTATAATTATCTCAGATGTTTAATAGCATTTTTAAATGTCAGTAGAATCTCTGCTTCCACCAGGCCCATCTCTATGGCTTTCTGGCTTCAGAAAAAGAGGCCTCTTTATTTCCACTGAACATTCAGTGAGCAAGATTTCACCAAGTAGCTTTTTCAAAAGGGCTCATAGATGCTGTATTTTCTGGGTCCTTTCATGTCTGAAACGTGAGATCCTGCCTTTCTACTTAAGCTCCAGCTTGGCTGGGTAGACCCTACTTGGATCGTACTCTCTTTTCCTTGTAGACATTTCTCTTTTGTTCTGGCACTCATTGCTGCTGGAAAGACATCTGAAACCTACCTTATTTTTCTTCTTGTATGTGAATTTCTTTTTGTCCTGAATGTGAAAAATATACATACTTTTTATATTCTAAGTTTAATAGTTTAGCCAGAATGTGTCTGAAGTTTTACTGCTATAGCTTTTTTCTATGAAATGACCTGTATTTTCAATCTTGCAGGTTTAGTCTTTATTCTCATGCTCATATGAGTTCACATTTTAAATATAGCTCTCTCATCTGTTTGGAATTTATTGTGGTGTATGGTATGAGAGATGGGTCCATTGTTATCTTTTTCCTAACAACTATCCAGGTATAGTTCGGGGTATGGATTTGAATTTGAGGTATGGATGGAACATGCAGGTGAAGCTGCCTCTGGAATCAGGCTGGAGGGGGTCCAGGGTCCAGGTCCCCATTTGAGGGTCATAATAGTGATGTCCAAATGAGAGATGAATGGGATTGACAGGTGTCAAAAATCCAGAGGTCGCTAGTAAAACCCACCCCTCAATGACCACTACTTAGTTAAGAGTTTACCGTGCATATGAGAACAGTATACCCATGGGAATTTTTGAATTCAGAGATGACATGGTGCTGAGGGGCACGAGGTGAAAATGACAAAGCTATTTAACCTTTCCAATGACCGGTTATTACAGTGGGGGTTTCCAGATGGCAAGGGATTGGTTTAAAGTGGTTATCGCACATCATTTTTACAAAGAGGACATAAGTTTAGAGTCTTGTTTTGTTTTTGTTTTATGATTTTCTGGAAATTACAAGAAGTCACCAAAGTTTACTTTTGTTTGTTTTGCAGAATAAGCTAAATTAAATTTCACTTACATTGCTTAACTGGTTTCCTCCACTCGGGATTTTCAAGTCCGCTCTCCATTTTGCGCTTAAGTTTAACAACTCTCCCCTCTGGTCAGTAGGCTGAAAATATGATCAATGAAGTATAGTGTTACTCTCGGTTACCCCTGTTGAAGTCAAGCAGAAGAAATCTTCAGTTTGCTGTCTCTGCCAATGGAGTGGACAGGCTCTGGGTCACATAACCACTGTTCCCAACAGCTGCCTGGGTATCATGAATGTGGGGGGCCAGATCGTTGAGATCCTCCAGTTGTCTAATCCTGATGGATAGATCTAGTTGATGTGTGAGTAGCTGCAGAAAGGCATTTAAAACCCTTGAGAGAATACAGCATACTAGAGAGGTTAATAATGACAATTATAAGGACAGTAAAGCATAAGAATTAAAAAATTCCCCAGAGCAGGGGCACCTGGGTGGCTCAGTCAGTTAGGCATGTGCCTTTGGCTCAGGTTGTGATCCTGGGGGTCCCACATGGGAGGGGGTCTTTCTCTGCCCCTCCTCCCAGCTTGTGTTCTGTCTCTCCTGCTCTCTTTCTCTCTCTCAAATGAATAAATAAAATATTTAAAAAATAAAATAAAATTCCACAGAGCAGGGGCACCTGGGGAGACACAGTTGGCTGAGTCAGCAATTCTTGGTTTCAGCTCGGGTTCATGAGCTCAGGGTTGTGAGACCGAGGCCCCACATGGGGTTCTGAGCTCAGGGTGGATTCTGCTCCTGGGTGTCTTTCTCCCTTTCCCTCTGCCCCTCCCCACTACATTCTCTCTCCCTCTCAAATAAATAAAATAAAATCTTAAAAATAAAATAAAAAATAAAAATTCCCAGAGCTGAGATTCCCGGAAGCCAAGATTTAACTAATTAAATGAACCAAATGAGTTATAATCAGATTCAGGCTTTACCTTTCTAAGTCAGTCCACATTTCGGGGGATAGTGTTCAATCGTGTTTCATTTTTTTTTCTGAGTCAGTTACATAGGCCCCACATGTAGTACAAGCAATCATGGGTGTTCCTTGGGACAGACAGGAGGGACACAAGGGTGTTTTATTTCAGGAGGCAGTGTTGTAAGCGAGGCCACCTAATTCAGGTCTCTGCATGATGTGAGCAAGTTAGTAAGAGGCATTTCTATGGAAACAGAAGGAAAACAAAGGTTAGTCATTGGAGCAAATTATAAACATAGTTTCTGAGTTTGGAGAGCAGCCAGTTGAGAAAATTTCTAGATGTGAGTGGAAAGCATCTTTAAATGAAGGAACAGGGATGGCAGTTTCTATGTGATGGGCCTTCCTTGTCTGCATTTTGAACATCTCTGATGATCCCCTTGAATGTTCCAGTGAACTCCCTTAAATGGCCTGACATCATCTTTTGAGGGGGTTTCTCTGAAGCTTACAAGATGACAAAGCCTCAAAGACTGTGGCTAGGAGGAGAATCTGGTTTTCTACTGAAACACAATTTTTTATAGTCATCCCATTTTTACCAAAGATAATTGTAATTATAATGAAGCTAATTTGTTTGTCAAAATAAGTCTAATCTTACTAAAATTGGCTTGATTGGGGTGCCTGGCTGGTTCAGTCGGTTAAGTGTCTGACTTTGGCTCTGGTCATGATCTTGGGGTCCCGGGATGGACCCCCATATTGGGCTCTGTGCTCAGTGGGGAACCTCCTCCCTCTCCCTCTGCCCCTCCCCCCACTTGTGTGCGTGATCTCTCTGTCTCAAATAAATAAATAAAATCTTGGAATAAAATAAAATTGGTTTGATCATTTATACAATTGTAGTAAGAATAATGATTCTATGTATATTCTCAAAATACGACATTCTAGCCAGAGCTCTGGCGATATCCAAGGGGCTTTATTGGTTCCATCAAGTCAACCTTAGTTTTTCAAAACTCCCTGGTAATTAGGAATCTCAGATTCCGTCTTTAAAAGTTTGTTTAGGCTGGGGCACCTGGGTGGCTCAGTCGGTGAAGCATCAGCCTTTGGCTTAGGTCATCTAGGATTGAGCCCTGCATCACGCTCCCTGCTCAGCTGGGAACCTGCTTCTCCCTCTCCCTCTGCCCTGCCCCTCCCACCTCTCCTTGTGCTCTCCCCTCCTCTCTCTCTCTAAAGTAAATAAATAACTACATAAATAAAATCTTTAAAAAAGTATGTTTTGGCTTAGAAGTCAAGCTAAGGACTTATTCAATTGTGTCCTGTTATAAGAAGATCAGAATCTTAATGAATTTATATAAATACATATATTGTCACGGAGAATAAGAATATTTGAGAATAGTTTCTGAATTCTGGAGGGATCAGATTGGGAGAAAAAGATAAATGTTTCAACTGTAGTTTATAAAAATATGTTTTACTAAATTGCTGTTAAGTTATTGACACCTAAAAAGAGAGGTCTATAGGGAGTTCTTGCATTCTGGAAAACAAGACATTAAAAAACAAGCAGTGTTTTAAATTAAGTCATAAAAATTATAATCACCTTTATCAGTTCTTTCATTCCTATGTAATGAATTCTTGTTTTGCTTGGTTTCATGTTGCAATTTTATAAATCAATCAGCTTTCCACAGTTTTTATCAGAATCATTTACATGAATCTCTTTGAAGAAGACATATTTTTACCTGTAGTTGATTGTGAGTGCTTTTAGAGAGGAATGCAAAGTAATATAGTAATTGTCTGTGAATGATGGCAAAAGATTAAAAGTGGCCATAGTTATAGATCTGGTGACGGTTTACTAAAGAAATTTAAAAAGAAAAGAAAAAAATCAATCAATCTATCTGTCTATCTACTTACTTATCTATCTGTAATTGACAAGTAAATTTGGTTATTTCCATGATATATATTATTTTAATAGCTGGAATTATGACTGATAACATTATGCTAGGACATAAAGACTTTTAGGACTTTCATATAATTTCTGAATTACTTATATTAAAAATATGTACTCACATAAGTACAATCCAAGAAAGTTAAACATTACTTTTTAAAAATAATGTTTCCTATGCAATACCAAATAAACCTAAATAAATTAATATTTCTCCTTTTATAAGAAGAGAGAGCCCATCTTTGAGGTTATTCAGAGACCGTCTGGAAAAATCTCCAAGTCAGTTCAAGGTCAAAAAGACTTCAGGGGTACCTCAGTTGGTTAAGCATCTGCCTTCCACTCAGGTCATGATCCCAGCGTCCTGGAATCAAGCCCCGCATTACCTCCCAAGGTTGCTCTAAACTGCTGGGTCCAACCAAGGATGGAAAGTGCCCTGAGGGCAAAGAGGAGTTTGCAAACCACTGAAGACAGGTGTCCCGGTGAGTTGCACCACACCTGCCAGCCCGGCTGGCTTTCAGCAAACCACATAACTAAGAAGAGAGGAGAGCATTTGCTATGCAGATGAGCTTGTGATATTCGCCATCATCATGCTTGCTACCCCTCCTGACCCTTGTGTGCCAGCATCGTGCAAACCCTTGATTACACAGTACATCAGCTGGGAGCCTGAAGCCCTTGGACGGGGCCTGCCTGTAATCTGGCCACTGACCACCACCTCGTGGACTCCAGACTCCTTCCCTCTGCCTCCATCACTGCCCTCGAGCCTGAGAGAGTCCCCCATGTCTGGAGGATGTCAAGCCTCCCCATGCCCACCCTTCCCTTGCCTTTCCTCCTGCCTGGGAGTCTGCTCCCAGAAATTGCTGTGTCCTGGGCCTGTTCCCAAAACAGTGCTGCCCACTCACCTGGGCTTCTCTCACCTCCTCACCCAGCTGTACTTTTTTCTTAAGCTCATCAATATAGGACACTGGAGCGTGTATCTATTTGTGATGGAGCTGCTTCCCCTGTTAGAACCGGAGTCATTGTCTTCATTTGAAATCCCAATCTTCCTTCCTGTCCCCAATCGCTAGGAATTTCCAGAATCTACAAGGATAGAATGGTGATCTCTCTAAGAGCACGTTGGGCTCTCTTTCTCTGCCTTTTAAGCTGTGGTTTTTAATCTGGTGAATTGGGGTTTAAAATCATGTGACTTTGTGCTCTGCTTTGCTGGGATTGGCCTGGCCTAATTCATGACCACTGTCCTGGCTCCCCTCTCACTCTCAGAAGGGTTCCTGTTTGAAAATAAAGTATATGATCACCGTGGCTAAAAGGATTATCAAAGGCTGCCTGAGAGAGGGAAGAAGTCAACCAAGGGCAGTCTAATCTAGGTTTGTCCCACCGTTGGCCTTGGGCAGGCGGATGGATAGGGTCTGCACCCTATGAACTTCCTGTCCCTCATGGAAAGAGCCAGGCCCACCTACTCCAGATCCCACCTGCTGCCTCCCTGAGCCCCTGCTGTCTGCCTGGTCAATCAGCAGCTCTAGTTAGTGCTACCCTGAGGTTGGGTTCTGACTTTGAATTAAATGCAGCTGGAAACACCACACAGTTACTAGAAACAGAAGATCCTTCTGTCTGAGACCTTCTCCTCTTTGGCCTTTCTTGGGGATCATTTTCTCTTCCATCTTGTCTCCCTCTGCTGTGAATTGCTGCAAAGATGAAATAAAGCATTTGGGCGACCAAATCAAGCCAGTGGCTGACCGATGTGTGGTCCTAGACGAGCCAGGTGAAGGGAGGTAAGAATCAATAAACTCGAGAGCTGGAGGCTGATTGGGAGGCCGCCTTGGGACTCGTCTTCAGATGAGGAGGTGACGTTCAGAGAGGTCACTGACCATTCAGCGTCCCTTTGTCAAGTGTCCATTGTGTGCCCGGCACTGTCTTTAGCAAGGGCGTTTAGCGGTGATGACAGTAAGAGCCTCTGTCCTCCTGGGCCTGACATTCTGGTGAGGCGGCAGGCCAAACCAAGTGCAGAGAAGTTAGAAATAATGCCGACCTTCAGGATATGAGACCTTTCATGACGCAGTGGTTGGTGGCAGGCAGGTGGGTCATGGGTGTTCCTGCCGGCACTCCGAGAAGGAGAAGCCAGCTGGACAAAGAGAGGGCAGCTGTCGGAGATTGGAGCATGTGGCCCCGGGCCCCGGGAGCAACGGCAGCCATGAGGGCAGCCCCAGGCCAGTCTCTCGTGGGCTCCTCACACAGATCTGCCGAGGAGGCAGGGCCGAGGTTACTTAGCCCCTTTTCAGTGAAGGAAGTTGAAGTGCAGGGAGTGATGAAAGGGCTGGTGCAGTTCTGGACCTGGAATCAAATCTGGGCCTTTCCAATCCTGTCCGAGCGCACCCTGAAACCCACGCAGGTCAGAGGATTCGGTTCGAATGGACGTAGTATATGGCTTTGGGCTTCCGGAACTCACTGCACTGAGTTGGCAGCTCTCGGAGGAGGAGGTTACAAGCTTGCATGACCCGTGGCCTCCAGAGGACCTCCCTGACCTTGTGTAGACTGGTGGGTGCAGGGAGACACCCTCATGCCTGAGGGAGCATTCCCCACGGTCCCCATCCAAAACAAGAGCACATTTGCTTAGATTCCCTGGAAGGAAATTACACACACATACACCTTGAAACTAGGCCAGTATGAATGAGCCCTTGGACCCAGCTTCAGAGTTTTTCTGGCAGTCCCCACAAATAGCTGTGTGACTTGCAGAGATCACTTACCCTCTCTGGGCCTCAGTTTCTCGAACCAGCAAATGGCAACAGTGTTTGTCCTGATTCCCACACAAAGCTCTTGTGAGGATCAAATAAAGAAATGGATGTGAAGGAATCCTGCAAACCGTACAATGTAAGGCGTTTTCTCATTACTCAGGTACCAGATGGCACCGAGCCGGAGTTTTCTGATTCTCCCCACCCCCATCTCCACCCCTGCCCCCACCCCCCGCCCCGGTCCCATTAAAACCAACTCAGGATCTCCCACAGGAGGATCTTGCTGCTTATTATCCAGAAGCCTGACTTGATCTTTTCTTCTA
Source organism: Mustela nigripes (assembly GCF_022355385.1). Taxonomy (NCBI): domain Eukaryota; kingdom Metazoa; phylum Chordata; class Mammalia; order Carnivora; family Mustelidae; genus Mustela; species Mustela nigripes. The sequence continues at coordinate 67,351,319 of NC_081564.1, forward strand.
CTGCCTGATCTGCCGTGTTTATCCAGAATGTAAACCGCCCACAGGCTGTAAGCAAGTTCAACAACAAGGGAGAAGGGGGTGGGAGACTGAATCGAGCTTGTTAGGGATATGAGGACCCGAAATCTCGGGAGGTTTATGCCATTCTTACAAAGCTTCCTTCTGCTGCTGGAAACGAAGATGATTTAAACATCCTCCGTTTTGGGCCAGGCTGAATTCTGTCGCTCTAGGAAGTCGTTCTCAACGTGGGTTCCCTTGGGATACTCAGCGAGAAAACATTTGCTCCCTGGTCACATCCTTTTGGGAAATGGCTGCCTCTCATCCCCATCCAGGTGACCAGGGAAGCACCCAGCCTCTTTAAGGCTCTGAGAAGCCCTAAGTTTAAGAAACCATATGACTTGAGCTTGCTATTTCCCAAACTTACTTTGCCGTGAACCCTGGCCCATCTTTCACCTCAAGAGCTGTCGCAGGGGTGAGGGGAAGCATCCGCCGAGGCCATGCAAGCCACCTGCCTGTCCAGGATTGAACAACAGCCCGGCTTATCTAGGATCAGACTTGTCTGGGAAATCCAGGCCTTCGAGGCTCAAAGAGCACATGATGGGCTCCAGCTATAAGGAGCTTATGTCTGGCCAGAGACCACTGACCTTCACATCAACTGTGGGGGCCTGTGTCTGGGTGCAGGGAGTCTGCTGGGGGTGGGGGGAGGGCTTGGAGTGCCCGCCCCAGGGGATAGTGTGTCCAGGACTAGGCAGGGGCTGAAGTGGGGTAGGGGGTGTCACTGTGGCAGGTATAAGGGTCTTGGTGGCCAGTCTGGCTGCATAGTTCCAGTCCTGCCTCTTCCACCACGAGCTGTGATGCTGGGCCTGATCTGAAAAATGGGAACGAGGATGATAGTAATAATGATCCCTGCCCCCGAAGGTGGTGGGAGTTTGGAAGGCCTGTCGGAGGCCCCAGTAAACCTCAGCTGTTACTTACATACGAATCCCTTTTTCTTTCTCTCTTGCCTTTCAAGCTGCCTCCTCCTCAGGCGCCTCCATTACCAAAGTCAGCCCATCTGTGGAGGCTGAGGGAGACGCCATTTTAGAATTAGCGCACAATGTGCTCCCGAGGCGAGTGTGAGGCGAAGGTTACTTGGCCTCTTCCCAAACGGCTCCAGCGGCCCCTCGGAAGGCCTCGTTGGTCTGGTTTAGGTCACCTGTGTTGTGCTGAGGTGTTGGCTGAGAAAGAGTTTTGTTGTTGAAAGCGCTTCTCACAGGCTTGAGGGTCAGAGGTGGGGCTGGGGAAGATGGAGCAGCCTCCCCTGGACGGGCTGGCAGAACCCACAGCCCTACCTGGACAGGTTCCACACATACACACACGCTTGCTCGCTTTCTCACTCTTTCCAGGGCCTCCTTTGCTGCCTGTTGACCAGTGGCCTGTGGAGAAGGACGCCAGGAGAATGGCCACAGGGTTCCTCTGTGGTTCTGGCAGCTGGGACGGCCCTGGGCTGAGGCAGGAGGAGCTGAAGGGGCCCAAAGTCTCTGTTGAGCAAAACATTTTCTATCTTTTTATTTTTTTAAGATTTTATTTATTTGATTGGTTGAGAGAGAGAGAGAGAGCAGTGGGTGAAGGGGCAGAGGCAGAGGGAGAAGCAGGCTCCCCTCTGAGCAGGGAGCCCCGTCAGGACCCTGGGATCATGCCCTGAGCTGAAAGGCAGACCCGTAACCAACTGAGCCACTCGGGCGCCAACCAAAACATTTTCATGCAAATGCCCGGGATGCCCAGAATTCTACTGTTGAAAGACTCTTTGGATTAAGGCCATTGGGCCTCCAAACAGGCCCTCCGTGTGCTGGTATGTCCCTGAGGCAGAGCTGCAGGCGAGCACATCATCACGGGGACCCAAGAAGTGGTGGTGGTCGGCTCCGAAGAGTCAGAGGTGGTGGAGGCCCAAGAGGACGGAGCTGCTGGAACAGCCTGAGGCCAAGGAAGAGGCTCCGAGGCCCGCATCCTGGTTCCGTCAGGGCCGTTCTTCTGAGGATAAAAACGCAACCCTATGGGGCAAATGTGGGAGCCCCTCACAGGTAAACTGAGGCAGCAGTTTAGATTGTCGCCAGGGTCCACCGGTGATTTAGGCCTCACGAAGGACTGTCTGGGTTAACTTCCAGTTTTTCTGGTTCTTTGCTGCCAGAAGCGCCCAGGGTCAGTGAAGCACCACGGTGCCCTGCGGGGGACTGAGGGAAAGAAGCCTCCGAGGCCCTGGAGTCCTTGGCGTGGGGCCCAGTGCCGCCCCCCCCCCCCCCCCCCCCGCCGCCACTGCGAAGCCGTGCCCCTCCTGGTGATGGCTGCGGGGACTCAGGTTTCCCAGGGTGAGCGGTGGCCCGAGGCCCAGCGGCCAGTCTCCAAGCGGCTCCCCTCCTGCGCCTCCCCTGCCCTTCTCTAGGCCTGCCCTGCACCCCAGGGCTGGAGGGGAGCCTACCACCCTCCCCTGCTCACCCTCCCCTTCCCGCCCCAACACTCCCCATCCCCCCAGAGCTCCCCACCCCTCCCCTCGTCACCTCAGTTCACCCCACCCCTCCCCTCCTCCCACCCTGTCTGGGAGGTCCCACCCTCCCCCTAACCCCCTACTTGGGCCTGAACAAGATGAAAAAGCTTGGGGAGATTGGGCAGGACATATGGCCGCTGTCCGAGAACCTCCCGGCCACCTGTGGGACCCGCCGGCTATCCCAAGGGCCTCTGGGCTGTGCAGGGACAGTAGAGGGGAGTCAGGAGTGGGGGCAGGAGGACATCATCTCCCACCTTTGAAGGAGCAGTGTGCTCAGAGAGGGCCTCTGACTTCAGCCACTTTGCCCCCTCCCGCACAGAGGATGCCCGGGATGGGTGGCGCCTGGGAACCCTCACCTGTGCCCCCCACCCCTCCCTTCAGCACCTCTCCCTCTGCCTCCCTGCTCTCCTTGGCTGCTTTTTCCCTTTGCTCATCTCCCCTGCACCCCCTTCAAGCCAGAAAACCCCAGGCCCAAGGTTTCCCTTACTTGTCCTGCCCTTACATGGGCGATTTCCCGAGTCCCTCCCCAGCTCTGCCCCAGCTGCCCAACAGGGGGGATGGCTGTGGGGTGGGGTTGAGGGGCCTGCTTTGAGAGGCTCTTAACAGAGCTCAGAATGCGACATGCCCTGAGTTAGGGACCACAAAAGAGAAATCCACTTAAGCTTAGGTTTTCCTGGTGTTAAATAACAAAAACTCAACTAAGTAAATTAAAGATCTAAGTGGAGTTATTAATGGGTTTATGAATCAGGCAGTATCCCATTTGGCAAGTAAAGGGAGCTCCAACGGGCTGCAAGAAAGGATGTTTCTTAAACGTAGAGAAGGAGCAAGGGGGAAAAAGGAGATTATTAGCAAAGAAACCGTTATTTTAAGTGGGGTCTATCAGTGCCTAGTGCTGACCAGGAAATTCTCAGGTAGACTGGTTAAATGTTACATTTCAGGGGTTGAAACCGCAGTCAGGTTAGGTCCAGAGTTTTGCTTTACTGACATGGGGTCTCATCCTAAGTGATGCCACTTGGGGTGCTTTTCTTCTTAACATTAAGTTTCGCTGTTTTGATCAGATTCTCAGCTTTACTGAGAGAATCCAAATTTAAGGCCTTAATGCCGCTTTTAGCTGTGCTTCCTAGTTCTTAAGGCTTTTGGTCAGCTTTTCTGTGATACTCACAGGGTATAGCCCCAGGTTCAGAATTTTTAAGTCCGTTGTCCTCTGCTCCTCTTGTGACATTCCGGTCTTAGAGAATCTGCTTAATGGTTCGCAGCTGTGAAAGTGATTTCAGCTTCCGAGAGTGTATCCCGTGCAAGGGGGATTATGATGATTACTCTAAGCAGATCATTCCCGAGGTTCAGAGCATAATCAAAATAAAAAAGTCAAAGAAAGACCCTGCTGAAGGAGTCACTCTTTTAGGCCAAGCAGGCTGCTCAGGGATCTTATGGAATTGGGTTTCGGTGTCCCCAGAATTGTTAATCCAGGAGATAGCAGACGGCGTTGGGTACAGCGGATTCCTCCTGGTTCCCCTACAAGACCATCAAGGGCTATTCCAGTATCAAGAACAACTTCGGCCAGAGAGTCTAAGGGGTCTTAGCTGGGCTGTTATTGCTTAGTTGTGGATCCTGCAATGATTTTAAGGATTCCAGAGAAGTTCCTGATCCTAGCCTCATTTCTGTTTATCCTTAATGAGGGAAATAGGGATCTGCCCAAACGGGTGGATTCTGAATCCCGAAAGCCCCTGGTGGGTCCTTCCCAGCTCAACCAGGTCCGTGCAGGGGAGTCGACCGATGAGAAGTCTTGTTTTGCTTTTCTCCTAGGCTGACCTAAAACGCTGTTCTGAATTCCAGAGGTCACTCCCCTTTAGCCAGGGCCTGGGAGATGGAGTTGAGGGTGTCATCTTTGCAGGCCAATGCCAGAGGAAAGAAAAGGAAAGGAAAAGCAGGAGAAAGGGTTTCATATTCAGTTAGGGTGAAGTCTCGATCTGTTGCCTTACGCAGAAGCAGTTTACTTCCATGTCAGCTCCTTCTCTTCTGATTTGGAGGCTGCCGGCATCTAGAAAGGACCAGGTGTTAGCTGGAGCCATCCTCAGCTGTGTGATGTGTACCCAAAGCCCACTACCTGCCCCTTTTGCAGCAGTGTCAGGGGTCAGGAACACCTGGTAAGATCCCTTCCAATGGGGCTCGAGGGCTGTCTTTGATGACATTTCCAGAATACCTAATTATAAGGCTTTAAACTGTGACCAACAGGATCCTTTGAATTGAGATCAAGAAGCCTTCTTTAACCTGATGATGATGGGTTTGAGCAGAAGACATTAGAGACAGCAGCTGGTCATAGCAGCATGAGACAAAAACTCCAAGAAGTTTGCAAGGTTTTCATTGGGGGTTTGTCTGATTTGCCCAGTGAAGCAGATGCCTTGAGCGCTGGAGACTGTAGAAGGTCTATCCCAGGTGGAAAACACATTTTCTAAAACTTATTTTTTTCTGGGGTACCTGGGTGGCTCAGTCGTTGTGTCTTCCTTTGGCCCAGGTCATGATCCCAAGGTCCACGTTGGGACCCCTGTTAAGCAGGAAGCCTGCTTCTCCCTCTCCTACTCCCCCTGCTTGTGTTCCCTTTCTCGCTGTGTCTCTCTCTGTCAAATAAATAAATAAAAAATCTTAAAAAAAAAAAAAGATAATTTTTTCCACAGGGAGCAACTTCCACAGGAAGTTTCAACTCATCTAGAAAACATACAATAACAGGGACATCTTAGTAACCTGTACCAAGTGACAGTTGAATAAGGTGTACAAAGGTCCATAAGGAAGAGGTCTGAGGCCCCTGGGAACAAAAACAGGTTTCCCAAGATTGTGGACCTGACAAGGCAGCCACTGCCGATAGACTGTTTTTGCAATGTTATAGAAGTCTCCCCACTAATGTCTATTTATAATTGGAATTGTCTTAAGTGCCCTATGGTGGGCGAAGGAATGTAGAAACCAAAACATGGGGTATGCCAGGGAGTCAGGAAGAACCAAGCAGCCATCTTGGTTTTCCCATAGCCCAGACTTGTTCATTTAATTTACAGCCATGATTTACCCACCTTCCCTTCTGTGATGGCAAAAGTCTGGCGACCAGGGGCCATTTTTGCAGAAGCAAGATGGACTTGATCCACCGTGACACAATCTTATGGATTCAGTTGTGCTGCCTTGACGAAAGCTTGATCACATATTAACGTTTTTTCCCCCACAGATTCCCTTTCCATAAGCCTTCTACAACTTTCTTACATTCAGATTTTGTTCTAAATGTTTCCTTTTTAAATAACCAACCTCCCTTTAGGACAAAATTACTTGCTTTTCCCTCAACAAAAACGTATGTCCCTCCCTCGTGTTTTTCTTACAGCAAACACAGATCCTACTTTTCCTGTACACAGAGTTGTTTCCCTTATGATTTCCAGGAGTCTTAGTTACATTTATTAGAATTCTTAACTCTTAGAAACCTTAGTTTCTCATGAAAGAGAGTAAGTAAGCAGTTGTGAACTGTTACCCTAACATTCTTTAGATTGGCAAATTTAGGAATACATTTCATCATTTCTAGAAACGTGCTTCTTCTTAGCACAGTCTTTCAACAAAGCATAAAACATGTTGACTAACAGACCCAAATTTATCTTTAGTTTCTCTGTAATAAGGAAGCCAAAAGTAGATAAACCTGTGTTCAACAATGAATGCTTCAATATTTTGTCTGATTTGGAGAAGGAAGCCAAAAGTAGATAAACCTGTGTTCAGCAATGAATACTTCAATATTTTGTCTGATTTGGAGGTGATCTACATATCTAATGGCTTTAACTTAACTCATCACTGAGCCTAAGTCAGGAAAAGTTTAAAAAGTTTCAGGTTAGGGGCGCCTGGGTGGCTCAGTGGGTTAAAGCCTCTGCCTTCGGCTCAGGTCATGAGCCCAGGGTCCTGGGATTGAGCCCCACATCGGGCTCTCTGCTCAGCAGGGAGCCTGCTTCCTCCTCTCTCTCTGCCTGCCTCTCTGCCTACTTGTGATCTCTGTCAAATAAGTAAATAAAATCTTAAAAAAAAAAAAAAATTTCAGGTTACCAGGAAGATTTGGGAGACACTTTAAAAGTTTGCCCTTGGTGCCCGGCTAGCTCAGTCAGAGCAGGCTCCTCTTGACCTTGGGGTACTGACTTTGAGCTCCATGCCGGATGTAGATATTACTTGAGAAAAGAAGTTTGACTAAAATTTTACTTTTATTTATATCTATTCAATCTACTTGTTTTTAAAAATTATGCTTAATTACCCATAAAAACTTCACAAGACATCAAAGTCAGTCATTCTCCCTAATGATTTTTAAAAAACCTTTTGTAACAAAGAACATCAGCTTGTTTGATTTTAAGTAAACACAGGAGGAATAAAAGTTTAAACTTTAAGGCTGGTAACTTTAAAGACATGTCTATTTTAATTAAACAGAATTGTTCAATTATTTTTCCAGATCACATGAACTTGAAAAAAACATTTGAGTTAGTTTCTATCTTTCTGAGAGTTTTAGAATGCCCTATCCTTTACAAGCACTTGCCTTCAAACCAACTAAATAGAGCTTTCACTAATTTTAGCAATACCATCCAGAGGTAGAAAAATATCTCACTTTGACAACATATACACACAACATACACTATATGTACTTATACTGCATTACAACATACACCATAATATATATATTTGGACACACACATAAACACGCAGGTATGGAAAGACTCCATAGCCACTAATATTTGTTGAGAAGATTTTTCAGATTTGCATTTGCCCCAGGAATTAATCTTAAGGAAGTTGTACTGGAGTTTGGGTGCAAAGGCTGCCTTCCCTCTTCCGGCCCTTCAATCTCAGGTGATTGTAGGCTGTGTTTACATTTCAATGGCATGATAAGATTTATGACTTCAAGGGTCAGAGAGAGAGATGAAAGTTCAAGTAGGACGTTGGTTTCCTAAGGCGAGAATTGACACCAGACCGTTGGTGCTAAACAGGGGAAATGTGCCGGTAGGTGAACTTTGACCGGCCTTAGAGCTGCCTGTCTCATTTTGCAAAAATTTGTAAGATAAGGATTAGTTAAATTGCTTTAAGCTCCTCAGAGAATTGGATTGCAAGTTGAAAGACATTATTTTCAATTTGCTTCTTTCCCTCTGGCTACATAGTTCTACTTTTAAATATTTCTGGCAGTATCGAAGAGCCCCCCCCACACCCCCCTTGGGTGTAAGAGGGGTCCCCCAAAAGGGTGCAAATGATCCTGACTTAACCTTCCTAAATCTAGAGTCCCTCCCAATGAGAACCAAAAAGAGAACCAACAATGGGCAGGTCCTGGGCAGGCAGAAAGCCCAGTCTGGTTACGCAGGTTACACAACTGGTAAAGCAAGAAGTCATTAGCTGACTGTGGGACAGAAGGGATCAATAGCCAATAGGTCTGGATTTGGAAAGCAAGGGCCAGTGCACAGCTCTCTCTCTTCCTCTCCTCAACTACAGACAGATACTCGGAAGAGCTGACTCTGGTAAGAATTTTCACCCTTTGCTGGTTCTGTGTTCTACCAATTACCCCTTGGCTGTTTAAGGGAATAATGTAGCAGTGTACCAGAAAATTCTTGAGTTTTGTCAGTTCTTTGAAAGTAGATATGAGGGTGGCTGTAAGGCTATCAACTTGGTGGACCTTTGTTGACCGGTGTGCAGTCTTCTCAGAGGGGGAAGCCAGTTCAGCCAGAAGAGTCATAGAACGAGTGCTCAAAGGAGGAAAGAGGAGAGCAGTAGGAGTTATGTCCTGGAGTCTATTGTTTTCGCTACCTCTTGCATCTTGAATTTTTCATTAGCCTTGTACCATAACTCTTTCCATTTTCTGGAAACTGCTTTGGGATTTTGAAACCTTTTGGAGGCTTCAGCTTGCCAACTATAACAGTTACCCTGTTCTGTTTAATCTGGGAAGCCTTGTCTCAAGTCTGTTCTGGAATGATCTTATCTAATTGGAACATTCCCCTTAACCATTGTATTGCTAGGTTATAATCCCCCTGAGGCTGGCACTCGTTTGGGAGGACCCTAGCTACAGAGGGAGTTAACCCACATTTCTGTCCAGCCTTATTTGGGGGCCCCCAGCCTGATAGTCACCAAGCCAAGCTCTTCTGGAGCTCTAGCTCACTAAAACAAGCTTAGAGAGATTTTGTTGTTGCTAGTAAGATACTCGCAACTTCCAAGACTCTAATTCTTAGATGTAAACTAAGCAGAAGGTGGCCTTCTAAATTCTAAATTCTTTAGAATTTAAGGATCCCATTAACAAAGACTTGGGGTTTCTTGGAGCCAGACTAATACCTACAAGGGACTGCCACTGGGTTGGCGATTGTGCCTGTTTTAGGGTGTACCTTGTTGCTCAGAAGTTTTCTCGAGGCTGGCTGGGGACTAGTCTCAGTCCGACCTGTTTCACAACCGTCTTACCCATCATGAGAGTCTTTGCAAGGTGGTGAGCTCTAAGAGCCTCTAAATACTTGACCAGTGTCTGCCAACTTTTTCAGCTTTCTGGACTCCGAGATTCCCATTAGCAGTAGCCTTTATCTACACAAGATAAGATAAACACGCGTGCCTTAACAAACGGGCAGTAACGGGGAGATGTCGCTGAGTCCTGGCCATAAGAAGGTCTTGTGCACGTGGGTGCCCTTGAGTCTCCTGGAACCTTGGATTGGGGGAGGGATTGAACCAGCAAACCCCAAGGAATGGAGACTGTGGACTGATTCCAAACAATGTGGAGAAATCCAGCTGCCACCAACAGTTCCTAGAGTGGAATCCCAGGACAGAGCTGAGTTTGGGGTTTTCTGTCCCCCAGGAATTGTGGTCTGAAAAGCTGGGGGCTTGGCTCTGGTAGACCTTTCTGCCAGCTCATCAGTGGGGCTCTGGGCAGAGCCCTCTGCCAGTGCACGCTGACATGCTCTGTAAAGGAAGGCCGGTTAGATCGGGATTCTGAAGCAGAAAGAGCGGACCTCAAACTGAGAGGAGCTCACCCACGGCTCTTGGAAATGGCCAGCGAGACCGTGAACTCAGGGAGTTTCACGGGGTACAATTCCCATGTTCTTGTCCCCAAATACCTCCAGGAAATTCATTTTGAATCTCATCACTGCCAACCAATCTGTGAAATAACAAAAACTCAACCAGGTAAACGTTAAAAATCTAATTCACGAATCGGTTAAAATCCCATGTAGAAAGTAGGGAGAGTTTCAAAGGGCTCCAGTAAAGGAGGTTTTTAAAGGTAGAGAGGGAGCAGAAAAAAAGGAAATATTAGTCAAGGATCCATTATTTTAGGCAAGGTCACCCTCCTATGGGGAACTGTCAGGAAAGGGGTCTACCCGTAAATTTCTTAGTGCCGACAGGGACATTTCTATGTCAGCAGGTTAAAGATGACAATCCTGGGGAGTTGTAACTGCAGTTATGCATCAGATCTTAGTTTTCTGACAGGGCCTTAATCTAAATGATGCCATTTAATCAGGTTGACGTCTCTGGACAGAGCAGTATCTGGACAGAGCAGTCTCGCCTAGAAGTAGACAGACCTTTTTAAGGTCCTCATGCCACAAATCCAGAGTTCGCATGTTTTGGGAGAGGGGTGTCCCGGGTCGGAATGTTCTTGGGAGGACGGACGTGGGAAGTTTCAGGAGTGAAGTCTCTGTAGATTCCTTTTAGGAACCTCAGGGGCTGTATTTCAGCATGTTTGGCCCAGCCATAAAAGGCATCCTGGGAGGTCAGCAGATGAGCTTTGAGAATTTACAAAGCAAAAGAGAAGGAGATAAAAACGCCAGGCTGTGTGGGGCTTGACCTTTGGCACGGCATCCAGAGCTGGAGAGAACGACCTGCCTACTGCTGGGGAGTCAGGGCGCATGCCTTCTGCTAGCTCAGCTGGTGATGGGAGCCACGATCTCGGGCAAGCCATTTCCCGGCTCTGGGCATCAGGGTCCCCAGATAAGGTGGGGGTTAGGCCTGCAGGCTTCGAATGATGGTATTCCATGTGGACAGTAAGAGGGGGTTCTCCATTGTGCCTCTCCCGGCCAACCCCAACCTCTGCATCTGTGTGCATGGTTTGTCCTCCTTTAGAATTAACTGAACTCATAGGAATGTTACTGATAATTACCCTCCTCTCGGTTTTTATGGTTACTTGAAGATACTCACTGAGTATTTGGAGAATGAGGCCTGGCAGATGTCCCAGACTTGGAGGGTCAGATTCGATGTTGCACTGAGCCCAGAGCTGGTTTCTTGTGGGATGTTGGTGCCTGCTGTGGGCACTGGGCCTTCCATCACTGGGCCTGTGTGTTACGGAGCCTTCTGCCTCCTCCTAAGGGGCAGGCACTCAAACCATGGGCTTTGCCCCTGGCCTGTGGCTGGGCCGAGGGGCTGCTGAGACCTGTGCGCTGTTCCCATCCTCAGCAGATGGAGCAGCCCAGGGGCTCCAGCCTGAAGGTGCCCAGAGGCAGGGAAGGCTCCAAAAGTGAGGGTGCAGTGGATAGAGGGTACAATGGAGGGAGGGTGCACGGAAGGTACACTGGACGGATGGAGAGTGCAGGGGACGGATGGAGGGTGCAGTGCATGGCTCTCTGAGGAGCGCACAGCTGTGGTGTCAGGCGCAGCACCCCAAGCAGAAGATAAAGATTTAATGACCATGGGCATCGGGCACTGCTCTAATCTTTTGAGGCCCATGTCAGAGTCGACCTCCTCTGTGCAAAACTGTGCAACTCAAAAAAAGGAAAAAAGGGAGGAAAAGCAACCCCTCCCAAGTTCTCAGCTGGAGCTTTCCCCAGACTCACCAAGTCCAGAGCAGCTAACCTGGGATTCTCTACTGTCTTGCATTTAATAATTTCATGGCTTTTTCAGTGGGTTCCCAGAGTGGATATGACCCTTCCAGGGACTTCATGTCCCCTGCCTGCAGGAGAAGCAAGAGAGCCCCTCACAGAAGTACCGAGGGGGGCATGTCTGTGGATTAGGTGATGACACATGTTCACTCCCCATCACCCTCGAGCCCTGAGAGGCCTGACCTGTGTGTCCTGCGCACCCTTCTCCATTCTCTCCCATTTCCACTGTTCCCAGTATGTGCCTTTTCCTTGCGCCACACGCTCAGCTTTTTTTTTTTTTTTTGCCTCTGGTGGCTTCTTGATGGCAGTTTTCACGCACAGAGATGTTTCCTCTCCTGCATCTGCTCTGGGAGGAAGCTACTTTCTCTGCCGCCTGCCCTGCTGGAAGGATGCAGAGAGCCCCAGGAGACCACAGAGACTTGGGCGAGCCCACAGGCCTTCAGCGATACTCGAGCTCTCTGAACTCTAAAATTAGAGCCACCCTCGTCCATCCAGGCGCCAAGGCTCCTTCTGGGAGAATCTCTGAAGTGGGGATGTGTCGTCTCTCAGGGGAAGCTGGCTCTTCCAGAGAGGGCTGTGGCCATTTTTTTTTTTTTTCTTTCAAGATCATATTTAAGTTCAGGTTCATTAACATTGCAGTCCCTTTTGTTGGGCACCTGGGAACCACTTAAAGGTCTGGGCTTCAGGGTTTTGGGTGCCCACGTGGGTGCAGCGCACGGACTGCAGACCCGTGCGGGGCAGAGCGTGAGGTTCACACTTTCAGAGACTTCTTTCCCTTCCCTCCGCCCAGTGACAGGGTTGAGTGGAAAGTGACCGTGTGTCCTTCACCACGAGGCGGGTTCCTGACTTGGCCCCACCTCACGGAGCCCTGGGGTGTCCTGGCTTTACACCTGTGAGAGGTGCTCCATTATTTCTTTCTCAGGGACCCATGAAACGCTTCTCTAAAGAGTTCCTAGGCAGCTTTGATTTGGAAAAAAATATGGCCTGTGATTTATTAACCTCTGTACTCGTTTGGTGACCTCCAGCATGGCGGTGGTCAGCGGGGATTCTTCTGTGGACTTCCTACACAGCTCACCAGACTTTAGGGGCCAGTCCCAGGCCACCCAGATGTTTTTGAGTCTCCCCAGTGCCGCTGGGCTTGTTGGCTAAGAGCAAGTGCCATCAGACCAGTCGAACAGGGAGTGGCCACACCCGGGCAGCCCCGGCCCCACCCGGACGAGGCTGAGGCCGAGGCGCAGGGGATGTGGGTCAGCTGCCATCTGTCCGGGAGCGGACACGCCTGGCTCACCTCCAGGGCCGGGGCGTTTCCAGGGTGGTGAGAAAGCTCTGGGAGGGGCCTCCGAAGCCATGCAGTCACCCACCCAGGGGTGGCCCGGCTCATCCTGCTTTCACTTCTCCCTTCCGGCTTTCACGGTCAGGACCTGCTCCCCACGTGGCACCCTGGAAGCAGGAAGTGGACTTGGAGGTCAGTGAGTCACTATCGGTGCAGAGGGTACTGACCGGGCAGCCTGCCCGTGACCTCCCGCCCTCAGAGCCACAGGCCAGTTTACCAATGGCTGCGTTGGCTTTGCCACCTATCTCTGGTCAGTCTGCTGTGGACCTGGGTCACACGCTCTGCAGCGCAGAACCTCCCCTGATCACTTTTCCTCAAGAAGGGCTGGTATCACTGCTCAGGAAATGGCTTCACCCTAAGGTGTAAACCCATGTCCCAGGAGGACTCGTGCGTCACCGTCCCTGGGCATTGTCATCGTTCCTAGGTGCTCTGAGTTGTAACCAGGGATCGAGTTCACCATGTGGACTGTTCATTTTTTAAGTTTTTTTAAATTGAGATGTCATCAACGTATAACATTATGTGAGTTTCAGGCATATAACTCGATATAATGACTCGATATTTGTACAGATGGCAAATGTGCTGTTCTTGTTCAACTCTCCTTTTCTTTGATTTCTTCAGGCCCCTTGGCTGGGAAGCGACACTCCTGTAAATTCTACGGTGCCCACGTCCGCGAGCATCTTCTTCACCATTTTGAAAAATGGCATAAATGGCACCATCATGGATCCGCTGTATCAGGCCCACGATCCACCTAGAACAACGCGACTCCGATGAGGGGTCGCCGTGTATATGCGGGAAGGCCCGCTGGCCACTCCAGCTTCCTCAAATAGTCCTTCATCTACCCTTGGTTCCCTTTAAGCACCCACTCTGTCACAACCCAGTAATTGTAGAGCTCAGTGGATTTTTACATATGTGTATATCTGTGTCACCACCACCCAGATAAAAAGGGAGAACATTCCAGCACCCTAATGCACACCCTTGTGTCCCTCTCAGGAGCGACTCCCTCCAAGGGAAACCACTGTTCTGACCTCTATCATCATGGATTAGTTTCACTTGTCTCTTGAACATCATGTCAATGGAATTATAGAGTATGCATTGCTTTTGGTCTTTTTTCAAAAACATGCTTGTGAGATTCACCTGTATGTCTCAGAGGTTTGTGTCATTGCTACGGAAGGACTTCCGTTGCTGTATTATCTCCCCCCATGCCACCCCCGCCATCTTGGCATGACCACCACTAGCATTTTAATGGAATGACCTATCCATTACATGTCCTCTGCATATATACATACATATATATATATATATATATATATATATATATATATTTTAAATTTATTTGTGAGAGTGAGTACACAGAAGGGAAGGGGCAGAGGGAGAGAAGCCTTAAGCAGTCCCTACTCTCTGCATTCCCCATTGAGTACAGAGCCTGCCTCAGGGTTCTGTCCCGTGATCCCGAGCTCAGGACCTGAGCTGGAACCAGGAGTTGGACACTTCACCAACTGTGGCACCCAGGTGCCCCTGCCTATGTATTTTAAAACCTAGTTATAAGGCAGTGTGCAATAGTTTACAGTTGACATTTCTGGTCTTAAGTACATTTCACTTTCACCCTCTACCATGTCCTGGAGAAGACTTGCTGGAGTTGCTTTGTCCCCATGTGGAGAGTTCTTCCTCCTATGTGTTCTAGAACTGCCATTTAGAAAGCTCAGCGGGGCTCAAGATGATGGCGTCCTTCGTAACTTGGCTTGTCCTCACTTGGCCGTCATCCCTCCAGCTGGAGATCTTATTCTCTCCGCTGACCACGGGCAGTGGGAACAGAGTGGTGGGTCCAGGCTCATGCCAGGGAGCTCACGCCCAGGATGGGCACCCAGCAGCGTGTGGAACACAATTCTCCCACCTGGCACGTGGCCCTCACTCAGGGTTGGCTCTCCCTAGAGATGCGGGCCTAGAGCCCTGGGGGACGGTCAGACTGAGGTCCTGGCTCCCCCCATCCCATCGTTTCCCAGCCTCACGCCCATGGTCAGAACTAGACAGATCTAAGGACTGGCTGGGCTAGGAGTCCATGGGCCCCGTGGGCTTCAGCTGGTGACTTTGCTTCTTACTGCCTAGATGTGCAGTGGGACCTGTGTGTGTGTGTGTGTGTGTGTGTGTGAATAACCAGCACAGCTTGCTCCTTGCTTGCGGTACCGACATGTTCCCTCATTCTGTAGTTTCTGATTTTATCTTGTCTGATACCTGAAAGGCTCCTGAGAAACTGCACATTCAGAGCCCAAGTCTGGCTTTTACTTCCCTCCGAGTTCCTGGTGTCTGCAGTGACTTCGGGCCTCTCGGGCGTGTCTGCAAACACCCCCGCTCCTTAGTCCCCTTTGCTCTGACTTACCAGAACACGGCGCACGGTGGGGAGGGTGGGTGTCACGACACCCACACGGGGGCCTTGTCTCCCGCTCAGGCCACCCTCCCGAAGAGCTTTGCCTCCGTTAGATGCCTGCTCCTCTACTGAGACTCTTACAGCAGAGGCACTGCCGTGTGTAGGGAGTCCAAGGCTGCGCTCCTGTCCCTGGGGAAGCAAGGCCGGGCCCAGGACACACAGCTCCCATGTGTCTTTGCTCCATGTCCCAGCTGCTCCCACAGCCCTCGGGCCACACTGGTTCTGGCCCCATCGGCTGAGATCAAGGGTGGCAGAATGCAAGCAGCTCCCTGAGCCCTTGCTCTGGCGGCAGCCGGGGCCTCTGGACTAAGTAGGGTCTGGAGTGCGGAAGAGGAGCCCCGCAGGTTCCAAGTGTCCCTGAGGGTGCAGGGGGCAGGGACTACCATGGTTGCTGCCTCATCAGCTCTGCTGCTCCAGACTCTGTCCCCAGCCCAGTCTCCCTGTGCCCCCACTGGCAGGGGTGGGGCTGGGGCAGGGTCCAGAGCCTCACAGAGGCTTGACCAGTGGGTATACCCCAGTTAGCTCTGGGGCTTTGCTTCTTGCTGTTTCCACTGTGGAGCGATAAGGGTCAGTGTCCTTGGCCAGAGGGACTTCCAGATTCCTGCACTGGGACCCGCACTGCCAGCAGGTGAAAGAGATTTTTGTCCCCCACCTGCATTCCAAATTTTCTTCACTGCTAGCTCCTTCTCTCCCTCTAGTCCCAGGAGGTGAGGAGGACCCAGAGTGGCCAACTTTGCTGAGAAGCATCATGGAGATGCTGCTGAGAAACAGACCCAGGACAGCACAGACCTGTAGTGCCACCTAGGGGACAAGTGTCCCTGGGCTTCAGGCTGGTGCACACAGACTCCTCATTCAAGTTAACCCAATTTACAAAACCCAGGATTCACTTGAAGAATAAAAAAGGGGGGGGGGGCGGCGCCTGGGCGGCTCAGTGGGTTAAGTCTCTGCCTTCCGCTCTGGTCATGATCTCAGGGTCCTGGGATGGAGCCCCATCGGCTCTCAGCTCAGCAGGGTGCCAGCTTCCCACTCTCTCTGCCTGCCTCTCTGCCTACTTGTGATCTCTGTCAAATAAATAAAACCTTAAAAAAAAATCATTTCAGTGATTTCTCCTTTACATAGGCACGCCTTTCAGAGCACCTTTAAAAACGTATGCCCCCATCCTACATTTTAAGTGATGATTTAACAAAAAAAAAAATACAGTTTTTTTCCATGAAGGCAGGAAGAGGTGGGACTTACTGTGTGGAGTGAGGAGAAACTAGGAACGCACTGGATCAGTCTTCAGAAAGGCAATGCAGAGATACTTGGTTTTACATATTATTCTCATTCTTCAAGCTTTAAGTCATGAAAATGAAAACCAAGGAGTATGTACAGGAGGAAGAACTGTTCCTCCCTTGCTTCGATCCATCCAGGGTAGAGGCCACTCATTCTTGATCACGTCCTATTTAAATGCCAGTGACTTACAGATCTGCCCCCACCACGCGCCAGACTCCTTCCCCCAGGTGCCCGTTCAGCATCTCCGCTGGGATGTCTGAACCCAACTTTCCCCTCCCCGTGGCTAGGAAGCGCAGGAAGCACGGGAGCCATCCTAGACTCTTTTCTCTCCCAACCAACAGCCAAGCCAGGAGGAGATCTCCAGTTTCCATCTTCAGAATATAAGCAGAGCCTGGCAGGTTCTCGCTGCCCGGTTGCCGCCTCTAGGTCCGACACCAGTGCTGTTGCTTGGCCTGGATTGCGGCAGTGCCATCCTGACTGGTCTCCCTGCTCCCCACGCTGTCCTTCCAAGTTCAACCAGGCAGACTGAGGCATCCTTTCTGTAAGTCAGGTGATAGCTCTCCTTGACTCAAAAGCCTACAGTGGGTCTGTTTTACTCAGAATAAAAGCCAAAGTTCTTACAGTGGCTTCTCAGGCCCACGTGATATGCACGCAGCTGCTTCTCTGCCTCCTCTCCCACCCCTCTTCATCTTGCTCCCCCGCGCGTCACGCTGGCTCTTTGCACATGAGGCCACTCCGGCTTTAGGACCTACTCTTCTCCCAGGTGTCTGCAGTGATCACATCCTCTGAGTGTTTGTTCAACTGTCAGGACAGCGAGCTGTCTACCCTGACCAACTCCTTTATAATCATCGAATCCAACAGTCCTACTCTAACAGTATCTGCTCAGCTTTCTTAACCTGGAGGTGGTCACTGACATGCACTTTGGTTAGTTCAAAGTAGGGCGCCTCTATGTCCCCATTTGCCTAGGATATAGTTCCAGGTGACACTTGTTGCCCCACAGTTATAATAATAACAATAGCATCCCCTTCACTTTCCGGTAATAAATATACCATTTATTGGTATCAAGACTTAAGTTCAGTAATTTGCTCCTTGCACATTTATCTCAGAATGAATTCTGAATATCACTTAACAAAGTTAAACTGGTGTTCAAATTAAAAAAAAAAAAGACTACACCAAAAAAGAAACGATTCAACTTAAAAAATGGGAGAAGGACTTAAAATAGACTTTCTTCAAAAAAGATGTAGGGATGGTCAATACGCCTGGGAAAAGATGCTCGACATCACGGATCGTTAAGGAAACGTAACCCTGAACCACAGGGAGGTGCCCCGCACCCCACCAGGATGGCTATTCTCAAAAACAGAAAAGGACAAGTATCTGTGCAGAATGTGGAGAAATTGGAACCCCTTGCGCAAGGTTGGTGAGAGGGTAAAAGGGTGAAGCTGCTATGGAAAACTGTCAAGTCCTAGAAATATTTCTACTTTGGGGAACATGCCCAGAAGAACTGAGGGCAGGGCCATGAAGAGATACTCATCACAAAAGCAACGCAAGTGTCCACGGGTGCATGGAAGGATAGACATCGTCTATACATACAATGGAGTGTTCTTAGAAAAGGTGGCAGTGCAGACACGTGACAGCACGTGACACTGGGTGAGATAACCCAGGCCCAAAAGGACAGCTCCTGTAGGATTCCCTTTCTGTGAGGGGCCTAGAGTAGTCTAAAAGCAGCAGAAAGAATGGTGCTTGCTGGGGGGCAGAGAGGGGGGCTGGGAGTCTGTATTGAATGGGGCAGAATTTCAGCTCTGCAAGACGAAGCAAATCCAGAGGCTACCGGCAGTTGCACAACAGTGGGAATGTATTTGATGCCACTTAAAAATGGTTAAGATGGTAAATTCTATGGTATGTGTATTTTTCCTCAATTAAGAGATTTCTAAAAATCCAAGAAAGACATTAAAGGATCAGAAGTTAGAGCAGTATTTATTCCATTTTCTTGCAATCGTATTATCTAAGGCATTTGTGGTAATTATATGGCAAGAGAATACAATTTCTTTTAAGGCCTCTGTAGTTGGACTTTTGTGCAGAAATATATCATATTTTGTATGCATTTGAGAGAGCTTATTTTATTCATGAGAAATACATCTTTGCCTCATTATCCCTTAATCACACTCAGCCACTTGCAGTAGAGGGCACGTCTCATTTCGTAGCTGCTCCGAAGATCCCCTGCTTTGCTGTGGCCCGGCCCAGACAGTACGAGGGGGCCTCGCTGCATCCCCTGCCCCTCAGGCCATGCTCTCAATGATAACGGCAATGCCTTGGCCACCGCCGATGCAAGCTGACCCAACAGCGTATTTCCCGCCCCGACGCCTAGAAGAGAAAGCAGTGGCTGAAATCTACTCAAATAAAAAACAGAACTCATTAGAAAATTAGAAGAACTAGAATTAATAATGACCACATCTGCATTATTCATCCTCATTCAGCTCAGTGTCTCAATCTTTTCTCCAGGCCTCAATACTGATCTATAGTCACAAGGTAAGGAATTCAGGAAACAGTATTTTTATTAAAAGAAGTTGTTAACAAAGAAGAGAGAAGCTGAAACAGATCTAGAAGCTGAGGTGTGCTCTGAGAAAGGAGAGGGGCCAGGAGGTCACAGAGATGAAAAGGAAGCTGAAGAAGGGCCGGCCTCTGATTTTTATACAGTCCAGATTTTCATGGCACAGGAGAGAAAGGGCAATCAGTGAGGTGTGCCCTTGTGAACGGGTGGGTGATTTAGAAGCATTTCTTGTCCCTTGCATAAAAATTAGATTCCTCTAGACCACGATCTATTCTTGTTCAATCCTAGAGAAACCACCTAGGAACTTTCTGGTGCACATTACTCATTTCGACTCCGTGAATTATTAAATGAGGGGCACCTGGGTGGCTCAGTTGGTTAAGCAATCATGACCTTCAGCTCAGGTCATGATCTCAGGGTCCTGGGATTGAGCTCTCTGCTCAGTGGGGAGTCTGCTTCTCCCTCTCTCCATGACTGCTTGTGCGCTAATAAATAAATTCTTAAAAAAAATAAAAAATAAAATGAAATGAAATGAATCCCATTTACCTTAACCTTACAGGAGCCAGAGTGATTTTTTTTTTTTTTTTGCTTGACTTATTTCGTTTTTTGCTTCTTCCTAATAGAGCAAAATGGCCCAAACTACATAGTACCAGAAGGAGGAGCTCTTGTATTAAAACTGAGAAGTATCATACCCACAGAAGGGCTCTTCTGGAACCCTGGCACTGGTGAAGGAAACACTTAGCTCAGACCCAAACGAGCAGTTTGCTCCGGTTTCTTAAATGACAGCACCTAGCTCAGAATCCTCCCAATATTCTGTTTGTTCTCCTAAAGAACCATATCTCACTCTTGTAACTGGCACGAGAGTGGTAAGCACAAGACGACAAACAAGGCCTCGGCAACACAAGGAAGCGTGCACATCCCAAGTGTAGAGCCCTAACAGGTCAGCTGGGTCATCTACACTGTCAGCCGCAAAGGGTGTGGCCATTATAACACGTTCCTGGTAAGCAGCAGTACATGGGGAAATGAGGACGAATGAAAAATGCCGGACTGTTCTGAAGAAACCCAAATCCATGCATTTTTAACCAAAGATGGCAAATATGAAACGTAACAACTTCTAGCAAATACCTTAATTCGTGAACCAGGTGTGCCATAATTCTCGATCCAGATCCTCCCAGGGGATGACCCAGGGCGATGGCTCCACCATTCACGTTGGTCTTACTTGGGTCAAGACCCAAACTCTTCTCGACTGCTAAGTACTGAGGAGCAAAAGCTTCATTCACCTAAACATAATCAAAACACAGATAAAAATCCTCGCTCATAAGTTGATTTTTAACTGAGAATGTCCAGTCCTACTGATGACTAATTTTGCTTTTTTTCCTATTTAAACTACCTTTTATCTTCAACCACTCTTTGTGAAGATAATCAGGTTTGAAAATGGGTGTAATTTACTAACTGATACTTAAGTCAACTGCATCCCTCGGAGAAAAGCCCTCAGCAATGTTGTAAAAGGATACCTAGTGGAGGCAGTGGGAGATGGCCCACAGGTTTCGGAGCCAGACGGATGGCTCAAATCTTGGCTGTATGCATGTTCTTTAAGCTCTCGACACCGAGGTCCCTTCAACAGTAAAATGTAACTGTAGTGCATCCTAGGAGTTACTGTCAAGGTTAAATGAAATCGTGGGTATTAAGTGTCTGGTGTTATTACCTGACACATACCAACCACTCAGTAGATGGTTTGTCCTATTATTTTTATTACTACTCAGTACTACTAGCCATTCTTCTAAGAATAAACTGACACACAACGAGGATAAACCTGCAGAGCCAGATAAATAGAGGAACTGTTACCGTGTTGGAATCTAGCAGATCTGAGAGGATCATATTGTATTTACTCAGCAAGGTTGGCTATGAGAATTACCTTCCTTCAGGTTCATAGCACTATAGTTTTATATGATCTTAGAAAATTTTATAGGTTAAAAAACTGATTTTAAGAAAGGTAACTTTCACAGAGTCGAAATCAAAATCTAGCCTTGTGCTTTTCCAAGATGGTGTTTTGTTTGTCCTTAGGTCCTGCATTATTTTCCCATTTTATATGGTCATGTTTAAGGTGGTACTAAGGGAAGTGGAATATGAACCAGCGAAACTAGGTTTCTGAATCAAGGTAAAACTACCATGATCATCAAAAGTCCCAAAGACAATCCTATAAAGCTATGTCCTTGAGCACATACATATCTATAAATGATTATGAACAGCTTCGCAGAGCTGACATATTTAAACAGAGCTTTAAGTGTGAAATCTAGAGTCAGAAATCCAGGAATATTATTTGTGAATATGATAATTAAGCAGCCGCCTTGAGGCTTTAAGAATGGAAGAAGAGCTTGAAGGATAAGCTGTTTGTCTAAAACCCTGGTTTCCTGGATGAGAGATGATCACACCTGTGCAGAGTGACAAGCCCCTTCTCTACCAATTTAGAGAGACTTCCTTTGTTATGTTAGTTATTTCCCAAAGTCAAGCAGCAAAGATATTTAATTACCTAAAATTTTCGAATAGTCCCCAAATGTAAAATGTATATAATCCAGCTTTATTTTCTTTTCCACTCTTCCTTTTAATTGTGCTAAATGCTTAAGATGCCTTTGCTCAAAACGAACATTAAAAAAAAAAAAAAAAATCGTGGGGCGCCTGAATGGCTCAGTGGGTTAAGCCTCTACCTTTAGCCCAGGTCATGATCTCAGGGTCCTAGGATTGAGCCCCACATCGGGCTCTCTCCTCAGCAGGGAGCCTGCTTTCCCCTCTGCCTACTTATGATCTCTGCCTGTCAAATAAATAAATAAACTCTTTTTAAAAAATCACCATACTTATAATAATAAACTTAAGTTTTCTATGCCAAAAATTATCACACCCCAAATCTAGCCAAAACTATGGTGTAAAAGACAAAGGTAAGTCTGGGGGATGGAGAGTTTTAACTTGGTGCGAGGGCAAGAAACCAAGAAACTTCTAGATTTGGCACCAGATATTAATTTTTCTATTATGTCAATTCTTTGCTTATATATTTTTTCATTTTAATGCATCAGAGGTCGAAGTTATTCTCACCCACCTCATAGAATATTCAATTCAACAAACACACTGGTAGTCTAAAATGAAATATTCTTGTAAGGTCCTAAGACGTTTCTAGGAATTCATATCTTAGTAGGAGAAATCAGGCTATTTTAATTATTTGAATATACGTATTTTAATCAGGTAGAGAAAAGTACCTATTCAAAGCACGTAGTGGAAGTAATACTTGGACACATGTAATCTGGAAAGGCTAATAGCACGGAAACAAAAAAAGCTATAAAATACCAAATTAAAGCCATTCATGCTATACATGTTAGTAGCTTATTCATGTACAATAGTCTTAACACTTACCTCTACCAAATCCATGTCCTTAAGACTCCGTCCTGTTTTCTTCAGTGCCCCGCTGATAGCAGGGACGGGGCCTACATAAGAACAAAATCAGTTCCATCTTATGTGGCAGGTATTAGTAGCCACAAATCTTACCACCTTAGCACATTATGCAATGATGGGACCATAAAAAACCAGAAAACAGAACCAAAGTGAAAAGATGGTTGTGCAAAAGTGCAAATGAGAGGCTCACATGGAGACTTCTGCCAGAAACAGCTTTAAAAGCTCAGACGGGGGACGCCTGGGTGGCTCAGTTGGTTAAGCAGCTGCCTTCAGCTCAGGTCATGGTCCCAGAGTCCTGGGATCGAGTCCCACATTGGGCTCCTTGCTCCGCAGGGAGCCTGCTTCTCCCTCTGATTCTGCCTTCCACTCTGTCTGCGTATGCTCGCTCTCGCTCACTCTCTCTCTGACAAATAAATAAATAAAATCTTTAAAATAAATAAATAAATAAATAAATAAAAATTTAAAAAAAAAAAAAAAAAAAAAAAAAAAAAGCTCAGACAGGGGCACCTGGGTGGCTCAGCTGGTTAAGTGTCTGCCTTCGGCTCAGGTCATGATCGATCCCAGGGTCCTGCGATCGAGCCCTGCATTGAGATTCTGCTCAGCAGAGAGCCTTCTTCTCTCTTTCCCTCTGCCTGCCACTCTGCTTACTTGTGCTCTCTGTCAAATAAATAAATAAAATATTAAAAAAAAAAAAAAAAAAGAGTTCAGACAGCCGAAGGAGATATCTATGGGGTTCTGCAGTCATTGACAGAGTGTGCCTCCTACCGAAGGTCAAGGCAGACTGAGTGCTCTCCTGGGTCACAAGTAATATGCATTCCCAGTAGAGAAGGACTGGGAGAATGGCCACTCTGAATTTTTCAGGTCCATCTGGACGGAAGACAAGAAACGGCAGCTGTATCTCCACGAGGGCACAGCAAGACAGGAAACCACAAGGCACTTCAAAGAAAAGATACCTGAAGCAAAGGAGCGTTTCTATTGCCAGTGGTAGGCAGAGATTTTAAACGAAACCACCCCCATGGCAGAAATGCAAATCTACCTAGTAAGACTTCTGAAACTTTAGCTCCCAGATTACTGATGATCACCAATGACAGTTAGTTTAACGCTGCTCAAGATTTTCAAGTTATACTGGTATTTTCTCCTGAAAGGTAAAAAAGCTGGCTGAAGAAGATTATCTACTTCACTATTCTGAGAGAATGGAATGACCATGTCTAAAAAATGTATGCGTTATGTTCTATTGAGTTAAAGTAGTCAGATACTCTGCAACAAGTGTCATACATGTGCCTAAGGGAATATAGGCAATCGGTCTTCATAAGAAGAGCATGATGCAATCCAAACACAGTGTGCTTTGTTTTGTCACCTAAGTTAAAATGTTCCTTGGACAGTCGTCTGCTTACTGGCAAAGGGCATCGCGTTAGCGCTTTTCAATCTGGCTACCGATATAACATAAAACCTAGTTCTAGATTCTCTTTGAATGTCTAAGGCACAAAAATAGGACAGTCAACAGCGGAGCCAGCAGTTAGCCAGCATGGCCGGGGATAAAGTACTCTTACAGGGGTCAGAGACACACGGAACCAAAAGCTGAGGGGCTAACTCGCTCGACACATCTCCTTGTCCTCATCTCCACAGTAAGCGTGACTCAGTGCATTCTTATTAACTCAGAATCATTACGGTCAATTGTTAAAAATACGCAGGGTCACAGTCTGACTTTTAAAGGACTGTTCCCGTAACACTGTTACTGGACTTCACAGGGACCCAGAAAGTTGTAATAATCTTGTTGGGGAAAGGAGACCTCATTTCTAGTCCTGCCACTAAGCTATGTGACGCTGAGCACCTGTTTTGGGCTGTAAGCTTCTCATCACAAGTGCTCTGAACTGGGTTTTAACCTTCTTTTTAACCACTGGAATCCTCTCTACAAATTAAGCCCAATAAAAGATAAAACCAGAGCTGCTATAGCTGCAGAGGTTCAAGGTTTCCCCCACCACTGCTGCCACGGGGGAGTTCCAGGGAACACTGACTGTCTTTCCGTGTGTGTCCTTCCTGGGAGCCACTGCGAGAGCCAAGTCCCCGCTTTCCTCCCTTTTCTGGGTCAGCAGCTTCTCTGGAAAGGCTAAGGATTGCCTGATGTTGGATAACTACATAACCCAGGGCACCATTCTTAGCAACTGGAGTGATGAATCAATCCCCATCACTCAAAAACCACTCTCCGTTGTTTATTCCTTTGGGGCAATCCGTGCAGTCACCTTGTTTAATCCCGTACAACAACTGACAGACAGCTGTTTAGTGAAGGGACATCTGACACTGGGGCATTTGGCATTTATGGCTCTGCTTAAGCCCTGAGGGAAAAAAGCAATCCTTCCACAATGGTATTCACTGTACTGCAGGCGCCTCACTTAAAAAATACTAGTGCTGGAAGCTTTGTCCTGTCCCGTCTGTACCCTCATACCCCGAAGAAAAGGCTACAAAGAAAAGGCCAGCATCCAGACCCTGGAACACAAGAAAGGAAATCTACATTTTCTTCTTTTTTTCTTTTTCCTTTTTAGATTATTATCTATCTAACAGAGACACAGCGAGAGAGGAACACAAACAGGAGGGGTGAGAGAGGGAGAAGCAGGCTTCCCTCTGAGCAGAGAGCCGGATGTGGGCCTCGACCCCAGGACCCCAGGATCATGACCTGAGCCAAAGGCGGATGCTTAGTGACTGAGCCACCGAGGCGCCCTGGGAAAACGACATTTTCTTCGCTATGTTAATGTACCAGAACCTATCCAGTGATATTAAACTGAAAAGAACTATAAAAGAACTACTTACCTATATCAAATAAATTTGATTGATCATCAAGACGAGCCAGGTACACTTAAACCCCACACTCCCCAGGCTTCACCCTAGAACTACTGAAACAAAATCTTTTGGGGTGGGGTTATGGGTAGATTTTGATGATCATTTGGGGTCTGTTCCAGACACTGAAGTGATAAATACCATACTTTTTAAAGCTACTTTCCATCTCTAAAGCAAAAGCAGTGTTTTGGTGAAAGCAAGGAGCTAAAAGCTAATTAAGCTTTTAAGCCTGAAACATAGAAAAAACTGACTTTTAACAGATGGTCACATAGCTTATGGTTTTGGTTAAAGTAATCTGAAACACAGTGAAAGTGACAAAATATAAACAGATACAGTTGGGTATTTACTATGTCCCCAGTGAGCATAGATGCTATTACTTGAGAAGAACTTTGAGGGACAGACCGAAGGATCTCCGGGAACACAGGTCAGCAACAGGTCGTCCCCCTTCTACCCTGGATCCTACTTCAAAATCCAATTTAGTTGGAAAAGGCCTAACTGCGCTCATAGAAAAACCTCTGGACCCATCGAGAATCTAAATCTAGCCCCAGAGGAGCCTTTTCTTTGGGGTATGAGGGTACAGACGGGACAGGACAAAGCCTCCAGCACTAGTATTTTTAAGTGAGGCGCCTCATCAATTCTGTTTCCTGGAGAATGATGAGAGACATTACTAAAATTCAGCATATCTGAGGTTCCTAGGAGCACATCCAGCAAAAAGCTGTTTCTTTTCCTAATTTGTATCTTTCAAGCCAAAAGGAGCATACAGCAGGCCCTTGAACAGCACAAGTTTGAATGGAGCAGGTCCACTTACGTGCAGATTACAGTACGATGAATGTATTTGCGTACAGTTTTCTTAAGAACATTTCCTTTCCTCTAGTTTACTGTGAGAACACAATTCGTACTCCACGTAACATACAAAGTGTGTGTTAAAAGCTTATGTTACGGGTCAGACTTCTGGGCAACAGGAGGCTCTTAGTGGTTACATTTCATGGGAAGCAACAGGTACTTGGACTCCGGCTGTGTGACGGTTGGCACCCCTTGTGCCCACGTTGTTCAAGGTCAACTATACACACTTGTAGGGAGCTCTCCTCATCTCTGCCAAACTGAGATCCACGGGAATCCTTCATTTCCTATGAAGTGGCAGCTGAGCCAGGTGGGTGTGACTCTGACTTCCGGGACAGCACAGTGGGAAGGGCACTGGAATTAGAGAGGCCCGGTTCCCATCCTGGCTCCATCACTTACCCGTCTGGAACTTGACAAGATAACCTCCCTAAGCCTCCATTTTCTCCCTCACAAAGGGGTTGTGGGAAGAGGAAAGGAGACACACCAGTGGCTGCATGCACGACACCCAGCGTTCAGCCATCTCTGTTTGGCCCCAGGATCTCTCCTTGCCTCGTGTCTCCTGTAGTCAGCACCTTGTAATTCTTCTGTTATATGCTGGGAGCCAGTCTTAAATACAGACAGTGAGATGTGATAACTGCCCACGAGCAGTCTTGGTTTTCCTACTGGGCCCGGCACAGGTTTTCTAGATTTGTTTAAATGACTGATGACCAATCATTTCTCCACAAGTGACCTTGATCTGGCTACTGTTTCAGGTATCTGAAGGCCAAAGACAACTTCTCTCCAGAAACATACACAACAAACTTACCAATACCCATGATGGAGGGATCACATCCAGACACGAAATAGCCCACAATTCTTGCCAGTGGTGTGAAGTTATGTTTTTTAACAGCATCTTCACTAGCTATGATAACAGCTCCAGCACCATCGGATACCCCCTTGGAAACAAAAACAGGAACACTGACTAGATGGCAGAAGGACCCAGTTAATCAAGGTTTGAGCTAATGCGGTAGTGTTAAGATTGTGGTACTATGTAAGAAACAGCATCACAATCTGGGCTACGATGAGGGCTCACAGTGCTCCAGGAACTGTTTTAGGCACAGAATCTAACCTCACCAAGGGAAAACAGGAAACAATGTCCAGGAAAAGATTATGTCCAGATATGGGGAGATGTAAGGAATCTGCTGAGTTGTATACATCAGAAAACCAACAAACCAACCAACGAACCCAGGAAAACTGGAATAATAACCAAGCAGATTTCCTTCTACAGTCCTTGTAATATTTTGAAAAGACTAAGAAACTGGAAGAGTATTATATGCGATTAAAGTATTTTGTTTGGGACTATGAAACCCCCAATTAACCGAATATGAACGCTGCCAGTTGAAGGTAAACAGCTAAAGACTAGCACGAGAAGTCTCCAAAAGACCCCACAGGACTACTTGGCACTGAACACGGCAGCAAGAGTTCAAGGTGAGCTGTGGCGTCACCTACCGAGGCGTTGCCCGCGGTCACGGTTCCCTCTTTCTTGAATACTGGGGGGAGTTTAGTTAACTGCTCCAGGGTCGTCTGGGGCCGAGCGTGCTCGTCTACCTGCA
The DNA here is from genome assembly GCF_022355385.1 of Mustela nigripes. NCBI lineage: Eukaryota > Metazoa > Chordata > Mammalia > Carnivora > Mustelidae > Mustela > Mustela nigripes. The sequence continues at coordinate 67,378,936 of NC_081564.1, forward strand.
TTGTCTGTTTCCCCTTCTTCGTCTTCACCTCAATGGGTGCCATCTCATTATTAAAGTAGCCAGCATCGTTAGCTGAAAGAGGAGCAAGACCATCGTGAGAATGGGAGAAAAAGAAGATACAAGAAACCAAATCAAACACATCCTTCAGTTTCGGCTCTACCCTTTCCTCGCAGCCGACTTTAACATAAGCCTCTGTTACAGGTACAACTTACGCTGCCTCTCGAAGGACTTAATACACTGCCATCAATCTATGCAAATGTATTCTGCCTCTTTTTAAAATTGTAATTTTGATCTTTTTTACTGTAATTTTTTTTTTAACAAGGTTATCACTAGACTACTAGCAGTCCTTGTCTGTTAGCTACAGATAGAATAGCACTAAGTAAACTTAATGTCTCATTTAAACTGTTCTGGGTGAGGTAAGAAGTAAATTGAAAAGTCACCAGGTCGTACAACAATAACGTATTGTACACTTAAAAAAATTTAAGGGGGTAGAGTTTATTTTAAGTGTCTTTACCACAGTAAGAAAAAAGAAGTTGTCTCCAAAAGAAGTTATCGATCTAGGTTACCAAGTAATCTATCACTGAAATTTAATGACAAGCAACCCAAAGAAATTCTACGAGCGATTACCGACACAGTTATGAGTGAAACAGCTGCCCTGCTTCCACCTCCACGGACTACAATGGACCGCAGTACTCTACAGCCTCCAGAAACAGAATACGCCAGGAGTGAGACCACCTTCCTTCTGACAGCCCTTTACAAGGGCAGGCTACACACTTCCCTTATTTGGTTTTCATAACTCTTAGGGGAAAAGGGGAGGCAAATCTTCTTTATCTCAGTTGTACAGACGCCCAGTGAAAAAAATGACTTGGTAGAGGTTGGTTAACTTGTTTATGAGGCAAAGGTAGACACAGAGCTGGTGCCTCCTGGCCTCCGGACCAGCATGCTCCCACTTTAATGTGTAAGAAAAACACAGAGAATGAGCTGGCCGGAATCCGCTCCGTCCCACTTCTCCCTCTGAAGAGCTAAGATGAACTTCATTCTCACTACTCCGAGTACTTAACGCCCCTGAAGAAGAGTTGCTGCTCATTTATAATAGTTTAATTTAAAAAACCTTTTTCAAGAGACTTCAACTCACCATACTGTCATGTTGCCCACCTTGGACTGGTCTGACAGTAGTGAGAAGTGTTATACCAATGGCACCAGAGCTCTGGCCGCAGAGAGTTCTGAGTCTTCAAGTCAGCGCAGCGCGCAACGATTCTCAATTAGGAATGGGAGGAAGGAAGGCGTACAATGGGTCCTTTCCAAACATACCATCCCTTCCTCGTGAACAGGATATGTATGCCTCACAGAGGAGAACACCCTCTCTGGGCCCGCAGCTTCCGGGAGCCATTGTCTCTCACAGAGTATCAAAGCCCTCGCAGCAGAGTGTTCTACGTGTTCTACTAACATCAGAACCACGGAGGACAAAATTCAAGTGGCCAGATAAGGTCAATTAGCAATGCCACTTTTTATGTAGCATTACTGTATTTCAAAAGAGAAACTCCCGGTTAATTTTGCAATCATTCACAGAACATCTAGTCATCTAAACGCAAAGGAATGATGAAAAAAAGTGACTTTCAAAAGGTACAATTTTAAATAAATATTATTATATGACCATTATAATCCGAAAACGACCAAAATCTTCTCTATTTTTTTAAACCCAGGTATAACTGATATACAACATTATATTAGTTTCGGGTATACAACCCAACCATTCGTTATCTGTGTATACAGGATTGCATAATGATCACTGCTCTAAATCTAGTTAACATCTGTCCCCATACATAGCTGCACCAATATTTTTTCTTGTGACGAGAACCTTGAAGACCTACTCTACTAGCAACTTCACGCACGCGCTCTACATTGTTATTAACTATGATCACCATGCTGTATGTTACATCCCCAGGACTTACTTTATTTTATAACCTTTGACTCCCTCTGCCCATTTCACCCACCCCCCCAAGTTTTCTTCTGTTGACACTTCCAACATGCATCGCACTGACCAGCTTTCCACCTCTGCTGGGACTGCAGGGCGTACTTGTCACAGTCTTCTCTGCTTATGTTATGTTTTGCAGCAAGATTCTCCGCGGTGATCCCCATGGGGAGCCGGATGTGCTCATCTGTTAATCCTGACCACAAAGCATCTTCCAGCTATTGAAAGACATGAGTAGTAAGGTGATTTGTTAAAGTGTATCTTTTGAAAGTAATATCTCTACATTTAATTAATTGTCCCAATAAATGAAAGTAAAATTACGTTTTCTGATTATTATTATTACTATTACTATTGTTATTATTCATCTTTGGTTCTGGGACATTTTAAAAAACAGGCAATGCCATAATCAAATGCACGCATCCTCACTGTTCAGGGAGGGGACACAGGAGATCATCCTACAATCAAAAACGAAATGACCGGGGTACCTGGGTGGCTCGGTTGCTAAGCGTCTGCCTTTGGCTCAGGCCATGATCCTGGAGTCCAGGGATCGAGCCCCACGTCAGGCTCCCTGTTCAGCAGAGAGTCTGCCTCTCCCTCTCTCACCCCCCTCCCCTCCCGCCGTATACTCGCTCACAAATAAATAAATAAATAAAATCTTAAAAAAGAAAAAAGGGGCACCTGGGTGGCTCAGTGGGTTAAAGCCTCTGCCTTCAGCTCAGGTCATGATCCCAGGGTCCTGGGATCGAGTCCCACATTGGGCTCTCTGCTTAGCAGGGAGCCTGCTTCCTCCTCTCTCTTTCCTTCTGCCTGCCTCTCTGCCCACTTGTGATCTCTGTCTCTCAAATAAATAAATAAAATCTTAAAAAAAAAAAAAAAGAAAGAAAGAAAGAAAGAAAGAAAGAAAGAAACCCTCCAGGCTACATTTTTAAGAAATCTAAACCTAACACGGGGTCCTCATGCGATGCTTCCCTGTAGCCACCTATGACCCATGATTCTGCGCTCCGCAGGAGTGTGCCTGAGCTCCTTCAGTGACAGGAACAGCTGGTTCTGTCAGCTACTGGGAGGTGGAAAACCCCACACAGGTTCCTTGAGGAACAGAAAAGTTACTTATTATCCAGTGGGTCAGTCTCTGATAAGGAGGCTCCCTTGTGTCTTCTCCACTGCCCCTCGTCATCTTTGAGTCACTGACCTGTCTTTCCAAAGGTTTTCTTAATGCTTGGTGTCTAAAATACTATTTCATATTTTCTAGGTCTTATTCTTTCCAACTTTCAAAAAGGCCAGGGGATGAACTAGGTGAAGTGTGAACCAATCATTGCTGTTGGAAAATGCTAGCAACAGAGAATGTCATTAGCCCTTTCCCAGGGGAGGGACAGCCCACTAGTGCCCTCTGTCAGTACTGTCATTCCCGTGCCAGAGCTCTCAAAGATGCGAAGGTCAGTTTTTGTCTGACTGACTCAGGACAACATCATCTCTATTCAAAGAGAATCTTTAAAAAAAAAAATTTAAAGAGCAAAATTAAAAAAAAAAAAAAATCAATAAAACAGAGTAGGTTTTCAGTGAAGAAGATACCTATTCAATGGAGACTGCTCCAGGAACAAAACTTCCATAAATCATGGTAAAGATTTAATCACTGGGTGTACCATTTATTCAGTAGAGAAATTAATTATTTCAACCTGTGCCGACTTTGTGATCGGCCTCCTCCTTTCCTCTGCCTCCCCAGTGTATTGATTCCATGAGATAAAGTGAGATAAAGTCTATGTGGATTTTTTAAATGCGGGTTAAGACGTCAAAACTAAAACCGGACTGGGGGTTTGAAATAGTTTACAAATTTCAAGTCATTTTTGTATTTTGTCAATCCCCTATTAATGAAACTGGTTTCAAAATCCGTTTTCCCTCTCCCCAAATGGTGTTATTAAAATTATTAGCACAGGGGCGCCTGGGTGGCTCAGTCATTAAGCAGCTGCCTTTGGCTCAGGTCATGATCCCAGGGTCCTGGGATCGAGTCCTACATCAGACTCCATGCTTAGCGGGAAGCCTGCGTCTCCTTTCTCCCACTCCCAACTCTCTGCTTGTGTTCCCTCCCTCACTATCTCTCTGCCAAATAAATAAATAAAATTTTAAAAATATATATTAGCATAAATGCATGACAAATCATTTTTAAACATCTGAATGGTTCCAACCTTGAGATCTGATCCAAACTTGGTTCCAAAGCGCACGTTTCTGACACAGTATGGGGACTGGCTCATGCTTTCAGTTCCTCCACATAAGACAACTTCGGCCTCTTTAACACAAATTTCCTATTGGAAAACGAATGCGCAGCAATAACAATAAAACTTTTATTGTGACAGAGGTTTGTATTAAGCAGTAAACTAACAGTAAATGTAATGGTTTACAGTCTCAAAATGAAATACTTGTCAAATCATGGTAAAGCACATGCCACAGTACCCATCCCCAAGACACAAGGGGAGAAAAACCTAACAGACGTCAATTGTGTGTGCGCAAGTGACAAATTCTACCTATGTTTTGGCAAGGAATGATAATTCTTACCCTGGAAATAAATACTGAAAATCAGCAGAGATATTAATGCCTGGTATAATATATAGATTATCAGCGGAGGATAAAGAATAAATCCTTTAAAAAGGCGGAAGAAGAATTTATCCCATTAATGCAGGAGTCTGCTGCAAGTAACAGACCACACACAAGAACTGAGTTAACTGAGGAGGATCAGAAAAGGAAACCCATTTCTTCCTTCTAACACCTCCCACTATTTGCATTTCTCAGAAAAGAAGCAAGAACAAGCCTCCAAAGCCAGTATTCACAGTGACTGCTGAGAGAATCAGGACCACTGTTTCAGATACATTGTTTCAGAAATAAATTAACATGAAAATTATTCATCACAATATGTCCACGTCCTTCATTCTGTAAGAAAATGAAGATCTGGACAAATAAAATTGGATTTCACTGTATCCCTTTCCCTGTGCTCACGGATCAAATGTATTTGTCCAAGTACCCATCCCTTAAAAAGGAATGCACTTCTTACCATCCCCTAAACCCTCCAACTTTCTTCCTAGCCTATAGTCTTTATTCCGTGTTTCACAGGCCTACGTTCAAGTTCTGTCTCTGTAACTTAGTCACCTTACTGATCAGTTTCCTTGTCTGTTAAATGGGAATAGTGATAGTTCCCGTCTTACCGGTTGTGAAGACTAAGTAAGATACTGAATGTAAATCTAGCATACGTCAGGCACACAGGAAGCACTCGATAAAAGTGAGAGTCATGATTAGCTTTAAAAAAAAAAAAATGTGATAAAATATACCTAATTTCAAATTTACCATTGTAACCAATTTTAAGTGTATAGTTCAATACGTGCATTCACAGTGCTGTCTGACCAACCACCACCACTCCTCTCCAGACGTCTTTTCGGCTCTGCAGGCTGAACTCAGTACCTGTTAAACACGAACTCCTCCTTTTCTCCTCCCCCAGCCCCAGCAACCACCATCCTCCTTCCTGTCTCTATGAATCTGACTACTCATATGAGGGAGATCATACAGTATTTGTCCTTTTGTGGCTCATTTGTTCCACTTCGTTTGTCTTCAAAGATCCGTGAACAGCTTTTAAGGAACTGTGGATTCTTGTATTCCTGTGTACTTTTCCAAGAAAAATCAAATACTGACCTTTCCTAACGAAGCACTATAAAACAAAAGCCTACGGTGTTCTACTGAAGTGGGGCATTTTCTCCAACAGCTTTTAGCATTATTTTCAGAGGAGTAATAAAACGTTCCCATACCTGACATCCACTCACAATGGACTGGAAACCAGAGCCACAGAGTCTGTTAACAGTGAGAGCTGGGACCTCTTTTGGGACTCCCACCCGCAAACCAACATGCCGGGCCAAATATGCAGCATCTGAAGAACTCTGGAACAGAGGGAGAAGACAAAGAATGTCCTCTATAAATCTTGGCAACAAGGAGGACAAAATACACAGAAATGTTGGCAATCTATCAAAAATAATAAACTACATGGCTCTAAGGTAGGACACAATGTATACAGGTATAGCATGTATTTTATGTAATACATGTGTTTATTATTTGAATAAAAAACACAATGCGGTCTGCTGGTTTTTAAACACACAAAGTCCGAGAAATCCTTATATTACTATAGTTAAAATAATTCTTGTATTAATAGAAGATAGAAATTGGTAACAATTACAAATGTTTAAAAATAAAATGGGCTATCTTAAAATAGTATGTTCCTTAAAAGAGAAAGTATCCGGGGTGCCTGGGTGGCTCAGTGGGTTAAGCCTCTGCCTTCAGCTCAGGTCACGATCTCAGGGTCCTGGGATCGAGCCCCGTGTCAGGCTCTTTGCTCAGCATGGAGCCTGCTTCCTCGTCTCTTTTTGCCTGCCTCTCTGCCTACTTGTGATCTCAGTCTGTCAAATAAATAAATACAATCTTTAAAAAAAAGAGAGAGAGAGAGAGAAAGTATCCAAAGCTGTAATTTTCAACCTTTGTTGCATACCGGAAAACCAGGACAGCTTGACGTACGAATGCTTAGCGTAACCAAACCAATAAAACCGGAAAAACACAAGCAAGGCAAGGCTATCAGTAGATACTTTTAAAAGCACCCAGGGAGGGGCGCCTGGGTGGTTCAGTGGGTTAAGCCTCCACCTTTAGCTCCCGTCATGGTCTCAGGCTCCTGGGATCCAGCCCTGTCTCGGGCTCTTTGCTCAGGGGAGGCCTGCTTCCCCCTCCCTCTCTGCCTACTTGTAATCTCTGTCAAATAAATAAATAAAATATTTAAAAAATAAATAAATAAAAGCACTCAGGGGATAATGTGAAACTGAGGCTGAGACCTGTTGACCTAGGGAGGAGAGAGTTTAACAAGGACCCCAGGTTCCAAAGCAACAGTGCTGGCCCGGCTCTGGGGTCCCAGAAGAGCAGTGATGGCAGGTGGTCTGCTACAGATTTACCAGCTGGTTACAATCTGCACTTCAGTGTTTTTATAGGTTTCCTACCCTATAATCCCAACCTGTGTATTTGTTCTGTGGTTTTGGTCTCCTGTTTATTTATTTGTTCTTTTTTAAGATTTTATTTATTTTGAGAGAGAGTGCGCACAGAGGGAGATGAAGACTCACCGCTCGAGGAGAGCCTGATACAGGGCTCCATCCAGGACCCTGGGATCATGACCTGAGCTAAAGGCAGACGCTTAACCCACTGGACCACCCGGGTGCCCTTGGTCTCCTGATTAATGGCACACAAGTAATACTACCAGGTAACCAGAACCAGGTGTCAGTGTGTTGAGACTGTACTGTGTTTAGCATGATAGGAAAATTGTGAAAAAACACATACAAAAGATATAGTGGCATAAAATGCAGAGCTGGAAGCGGACTCCCAAGGTGTCAGACTTGGCGTGGGAGTGGGAGCGTGTAACGAGCTTCTCATGCCTGCACGGATGCAATCAGTGTTCTCGGCCTTCGGGAAAAAACTGGTGGAGTGGGTTCAGCCTAGATAAACCTGGTGGAGTGGGTTCAGCCTAGATAAATCGTAAAGGACAAAGGAGTAAATTGATACCATACACAGCAGTGCTAGCTCTGTCTGGATAAACAGAGAAATGGGCTGAGCCACAGAAGTTTAAACCATCTGGTTGTCCCACACAGTAACACAAACCAGGGCTTGGATGCACCGTTGTATCTCATGTCTTATGGACTTCCAGGCTTTCCATCCTAGGCACTTTTGGACAAATCTTTGTCCTTGCTCAAGGCTTTATTTTGGGTTTTGTGGGTATTTGCCACATGGCATCCCTCAGCTTTACAGGTAGACAGATGTGATTCAAAACTTGTGTTCAAAGGTGTTCCTTATTGAGGGGTAATTGCTTACTTGTTGAGGAATAAGTCATGCTTCCTCACTAAAGGGGGCATGGGGGTGGTAATGCACAAGACAAGCCATGCCATAAGCTACTAGAAGAACTTCTTGATGGGAAATTTTAGCTTTGCGTTTTGTTGCTTTACTTCCTAAAATAACTTGGACATGTTCCTCACTGGTCCATCTGATGTGGGAAACAAAGGCAGAAGAAAAAAATATTAAATTTCCTTACTACTCACAGCTCACTGACAAGTCCTTGAAACAGACCGACAGTCCTCTAAGAACTCAGCTGCCTTGATGTTAATAGTTTCCCAATGGCAAAAGGCAATCTTAGCCCCATGCCCAGGATCCTGTTAAGCCTACTTCAACATATAAAAATTCCTTTTGCCAGGGTTTTCTGTTTTGGGAGTCACTTCCCTTATAATACTCTAATGTCCAGACTGGCAAAACAGGTTGTTTTATAAAATCAAGCAGTAGTCTGAGGTAATACAAAGATTATTTTTAGGTCAGGAGTCAGATCTGGATTGGAATCTAGACACTGTCATTCACTAGCAGTGTGAACTTTGGTTTACCTAACTTTCAAGTTCCTCCCATGGGAAGTTATCTGCAAATGGATTCCCAAGTGCCATCTTTGTAAATAAGAGTAGAGTAGTTACGATTGAGTTGTTAAATTCTAGACCAACTGACTGAATAAAGATAGTTTATGGAGATCTCGCTGATGGCATACATACTTACTTGTATGGATATTTTGAATATGGTCCTACCTGATGCTTAGAAACCAGGTATCTTCTACTTTGGCCACTGTATTCCAGAAAGTAACTGATAATTTTTCCTTTTTTTTTTTTTTTGTTACATATTCTCTAAGTGCTCCCAAGAAATGACTCTACGTCCCTTTTAACACCAAGATTTGTGGGAAGAGCTTAGTACAGGTGGAAGAATATTGAACCAGAAGTCAGGAGCATTCCAGCCCAGGACTATTACAGATCACCACTCCGCAACACTGCAACTTCCCTGGAGGTTTCCTCATGTGTTAAGAGAGGCCTGGAGTTCTATAAAATCTCTAGGGTTTCTTCTGACTTTTCAATATTCCATAAATCTTACTTGGAACTTAACCCTTTTTAAAAGTTCCTATTCCTGTTTTATTTTTCAACTGAGGTATAACTGACATAAAACATTAGTTTCAAGTGTACTATGTAATGACTCAGTATTTGTATAGACTGCAAATGATCACAATTAAGTCTAGTTAATATCTGTCATCACATATATGATGAGAGAGCAGAAGGCTAGCTGAAGACAAGACATAAGCTGACACAGGGCAACCTCCCCCTAACCCCCACTCTGGGGTGGGACATGTGGGACATTCTTCCAGTAATCTCCCAATTATGTTAACATTAATGCCTTGCCAGAGGGAAAAACCACCTTAACTTGAGAATGGCAAGGTCTCTGTCTTACAGGTAGGTCTTCTTTAACATGAAAACCCTTTTGAAACTTTCCTTTTCCTTACTTTTCCCAACTTCCCCTATATAATAACCTATATAATTCCTCAAGACTCTGCCCACAGGTCCTGTCCCAGTGCTTTAATAAAACCACCATTTTGCACTGAAGATGTCAAGACTTCTTTCTTGGCTGCAGACTCTGGACCTCGCCCCACCAAAGCTCACCTATCTTCCAAAACCACATTATATAGTTAAACAAAAAAATTTTTTTGAGGACTGATGTGAGGCTGGGAGCAAATGGTCAGAATTCTTGAGACACTTCTGGTGCAAAAAGGTACTTTTATTTAAGCACAGGGACAGGACCCATAGGCAGGAAGAGCTGCACTGGGGCTGTGAGTGATTACATACCTTGTAGTTAGTGGGGGTTACAGACAGCGTAAGTCCCTATGGAATTTGGAAGCAGAGCCTATCCAGGACCTTGAGGGGCTGGCTGCTGCTTAGATAAGGTTCTTTACTTTTGTCTAGTAAAACATGAGTCTCGAGACCTTTCAGGTGTATGTAAGTGGCGTCTGAAAGATGACTGCTCTCTTATCGGCGGAAAGATCAGCGGCAAGTAACAGGAACAAGAACAAAGCTGCAGTGGTAAAGTACTAACCCGTCCTTGATGGGGCGGGAGGGGTGTTAGAATCCCTACCTCAGGAATTCTGTCTGGAGACTACAGCGGCAGCAAAACACAGCCTTTGTTCCTGTTTCTCCCATCAAGGACTTTTAATACTTATTAGCACCTTTCAAATGCCCGGTACAGTATTATTAACTATAGTCATCATGCTGTTTCGTTACAGCCCCAAGACTGACCGACTGACTTAGAACTGGAAGATTATACCTTTTTGACCTCCGTAACTCACGTAATTCTTCTCATATATGAGAACTGCTAAGGACAGAATACTTTAGTGCCTTTAAAACCTCTCAGAACATTACTTAGTCGATTCCCATTATTCGTAGATTCTATACTCGCGAATTCACCTACGTGTTAAAAATTTCTTTGTATGGGCACCTGGGTGGCTCAGTGGGTTAAAGCCTCTGCCTTCAGCTCAGGTCATGATCCCAGGGTCCTGGGATCGAGCCCCGAATTGGGCTCTCTGCTCAGTGGGGAGCCTGCTTCCATTCCTCTCTCTCTGCCTACTTGAGATCTGTCAAATGAATAAATAAAATCTTTAAAAAAAATTTATTTGTAACCCCAAAAGTAATACCTCCAGCACTTCTGTGGTTATTTCCAGATTATGGGCAGGTTGGAGGAACACTGAGAAAATTTAGTCGCCTAAAATAATATATACTTTCCTAGCTGAGATGAACAAAGGGACACTCAGCCTTCTTGTTTTAGCTCTCATGCTATAAACAAGTGACCTTTTAGGGCGCCTGAGTGGCTCAGTCCATTGAATGTCTGCCTTCCGTTCAGATCATGATCCCAGGGTCCTGGGACTGAGCCTCCTGTGTAGGCTCCCTGCTCAGCAGGGAGTCTGCGTCTCTGTCAGCCCCTCCCCCTTCCCTCCTGCTCTTACACTCTCTCTCTGAAGTAAATAAAATCTTAAAAACAAACAAAAACAAATCTCCTTTTTGTGATCTATTTATTGCAACGTTTTTTGCATTTTTGTGCTTTTTGTTGGAGATTTTGCTGTTCAAAATCGCCGCAGGCATAGTGCCATTGAAGTGCAGTGATCCACAGAGCACACTGCGGAAGCACACACTGGGGACCTCACCTGGACCAAAGGAAACCAAAGGTGGTCCAAGAGGTAACTGCTGCCATCAGGGACATCTTACACAAACACTCCAACAAGTACGAAAGTACCAGTGCCACTCTCGCTGGATGAAGCAGACCCACGAGCAGCTATGATTTGGATCGGGGCAGAGATGAGTTACTGAAGAGCTTCCCAGAGGGTTTTCCTGATGAGCCCAGGTGCAGCTCACTCTGCTTACTGCCACAGCGAAGCTGCTTCTCAAGCAAACACCAGAAACACAGGAACTGCTACAACAAGTCTTGAGTTTGACAACACGGGATTCTGATAAACCTGACCTTCGAGACCAGGGCTATATATTTACTGGTGTCTTCTCTCAACAGACCCTGTCACAGGCAAATTAGTCATCTTGTGTGAGAAGCCACTGACCCTGAGACAGATCTTATTGTGCTAGCTCTGCTGGATGAGCTCATCTGCCACACCAGTCTTTGGACCTTGGTGTACCATAAGCCTCCCAATGCTTTTGTAGAAGGAAGTCATGGAATCCGTCGCAAACATGAGCCAATACATCATGGGAGCACTGATGTCGATGACAGCCTTTGGCACCACCACTGCCACGATCTTGGAACAGCCTAAGGTTAGCCCCTCTCAAGGTGACCTTCTAGACCTTCTAAACCTTGACCTCAGTCTCCCAGTCAATGTGCTTCAGGTGTCCTCCATACAGATGGGAGCAGCAGATCTCCCTGGAGGAGGACTAGATGGGCCGGCGAGACGGTCTTTCATCCCATCCTCAGGGCCTGTAACCTTCGCTCCTCCACCTGCTCCCACTGGGGTCAGCACTGGTCTGAATGACGTGTCAGCACTCTCCATGGGACAGGCATGGGACCTGCTGGATGGGTGGTGCCTAAGGCTGTCTGGCTGCCTGCAGTAAAAAATAATGGTCTGGAGATTTCCAGGACATTTACTCACTGCCAAGGGCACACCTACACGGAAATGAACTTCACCAACAATGCTTTGCAGCACATGACAGACTTTGCAATCCAGTTAAACAAGAGCAGCTTTGGGGTCATCCCCAGCACTCCTCTGGCCAACCACACACCACAGATGCCAAAGCAGCGTGTGGATGTCTCCCTGCCTCTGAACACCTTAGGTCCTGTCACGAAGATGGAACCTCTGAGTAACTGCAGGTGGCTGTGAAAAACAATGTTTGTCTTCTCCTTCAGCTTCTCACCCCACTCAGGGTGCGCTCTGTAGAAGATTTCAAAATGGTGCGCCAGGTCTTCCTTGCAAGTGGAAGGCCATTCCCAGTGAAAAAGAACTTCAGTTTCAGATTAAGGACTGTCCATTAAATACTGACAGTTTCCAGCAAACTGCAAAACAGCAATGTTTACTGCCTTGCCAAGAGGAATGTGGAAGGGGAGGACATGCTGTACCAATCCTTGAAGCTCAATAATGGCATCTGGAGTTTGGCTAAGCTATGTATCCAGCCAGGAAACCCACACGGCACGGTGTCGCTGAAGTGCAGAGCTCCCGAGGTCTCCTAGGACGTCTGTGAAGTCTACGGCAGCATTTCTGAAAAGCTAATAGACGGGTCTGGTGCCCTTTGGCCATCCTGTGACTGGTGCAAGCCAGGAACTCTTAACTGGAAGAAATCGTTTTGCCACGTAGACTCTGAACCCAAACACGCTGATGCCACACCCCAAGGCAGTGACTGGTCTAAGCTGTGCTGCCATCACGGCACAACCTGCTGCATAGTTTCAGCTTCTCATTAACATCTGTAAGCACCGCTTCAGTCACTTCCCACCTCTTGTCACATACCGCTGCCACCTATCCTTACTTGTGAGCTTCACCATAGTGTGTCAACAGCTGGAATTTTTGAGCGGTTTGATATTTTGTAACTGAGAGCTCATTTGGAAAGCAGAAAAGGACAAAAATTATTAAAGGAAAAGTGTCACTGAAGAAAAAAAAATGAATGAAGCCCTTCAGACTCCACTGCAAACAAAACTGGTTGTTGCTAGAAGCGAAATCTCTATGAGTCATGGCTCCGGAGCAGAGGTGGGGGGTGGAAATAATTGCACACCCGTTCTGGAGCCTTATCCCTGCCCCAAGAGCTGAGCACGTGGTGGAGGTGGTGGCAGCAGCCTCCAGTCTTCTCGGCCTGTCCCTCCTAGTATGGAACAACCACTTTCTGAGCCAGCAGAACAGTGACAAGGAACTTGCAGTGGCAATGCACTCTGCATGGAGCTTCTGTTAAGCCAAGGGCCAGGAGGAAGAAGGAAGCCCCATCTCTTTGGCAATACTTCAAAGAAATATACAGCTTTCATTATCTATGAAATGATGTGATCTATTTTGTTGACCTCAACATAGCAATATAGAAGGTAAAGGAGTTTCTTATTTCCGTAACAAATACTGACCAAGGTCCTGCTGGTTAAGAAATTATAGGGGATGTCTTACACTGACCAGGTTTTCTACCCTTCTTAGTTGGTAAACAGAGAGAGCCAACTAACTTTAGATAAGTCAAGGAAATGAATCTGACAGAGAAGCAATGAAATGTAACTCCAATGGGATAGATATAGAGCTTCTAGATTATATGGTGGCTTTGATGTATGCCATCACTTCTAGAGTCAAGGATTACTTAAATCATAAATACATTTAACTATTAACTAGTTCACTATTAAGACATATTAAGTTATCTTCTTAATAACACGAAGCAACAAGAATGAATACCGACCTCCCTTCTGCCCTACTGACCTGGATGACATTGCCTACAATGACACTGTCAATGGTCTCAGGTGAGACCTTGCCCGCAGACAAGGCAGCCTTGGCAGCAAATTCAGTCAAGTCGGTAGCCGTGAAGTCCTTCAGAAGACCTCCGTATGCTCCAAAAGGGGTTCGCTTAGCGGCAACAATGAACACACCTGTAAGCAGAGACAGATTCCTCAGTGTCCCGAACATGCTTTAAATAATCTCACTATGAAACCTAGTACTAGGTACTGCTTTCAATTAGAACTTAGACAATTTTTGTCCCAGAACAGTACATGGAACAAGTCCCACTCACAGAAGCAATCTTTTAAGGAAGGGGTATCAGCTGGAGCAGTACCTACATGCTGGCCCCCAGAACTGCACGCTGCAACATAAATCCATCCTGGTAGACAACATTCTTGTCCTCCGGTGAGCTACAAAGCTAGAAGCATTTGTTTAAAACTAAAATACTGGGGTGTCTGGGTAGCCCAGTAGGTTAAGCGTCTGTCTTTGCCTTTGACTCAGGTCATGATCCCGGGGATTCCTGGGATCCAGCCCTGCACTGGGCTCCGTGCTCAGCGGGGAGCTTGCTTCTCCCTCTCCAGTTCCTGCTCCCCCTTTCCCCAGCTTATAAGCTCTCTCCCTCTCTCTATCAAATAAATAAAATATTTTTAAAAAATAAAAATAAAAAAAATAAATAAAACAAACGCTGGGACAGCTGGATGCCCAATTGGTTATGTATCTGCCTTTGGATCAGGTCATCATCCCAGGGTCTGGGGATGACATTAAGCTCCCTGCTCAGTAGGGAGCTGCTTCTCCCTCTGCCTGCCGCTCCCTCTGCTTGTGCTCTCTAGCTCCAACAAATAAAATCTTAAAAAAAAAAAAACCAAAAACCAAACACAGGGGCACCTGGGTGGCTCAATGGGTTAAGCTTACTCTGCCTTCGGCTCAGGTCATGGTCTCAGGGTCCTGAGATCCAGCCCCGCATTGGGCTCTCTGCTTGCTTCTCTGCCTACTTGTGATCTCTCTCTCTGTGTCAAGTAAGTAAAATAAAAAATCTTTAAAAAATAAAAAATAAAACAAAAACAAAAACAATGCTTCTTCGATGTGCTGAAGTATATTTCCTAGTCACAGACTCAAAGAATCTCCAAATTAAAAGTTCTCTTGAGGTTTGAGGCCAACCACTCACCCCACAGAAAATTCCCGACACAAGAGACAAAAATTCCTCTGCTAGAAAATTTACAGTAAGGCATACTCCACTATGTGAAGCAGTGTGCCTATGAATGGACAACCTAAAGTATGATTTTTTCCTCCTACATAGCTAAGTCAGCTTACCCAGTCTTCCATCTACCAGCTTACCCAAATGTATCCCAAGTCTATTTCTACAGGAAAAAAAAAAAAGGAAAGAAAAACTGTTTCTAGAATTGATAATGTTTTGAATGTGAACTACATATGCCTTTAACTTTGGAGCCATAGGATGACTAAAATACAAATTTCAAATAATATGAACCATTCATTACCTTTTACAAAGTGGACTATCTTTTACACAGAGAGCCCCTCCAGATCTAAAGTCAGCTAACCTGTAACACCTCCCATCTCTTAAGTAAATAAAAGGCATTCTTACAAAACTTCTTTGACATCATTTCTGGTTGCTTTCTTCTGAAGACACTCTAGTTTGCCAATATCCTGTTAAAACATGTCTCTTAGAATACAACAAGATTTCCTGATCCAACCACAAAGAATATAGAGGAAATTATCTATACACACAGTAATGTAAATTAAGAGTAAAAAATTATGGTATCACTATTAGTTCAACAGATGTCCCTATGCAAATAAATAAAAATCGCTCCTAACTGAGGCACTCTACCGCCACCTCCACCGAAAAAGGCTACAGAAGTCTCCGATGATGGGAGTGATACTCACTAGAGCTGTATGAGGCAAAACTTGCACATTGGGAAGCAGCACACAATATAGTCCGTTTCATCCCACTAACATTTATTAGGCACCAACTAAGCATGAGACATTTTATCACTTTTCATTATCTAATCTTCCTAACAATCCTGCAGGTCAAAAGTAAAGTGCATACAGGAGGCACTCAGTATGGGGTGGACCTCATGCTTGGTGCTTTGCATACATAGGCTTCTCCCAAAACAATCTGAGCTCACATTTCCATGTCCTGCCAAGAAATGATGGGACTTTTAACAATGGGTTTGTGTCAAGATATTAACCTGTAATTGAGACCATACAAATATTATACCACGCTTGGTATTTAAGTACAATTCTCCTGATTACGTTAGTGGAGGCTATCTCTTTTGTGGAACAAACTCAACCTATCCTAAAAAAACCCAAAAAACAGAAACAAAAAAAACCTCCCAGAACCAAAGAAAACAAAAAACTTCAGCTTCTCCTTTCATCCCTACTTTGAGAAACTCACAGTCTAAAAGAATTTTAGGAGAGGCACCTGGATGGCTCAGTCAGTTAGGTTAGGCATCAGGTGGTTAAGCATCTGACTCTTGATTTTGGCTCAGGTCAGAATCTCAGGGTCCTGACATGAAGCCCTGAGTGGCTATGGAGCTACTCAGAGTCTGCTAGAGATTCTTTCTCTCTCTCTCCCCCTCTGTTCCTCCCCCTGCTCATGCACTCTAATTTTTAAAAATCTTAAACCCCCAAACATTAAAAGATAAAAGAATGCTACTCCTAAAATGCAATTGTAATTTAGAAGAGAACCAATTAATCTTTACAGATACAATATTCAGATATTTACAAGCCCATAAATATTACTTCAGTGCATTACAGATCTTTTGTTCTGATAGATGGGTTTCTCTGTGGCACTATACCTTCCTCAATTTCTGCCAATGTCCTCTAAACTTCCTTGCCTGGGGTGCCTGGGTGGCTGAGTTAAGTGCCTGCCTTTGGCTTAGGTCTCGATCCCAGGGATCGAGCCCCATATTGGGCTCCCTGCTCAGTGCAGAGCCTGCTTCTCCCTCTCCAACTCCCCCATGCTTGTGTTATCGCTCTATCATAAATAAATAAAATCTAAAAAAATAAATAAACCTCCTGGCTTTAATATTTTACCTATTTTTATACTGGTATTTTATTTCGGTTTTCTTTCCCCTTCCTATGTCTTCTTCCTCATTTAATTACAGCCTGATTGTCATCATGGCTCCTATCTGATCACCTCTCCTGCAAATAACAATGATGGTATAGAAAAATGACTACTTGACAGCCTTGGAAAATGAACGAAACTAGACAGGTATGGAGGAGATGTGGAAGAATGGAACAGTACAGGGTGAGTGTTCAATTTATTTATAGCCTCTGACTTTAAGGCAAAGAGTCCACATTACGTGAATGGCTAGAACTCAGAAACTCAGTCTTACTGGCTTAAAGACTCAGAGAACTGAGTTCATGGCAGTCACAGCCACTGGTAAATAAGAATGAAAGTGGGAAAGGAAAGGACCACAGGCAAGAGCCCAAATCATACACACGAACTCCGCTTAAGTATTTGGCTGGCCCTGTAACCATGATCTACAAACACCTTAGCTAAGGCTAACAGAACTGAACTGAGATTTGAGCTGTTGTCCGCTCCCAGGGAAACAGTTTACCGATTCCAAGTTCAGCTGAATTAACTGCCTGCAAATTAAACAGCCAACCAACCAATCAATAAATTAACAGGCTTTGGAAGAACATAACAGAATCGGGCTCTGCAATGTTTCATATGCAACGTTCATGCTACGATCTAAAATTAATGCACATATGAAGAGCCAAGAAAATATGATTTTTTAAATTTTATTTATTTTATTTTTCTTAACATGAATAATTCTTAAAAGACAGTCAACAGAGACTAACCCCAAGATGACCCAAATGTTAGAATTAGCAGACAAGGATTTTCTAACTATGCTCAAGGATATAAAGCAAAGTAAGCTTATAACAAAGGATAGGCCATCTCAGTAAAGAAACAGAAACTGTTAAAAAAAAATCAAAATGGAAATTCCCTTTTTTTTCCCCCAAAATGGAAATTCTAAAACTGAAAGGTATCTGAAATAAAAAATCCACTGAATGGGCCTCACAGAAGAATGGAAATGAGAGATTCAGTGACTTTGAACATATGGACACAGAAATTTTACAATCTGAAGAAGAGAGAACAAAAAAACATGGGCAGAAGCTCAAAGTCTGACAAAGGAACAAAGGTAACTCAATGGAGAGAGGGCAGTCTTTTCAGCAAATGGTGCTGGAGCAACTGGACATGGACATCCATGTGCAAAAATAAAGTAATAAATTAATTAAAAAATAAAATCTAGACGCAGACCTTAAACCTTTCACAACAATTAATTCAAAATGGCTCGCAGACTTAAATGTAAAATGCAAAACTATAAAACTTCTACAGAATAATATAGGATAAAATCTAGGTGACCATGGGCTTGGTGGTAACTTTTTAGATTCAACACCAGAATTTTATCCATGAACGAAAAATGTGGAAAGGTGAATGTCATTAAAATTAAAAAATTCTGCTCTGCAAAAGACCATAGAAGGAAATGAAAGGAACAAGCTACAAACTGAGAATATTTAAAACATACTTATTTGATTAATGACTGGTATTCAATATACACAAATGATGTGGTTTTGGAATATAGGAGAGTTTTGGTGGGGTGAGGTCCAGAGCCAAGAAGTCTTTGGTGCAAAATGGTGGTTTATTAAAGCACAGGGGACAGGGCTCTGTGCAGAACAGCTGCTGTGCCAGTGTCTTAAGGAGTGGCTGATTGGGGCACCTGGGTGGTTCAGTGGGTTAAGCCTCTGCCTTTGGCTCGGGTCAGGATTTCAGGGTCCTTGGATCTCTACTGGGCAAGGAGCCTGCTTTGTCCTCTCTCTGCCTGCCCCTCTGCCTGTTTGTGATCTCTCTCTCTGTCAAATAAATAAATAAAATCTTAAAAAAAAAAAAAAAAAAAAGAATGCCTGATTATCCCCTTGGGAGTTGTAAGGAAGGAATTGGGAGGTTTCAAAAGAACTTTCCTATGCTAAAGAGGACCAACTACAAGGTACCTACAAGATACCACAAGTTCAGGTTGTTTTCCCCTCTAGCAAGATATTAACGAGATGACAGTTGGGAGATTCCTGGAAGAACATCACAAAGGTCCCATCCAAGAGTGGGGGTTGGGTGGAGGTTGCAGGCTGTCGGTGTATGCTTCAGCTAGCTTCAGCTAGCCTTCTGCTCCCTCACCACATATACATCTTAAAATTCAAAAGAAGAAAACCTACAACCCAGTGAAAAAGTGGGTAAGAGAAAAATCTTAACACACCCCACAAAAGATGATATAAAGATGACAAATAGCCGTAAGAAAATATACACAACATCCTACGTCATTAGGGACATACAAATTAAAGTAACGAGAGAGCACTACACAACTATTAGAATAGCTAAAATCCAAAACACTAACACCACCAAATGCTGGGGAGGATGCAGGGCACAAGAAACTCGTTGCCGCTGGTAATGCAAAAGACAAGCACTTTGGAAGACAGTTTGGCTGTTCCTTATAAAACTAAAACAAAACCTACCCTATCCACATGATCTAGGAATCACTGTTCCTATGCATTTATACAAATGAGCCTTAGACTCACGTCTACACAACCTGCACACGAATGTTTACAGCAGCTTTATTCTGAACTGCCAAAACTTGTAAGAATCCAAGATGTCGTTCAATAGGTGAATGGATGCGGCACAGCCATACAACACATATTCAGCAATAAAAATAAATGACCTGTCAAGTCAAGAAAACACACGGAGGAAGCTTAAATGCATACTGGTAAGTGAAAGAAGCCCATCTAAAAGGGCTACAGACTATGATTCCAAGTATATGCCACCTGGAAAGGGCAAAACTATGGAGGCAGTATAAAGATCACTGGTTGCCAAGGGACTTGCAAGGTGTGCTGATGTGACAGCACAGGAAAAAAAATCCCACTAGAATGCAAAACAGGAACACTGCCTTCCTGTCTGTCTCAGAGAAAATATTAACTTAATTAGAGCAATGACACACAACAACCAGAACAAATTAAGGGAAACTGCTGCTACAGCATCCATTTCAGTTTCTAGATTAATTTGGCAGGCACGCCTAGCTGCCTTGAAAGGATATATAAACAATCCCAATAGCCAAACTGCAGTAAGAGAACGATTTCTTGGGTGCAACGGAAAGCATGCTAAAAAAGAAAAGAAAAGAAAACAAAAGCCCCTGGGGTACTACTGTTCTTGTTCCTGAAAATTAAAGTTCTATTGACTGTGACCATTTGTTATGAGACGAGAGTTTGTAATTCTTTTTTTAAAAAGGTAGTAACCCTAAAATTTATGTACTTAGTGTTGCACTTTCCTAGAGTCAACTTAAAGTAATGGAAGGGAAAGGGAATAAGCTGGTCTTCCAACAGAATGCCACGAAGTATGTGGCGGAGCAGGTCACTGGGGCAGAAATTCCCCGGAGACCCCAAGAGACCGTCAGTGCGTCCCCACAAGATTCTGCATCCGAGAACCTGTTTAGAGGCGGGGGCTCCTCTGCGAAGCACCCCCCGCCTCCCAGGCCGCCCGGTGCTTCCGGCGCCGCCCCAGTTTTCTCTAACTGCTGCAAACACCGGGCGCG
This sequence comes from Mustela nigripes, assembly GCF_022355385.1. Classification (NCBI taxonomy): domain Eukaryota; kingdom Metazoa; phylum Chordata; class Mammalia; order Carnivora; family Mustelidae; genus Mustela; species Mustela nigripes. The sequence goes on from NC_081564.1 coordinate 67,399,298, forward strand.
GGCGGGGTGGTCTGCGCGACGAAGGGAAATGACCTTCAAGGTCAGAAGCAAACCTTGGTTTCGACCCTCAGCTGGCCACTGCATCGGAGTCGCTGTCGCTAGTGCCTTACACGTACGTTTCCTCCTTGACCCGGGAGAATCCTTCGGGTTGGGCTTTCATCAAATCCCTCTCCCCCCATGAGAGACACCACCGACGCTCACCTCTGAGCAGGGACATGGCTGCGAGCGGGGACGAACGCAGGGCTTCCCCTCCAGCGATGAGGAGGGGCCCCTGCCCACCTCCCGGCCTTAAAGCCAGGGGCGGCGACCCGCGAGGCCCCGCCCCCGCCCTTTCACCCACTTCCCGCCTCTCCGGCCGGTCGGGGCTCGTCGCCCCCGGCGAGATGCCACCCTCCGTGTGGGAACCCCAACCCTGCCCGCAGCCGGGCCTTGCAGAAGAGAGCGTTCCTTGCCAGCGCGCTTCCTCCTCACTCTTGTCTTTAAAGACTTTACCTCCCTTTTCCCCAGCGAGACAATGACTTGACCCTGCCCTTGTCCCTCCTGCCCCCGGCCTCTATAACCCGCCCCGGAATCCTGTACTGAACGTCCCCTTTCACCCCGCACCGGATCGCCTTAGTCCCTGGACCAGGCGTCCAGACACCGAGACGCCCCCCACGTGGAAGGGACTCGAGGGGAGGGGGCGCGCGGCCGGAAGTCGGGTGGGCCGGGCGCGAGGTCGCCGCGAGGGGATTGGCTGAGTCTCTGTCGCAGGCTGCGCGGTGCGGCTGCGCGGAGAGGGCGAGGGCGGCGGGGCCCGAGAGGGGCCTGGAGGCCGGGCGCCGGGTGGAGGTGGGGACGGGGCGGACGGGCGAGCGGGGCGGGAGCGATTGCGGCGCGAGGGAGTGCAGCGTGTGTCGGAAGGCAGGGAGTCCCCAGTGTATCCCGCACATGAGCTCGCGGTATTTTCCTTATATGATCGGGCCCCGTTGCTGGCGGCGCCGCTGGCCTGGAGCCCGAGAGGATTATGAAAACGCGTCAGGCGAAGGGTGGCTGGGGACCGGGGCGGGGAGATGAGGGGCAGCGGGCTAGGCTGGAAGTGAGGGAGAGTTAGGGAGGCTTCGGCCGCTGTGACTGTGAGCCCTGGTCGATGATGACGTGACCACTGCGCAATCTGAGTTCTAGGAACCAGGTGATGGAGTGTGTGCTGAGAACGGACTGAGACCGGGCGAGCAGCGCGGCCGTCGGCGCCGGGGCCCGGGGCGGGGTGTGTGTGCTGGGGGCGGTTCCTGTGCCTGCGAAGCTGCGGCGGATCACGTCCAGGTTTTCTGTGAACCCTCAGGGCGTGCCTGCCCTAGACGACTCCTGTAGCCTTCTTGCAAGGTGTTAAGTCCGACCTTTTCTTTATGAAAACATTTGAACATACAGAGAAGTGGAAACATTTCTGCAGAGAACACCCATACATCCACCACCTGTATTCTGCAGTTGTTAGTTTTGGTGTATTTGTTATATCACATCTAACATCAAACTACCTTATTTTCCTAATGCAGAACTTAATACAGTAGTCTCTGCCCCCCCACCCCTGAATGGGAGGGAGACATGGTCCCAGACCCCTAGGGGATGCCTGAAACCAGATAGTGCCAAGCCCCGTGTTTTTTTCCTGTATGTACATATCAATGATAAAGTTTATGATTCAGGCACAGTAAGAGATTAATAGCAATAATAAGAAAGTAATATACCCTAATAAAAGTTATGTGGGGGGCGCCTTCGTGGCTCAGTCAGTTAAGCCCCTGACTCTTGACTTTGGCGCAGGTCATGATCTGGGAGTGGTAAGATGGGGCCCTGGTTCAGGCTCCATCTAGGGGTGGAACCTGCTTAAGATTCTCTTTCTCTCTCCCTCTCTGCACCTGCCCCCCCTTTCTCTTTCTTAAAAAAAAAAAAAAAAAGTGAATGTGGTCTTTATCTTTCTTTTTTTAGGATTTTATTTATTTAAGAGAAAGAGCGAGGGCACAAGCAGAGGGAGGGGCAGAGGGAGAGAGAGAAGCTGAGCAGGGAGCCCTAGGTGGGACTTCATCCTAGGACCCCTGGGGTCATGACCTGAGTGGAAGGCAGATGCTTAACCAACTGAGGCAGAACATTTTTATGAGGATATGAGGTGATAAAAAGCCTACCTGACTTCATGAAGTGAGGTGAATGCCTTGGTATTGTGACATAGCCTTAAGGCTACTATTGTCCTGACACCTCAGAATAATCCTTGGCTTCCCAGACCCTGCTTAGCTGCAGATGACCTGGGTCACTGAAATGGAGGAAAGTGAAGTGGCAGATGAAAGGGTTAAGTTATACACTTCACTCTGGGAACACTTGGCTTGGGTCCTATTAGATACCAATATTTATTTCTGGTTTTTCTTAAGGCAGAATTTACATGTGGCCATGCGGTGAAAATCTTAAATTGGTTGAATTTCACAAGTGTATACACTCTTGTAACCCATTCTATCATCGGCTATAAAACTATAATTAAAACATGTCCATCGTCACAAAAAATCACTTTATTCCCCTTCCTACCTTCTACCTCCTCGTCACCCATTTTCTTGCGATCTACTGCAATTTGACCCTTAGATTTATTCCTTTTCTCCTTTCTGTCACTTTAAATGGAATGAATGCAGGAAATGGATAGCTGATTTAATATATAGGTAAGCTCTGAGGGTTATTAACTTTTAAAAATATGTAAACTACTTTCCCACAACGAGTATGTATAGTCAATAGAATTCTGACCAAGATCAAAGCTTCTCACCTACCAGATGATTTTTTTTACCTGCATCTTCTGGATGATGAACAGGGAGTAATAATAAAAGCTACCATTTTTTGGATACTGTGTGCCCAGCATTGTGCCAGGCCCTTACATACGGTGTTTATAAATTTTATACCCAGGTGTTATAATAATCCTATAAAATGGAATAATACACAATTCACATATATTGGACAAATCCTGACTGAGGGACAGTTTACAACCCCATGAGGTAGGTGGGGTTTTTTTTTCTCTTCTCATTTTATAAATGATGAAGCTTAGCCTCAGAGAATCCAAAGACCTTGCCAAGGCCTCCAATCTAGAAATTGCTGAATTAGAATTTTGAACATGTGATTCTCAAATGCCCAAGGCCTGTTGTCTTCAGGACTCAGAGGATATGGAAATATAGGAGTGGGGATAGAGAAGCTGACAGGTATCATTAGCTAAGGTCTCTGTTACACAAAATGAAAGTAGGTGAATGTTAAGTGAATCTTCCTTGGAGGAAGAAGTAAAAGTACTTGGGAAGAAAGCCTGTTAAGAATGACTTTCTATATTTTCCAGTGTATGGTGGCTTAGGTTCTGAAGATTTATTTCCTTTTTTCTGCATGGGAGGGTCTGTGGTGGGGGGAGTAGGGGAGATAAAATGGTTTCAGGTAGGTGGAGAGGTGAGGCAATGTGTCAGCAGTAAATGTTCACACTTACCCAGCCAGAGTTCCTGCGGGAAACAATATGAGAAACTTTTTTTAAATCCTCTCAAGGACGATACAGAGCACGTACTATTCTAGGTGTAGGAATTAAGTTATTACATTATATTTAACGGAAACTTTGGACTTGATTTGGGTTTGACAGTAACTCAGTTCTAATATTTTTTTTGCCATCATAGTTGCTGTGTTAAATAAAGGCTTATTTTTCCTTTAGGGCTAATTACCAGTTGGGCTGTTTTTGGCTGCAAATAACAGAAGACTTAAAATGGCTTAAACAATAAGGTTTTTTATTGTTCCACATAACAAGAAGCCTCCAAGTATTACCATGTCATCAAGTATCCAGGCTTTTGGTTGCTACAGCTGTAGGCATCGTGTCTGCATGAAACCATGTTCAAATGGGGGAAGGTGGGTACTTATTGATGTGGTTTGGAGTGGTGGGGTGGTGGGGTGGTGGGGTTCAGAGCCCATGGCCAAGAAAGAATTCTTGAGATGTCTTTGGAGTGAAAAGGTGGTTTTATCAAAGCACGAGGACGGGACCCATGGGCAGAAAGAGCAGCACTGGGGTGTGAGAAGGGACTGTATATGAAGTTTTCTATCTTGTGGACGGGAGGGTGATGTTAGGGAGATTGAGTCTATAGGTTTCTAGAGATTGCTTTTTTCTTGTAAATCCCTAAGACAGTTGCAAACTGTTGGAGACTCATATCCTGCTGACTGATCTCTATCATTTAACCATTTGTTTTCCCCTTTCCTTTATTGGAGGGCAGCCAGGAGTGCCTGGGGAATGTCACATATAGGGGTGTGGAGGGGTAGGGTTCTTTCTGGAAGTAGGGACAATTCTTTGGATGATATAATCCTATCTAGGAGGAGGCAGATCCAAGCTAGACTAACTTGGCTGCTGGTGAGGCTGCTTTCACTCTTATTGGCTGGGAGAGGCTGGGTTGGAATCAAGTGGTTTGCCCGTGGTCTTGTCTCTATACTTAGACAAAACCATCAAGTGGTCTTCAGTCAGATGTTGTCTCATTTCATCATAGGCACAGAGCAGCCTTGCCCGATGTTGGTGTCTTGTGAGATTGGGCACCAGGGGAGGACAGCCTGGCCTGGCTGGGAGGGCCAGTCTAGCTTCTCATACCACAAGTGCCAGACCAGGTCCCTGATGTTGGGCTTCTTTGCTCTCTCAACTCTTAAGTAGTTAAGTGTGTCTTGTATGAAATTTGACTCTTCGTGGACAGTTTTCTTGTGGACGCCTTGATGGTAAGCCTAGACCTCTCTGGGCATGAGGGGAAGGGTTTCCTGAAGAGTGACCTTATTCTTCCATCAGCCACCCAGAAGAGAGGTGAGTCCATCCTTAGGTAGGAGGTTGGGTTTTATTATTTTTTTAAGGCTTTTGAGAGAGAGAGCGCCCGTGTGTGCATGAGCAAGGGGGAGGGGCAGAGGGAGCAGCTGACTCCCTGCTGAGCAGGGAGCCCAATGAGGGGCTCCAGCCCAGGACCCTGAGAATATCACCCGAGCCCAAGGCAGATGCCCAGCTGACTGAGCCACCCAGGCACTCCATGGAGGTTGGTAACTTTTAGAGGTAACTTTTTTTTTTAGAGGCAACTTTTCTCCAACCAGTATTTCTGTATCATGAAGTGTTTCATGGTGGTTCCTAGTGATGACTGTTTAAGGGCACCGTCCCTGGAGAAACCTTAACCTATACCTACTGTTGGGGTTGCTGACCTAAGTTTCAAAGATTTCCAGGTGATTTTGGTGTGTGCTCTTGTAGGTAAGAAACAGCCTACCCGTGTTTCTGTATCTATGTTTAGTTTTTGGGCTCTCTATTCTGTTCCAGAGGATAACTGGTCTGTGCCATTTCTACACATCTCACATCTTAATTACTAAAGTTTTATATTAAGTCTTGGTACTTGTTGGGAAAGTTTTCCCTTTAAGGAAGGTCTTCCTTATCGTTGGGTCTTGGCACTTCCCTATCAATTTTAGAATAAGTTTGTCGATTTCCCCCACAAAAATACTGTTGAGATTTTTTTTTGGTTCTTTGTGTAGATCAACTTGGAGACAACGGACTACAGTTTTGGTATTTAAGTCTTATTATCTGCAAACGTGATATAATTTCTCCAGGCTGTCAATGTTTCACTTATGTTATAAACTCCATACAGATCTTGTAAATATTTTCCCACTATTTTTTTTTTTTACACATATGCAAAGCTATACATGTGACTGAGTTTGTCCCTAGGCTCTGTGTCCTGTGCCATTGATCTACTCGTCTTTTCCTCTTCCAAACTACTGTGTTTGAATTCTGTGGCTCTGAGGCAATTGCTCATTAAGTCTGTTATTTTACAGGGAAAGTTTGCTCCCACGCCCTACCTACAGGCAGAAGTGCCAACCCCTGGTTTAAGTGATCATGATCCATGTTTGAATGTAGGCCCCTAGAATCAAGTTTCTCAAGCAGGCATTAAAAATAAGCTTTTCAGCCGATATACAGCTGCAGAGTTCTAAATTTCATTTAGATTTGGCACACCACTTTCTTCAAAAGTATTTATTTCCACAAATTTTTATCCACAGCTGAATATTATAGTAACTAATACAAGCATCTTTTTCTATAAACAAAGGTGTACTTTACAGATTTGTTCAAAATGAAAAAATATTTTTATCAGTAGTATTTCT